>NW_006408522.1:20765666-20796238 GCF_000296735.1 Chrysochloris asiatica
GAAGTTCTATGCTAGTCCTTCTTTTTGCTTTGTAGTTGATTTCATTATACATTGATATCTATGGTTTTTTATGTACTGCATAGTGACATTAATTACATTCTTCGAGTTTTCTAACCATCCTCAAACTCCTTTTCAGAGTTATTTCTGCCCCATTATCATAAATTTACTGCCTCCTAAGATTCCTGTGTCATAGTTTGAATTTATTTCTGTTGTCAATTTGATCACACATAGACATTTCTTAAAGAGCACATGATACTCAAGACAGATCTCCTTTTTCCACTCGTTAAGCTAAACTACTATTTAGTTTAAGAAGACTTCAGGGGGTAATTTTTAGTTTAAGATTTAAAGGATTTTCTCAGGACAGTAGTTTTAGAAGTTCATCCAAACTTCAGGTTTCTAGGAAATCTAAACCCATAAAAATTTGAAATTTGTTTTGTAGTTTTCCCCTTCTGATTAGGATTCTTCTGTAGACTTCTTTGACCAAACTATTCAGTACAGTAGACAGACACCATCCAGTTCTTCTGATCTCGTGGCAAAGGATGCAGTTGTTCATGGAGGCAGTTAGCTTCACATCCATGTCTTTCTTCTGTTCCGCTTTCTTTTCGTTCTGTTGTTCCAGGCAAATGGAGACCAATTCTTGTGCCGTGGATGGTTGCTTGCAGGCATTACAGATCAAACTAGGAAGCAGAACAGAAGTACTAAACTTGTTCTTAGGTCAACAAACGGGATAGCCCATGAAACTGACTCTAAACCCAAACCTTCAAACCACAAAACCAAATCTCATGAGGTTTTTGGTTTCCCATAATCAGCCTCTGCAGCTGCTCTTTTTCTATTGCTGTTTTAAATATATCCACCACACAGCATTTGCCACCTCAGCTTTTTACAGGTGTACAACTTGTTGACAGCAATTAAAATGAACAGTGGTGTAACTATGCCTTAATCAACGCAATATTTTCATAAATGTTAAATATAATCCTTTTAAATGTACATTTCCCCCCTCAAATGTAAACGTTAAAACCTTGTCTATTTGGAGTGTTCAGTGAGAATGTTGTTAAATACCACTGAGTTGGTTCCAACTCATAGCGAATCTGTATAGGGGTTCCAAGGAGCAGCTGGTGTGTGGAACCGCCAGCCTTGTGATTTGTAATTCAGCGCTGATCCTACAGCACCTTACCAGGAGTCCTAATGAGAATGAGTTTTTAATATTTTGGTCTTCAGACTTAGAATCATTCTTTCATCAGTGATACAGATTAATGAACAAGGCAAGGTTGATTGAGCCACCTCAGAAGCCTATCAGACATTGTTTATAGCAACTTTTTTTTTCCCCCTCACAAAATAGTGCAAAGATACACTCCTCAGGAAAATTCCTGTCATCACTTGTTCATTAGTAATCTCTGCACTCTAGAGCTTACAAGTGTTAATCTACTGTTTATTGACGGAACCTAAATAGCCATGCCAGAGCAGAGCCCTGTAGTAGATGACTCATTTCTCATACAGACACTTGCTTTACAATTAAATTTTCAAACTGAGATATAAATTTGAGTGTACTATTGTGAAATCTTGCATTTATTCCTTGTCTCTAAGTGTCGCCAAGCCAGACGAACCAGGTCTGAGGTTGCTTTATTGTGGAAGAACAGCCTTCCAATCATGGTGGAAGTGATACTGCTTCCAGACTGCTGCTACAGTGACGATGGGCCCACCACAGAAGGGATTGACCTAAATGATCCTGCAATGAAGCAAGACGCGTTATTATTGGAAAGATGGATCTTGGAGCCAGTTCCTAGACAGTAAGTTAGTTATAGAAGTTAATTTAGGTGGTTCTTGATCAATCTGGTTTCCCATTATTTTCTATGCATTATTTCATGATGATGTGTTTGAGTCCCTCTGTATTTTTGTAATAAAGCCACCTTCTAGATACTTAATGTTCATGTGACTTTAGTTCATGTGACTTTAAGTGCCGTTGGTCTTGAAAGCACATGCCCTAAGTGGTATGTTTAGTTCAGCTTCTGTATACCTAAAATTCAGTATCTTGGTTCTTGCTATCATTTATACTATTTTCTCTGGCTTCCTTTAGGAATGGAGATCGTTTTATTGAAGAGAAGACTCTTCTACTGGCTGTCCGCTCCTTTGTGTTTTTTTCTCAGTTAAGTGCTTGGCTGAGTGTTTCCCATGGTGCTATTCCACGGAATATTCTTTACAGGTATGTCGAGGGCAAAAAAGAACAGTGTATGTTCAGCCACATTGGCTGACTACTGAATGATATCTTTTTAAGTGGTTTATTTTCCTCACATCTAAGAAAAAGCAGATAAAACTTCTTAGTATGGTTTTTCTCAAAACAGGTTCAAGAAATTTAGGTGAGAATCAATATAAATGTTGCTTGTGAAGTTAAATTTGGAAACGAGTTTTCAGAAAACTTAATTTTAGAGAGCCAAGAATGGAATTAGTAGTACCATTATAAAGTGGGAAACTTGCTGGGTTACTGATCAAGGCTTACTATAATGATAGGCTTCCTAGATTTTTGGCATCTTGAAAAGTACAAATATACAGGCTGCTGAACAACTGTGTAATTGTCTCTTTAGGCAGGTGGCCAAGAGATGGAGAATATCTCTTAGTCTTTTTGCACAATAGAATTAGCCAAATCTATTTAATAGTAAATACAAAATCCCATATTTTTTTCATGTTTTGACAAATAATTTTAATTATATTCTTACGCGTTTAATGTTTAAATGACCTGGTGTGTTCTTAAAAAGATCATTTTTATTCCATCCATGAGCTGCTTATATCCCTTAGTGTCATTTTGGAGTCCTGGCGTGGCGCTGTAGGTTAATGTGCAGGACTGCAAAGCCGGTTTGAACTGCAAGGTCAGTGGTTCAAGCTCAACAGCTGCTCCTCGGAAACCCTATATAGGGTCGCTGTAGATCAGAACCAACTTGACAGCACTCAACAACAACAACATTGTGATTTTATCAGAATGACATGCTTGGTTAATATGGCTTAGTAAAGCCGCTGTGAAAATTAATGCAAACAATCTAGTATTATACGTATATGCCTACTTTAAATTAAGGATATAACTTTTATAATCCATTGATTCAGTATTTTTGTCTGATTCCAGAATCAGTGCTGCTGATGTCGACCTACAGTGGAATTTTTCCCAGACACCAATTGAACATGTGTTTCCTGTTCCCAATGTTTCTCATAATGTGGCCTTGAAAGTCAGCGTCCAGTCCTTGCCCAGACAGTCTAATTACCCAGTTCTCACCTGTAGTATTCACACTAATATTGGCCTTTATGAGAACAGAATTCAAGAACATGAACTTCAGACCCATCAGCACCGCAATTCTAATGAAGTAGAACAATGTACAAACAGTTCACAGCGTCTGTGCAGCAAACACACTTGGACCATGGCACCTGAAAGTGTACTGCATACAAAACATTGCACAACTCCAGAATATACCACAACTGTCAAAAATGTCAAACTCTACCCAGGCACTGGCAGTAAAGCCGACTATGGAGCATCCCAAGCCAATCTTCTGGGCTTCAGTAGTATGGAAGACGGAAAATCACAGGAGACATCAGTGAGAACTTTAAAATCCTTTTCACTGACTGACCCCAGTGTTTCTAGTCACCAGAATTCCTGGCAGTCAGTTGGTGAGACTAATCCCTTAATAGGCTCTTTAATTCAGGAGCAACAGGATGTTATTGCAAGAATTGCAAGAATTGCTCAGCATTTGATACATTGTGATCCAAGCACTTCACGTGTTCCTGGACCTCCATTTAATACACCAGAGTCTAGTTCACTTAATTCAAAATTTTTCCGAGTTTCACCAGAAAATGAAAGTGTGAAGAAGTGTAAGGAAACTTTCTCCATTTCTTTTGGTAATCCAGAGTTTACCTCACCAGAAGACACCAATGAGGGGAAAATGCGAGTAAAGCCAGAAACCCCTCGAAGCGAAACTGGTATTTCTAATGGTCTTTATTCTCGTCAGCCCATAGGTGAGACTAACCCTTTGATAGGCTCCTTGCTCCATGAGCGCCAAGATGTGATCGCGAGGATCGCGCAACACCTGGAACACATTGATCCCACAGTTCCGCATATCCCTCAACAGTCGTTCAAAATGCACGACTCCAGATTGGTTCCGTCTAAAGTGTTTAGAAGTTCCTATGAAGACAAAAATTTGTTGAAAAAAACCAAGGATGATGATGTCTCAGTTTCCATTTCCTGTCCAAAATTTTCCTTGTTAGAAGACAGCAATGAAGGAAAAAACATAATACCTGATCAATCTTTTCGTTCTCTTAAATGCAGTAAGATGACGTGTTCTTTGAAACCTCAAATAAGAAGAAATCAGTACCAGGAAAATTCTGGTGAAATCATCCAAAGTACATTTCAGGAGACACAGAACAAAGCTACTAATTTATTGACTTCCTCAAATTTGTCTCCCTGTAAAGAAAATAACTTAGATTTGACAAATAGATTGGAAAATACACTTTCTGGGTATCAATTCAAGGAGCAAGACATTAGCAATGGAATTGATAAACAGTATTCAAATGACAACAGTATTGATAAACAGCTTTGCATGAATAAATACAAGGAAAAACTGATAAGAAAGGAAAATTGTGATCCAGAAGCTTTTAACACTCATCAAATTGACTGTAAAATAAAAGTCACTATGTTGGAAATGTCTGAATTTCTGCACAAACAGGAAAAGAAGTGTTCAAATAAAGACTCAAAAAGGCCTAAGACGTGTGAGAAAAATGCTCAACTTAGTAGTATAGAAAATTATTGTAATAAAGATACTGAAGGTTTCAAGTGCAAAAAGCCAGACCAGTTAAAAAATGAACAGTATAAGAATGAAGACACAACTGATGAAAAAGCTCTAAACTGTTCTCGGAGAAAGGCTGTAAAAGACTGCTTGTCTACATGTGAACGACTGAAAAATCCAGAGACACTGGTACGTAACAGGATTTCTTTTCAAGTGTAATTTCCAGTCATTGGTTATGGTTTGAATTTTTGTGTTCTCAAGAGATCTAATTAATGAAAGTCCAAGGTGCCCTTAATCAATAGAACACATACATAGTCTGTGTTTATTAAAATAAGTCTACATAACTATTGCTAACCTCCATGTCAATAACCCATTCATTTAAACGCAAATGCTAGATAAATATAAGAAAGGAGGCTTACATGTGGGTTTTTTTGTTTTTGTTTTTGTCTTTTTTTTTTAAACTACTACAACTTGATGGCACTTAACAACAACAATATAGAGGCAAGGATCCCTGGTGGTGCCGTGGATTAAGCATTAGACTGCTAATGAGACTATAGTGGAAGAAACTCACTAGTACCTCGTGGGCAAAAGATGTGACCGTCTGCTTCTGTAAAGATTTGTAACCTTGGGAACCCCAAGGAGCAGTTCTGCCTTGTCCTATCTAGGGTCACTATGAGTCAAGACGAAATCATTCAATAGTATTAAGGTTGGGAATTTGGCATTGATATTTTAATCATCCATTACACCTACTATTTACATGTTTTAAGTCTGTTTGGTTTTAGATTTTTTTCACCTAGGCTTTTTAATGTTTGGCCTGTGGAGTCAGGAGAGTAAATGTTATATTTGTTTTTAGTTGCTGTTGAATTGGTTCTTTATTAGGGCAGCCCATGTTACAGACAGTAGATAAAATAATACATAGACTAAGAATTTCATATTCTTAATAATACGTATGGCATCTTCATGTAGTGCTTTAGGTTAAGCACTGGTAAGGTAAGATCAGTTTAAATTGCAAGGTTGGCCAGTTCAAACTCATGAGTTTGAATAGCAACTCGAAAACCCTATACAGGGTCGCTATGAGTTAGAACTGACCCGACAGCACTTCACAACAGTGGTACATTTCACATTACAGAGTATTTGATACTTTCCAGTAGAATAGCTAGGATAGTTGCCACGGGGAAAGTGGCACTCAGAGATCTGCTGGCACACCAAGCTGTATAAGTCCTTAATGATTAAACTGGCACATACATCCAGGTCTTTTAACTCGTAACCCAAGATTCTTGTTACTGTGCCATCAGGTTAATTTCCAACTCATAGCAACACTGTATAGAGTTCCTCAGGAGCGGATTGTTGGTGGTAAGTGACATCAAGTCAGTTCCGACTCATAGCGACTTCTGTATAGGACTTCCAAGGAGTAGCTGGTGGGTTTGAACTGTCACCATTGTGGTTAGCAGTCCTGTACTTACCCTACAGTGCCTAAATCACCAACCTTTTAGTTAGCAGTCCAGTGCTTATCCTGCAGCACGACACCAGGACTCCCAAGATTCTTTCTACTACCTTATAGTTATCAGGAGTAGAATATAGACTATCACATTCTTCAGTTTTCATTCTTAATGTTGCTCTTTTTTGTATAACAATAATGAACAATTGCTAGAAACTCAATAGGAATGAGAAACGAAACTGTAATTAGCTTAATATACTACTTACTGTAGTATATTATTAAGTAGCTCTTGCCTTGTTCAAATAGTATACCCTTTGTACTATGCCATTGATCAACCAATGAAGATAGGAATACCTATCTATAGGGAAATCACTGGGCTGTTTCTCAGGTTCCAGTCTTGATTTCATAGAGTAGTCCATGAATGACATTGAATAAGTCATGTAACTTTTAATAATCTCAGTCTCTTTTAATAACCCCTTTGTCTGTCTCACAATATTGTGATAATCAAATAATAGGTTTGAAAATAGTTTATAAACTTTTAATACATGAAGTCCTGGTATGGCACTGTGGGTTGTTAATACGCTGGACTGCAAAGTTGATTTGAACCACAAGGTCAGTGGTTCAAGCTTGCCAGACGCTCCTAAGAAACCCTATACAGGGTCACTATGGGTCGGAACTGACTCGATGGCACTTAACAACAACAACAACAGCACAAAATATATAAGTTTTATTTTAGCTGACATCTGACCAAACTAGTTTTTAACTTCCAAAAATGATTATTAGGTTTAAATTTCCATAAATTCCCCCAAGCTGTATCTCAAATTTGTATCTGAATTTGATAATAAGCTAGTTCTCAGCTGCTTTGATCAGTTCTGAATTACCTTGGTTCGTCTTACTTTAATCACATGGTTTAGCTGGACATTAGTGATTTAAATTGTGCCATGTTTCTAATTTTATTTTTAGTGATAATTTCCAATTCCTAAAATTGTAATTGCCACATAACCCTACCCTGGACTTAAAAATACTCAGTTTTCATGATCCTTTCTGGAACTGAATAGAAAGTCCTAAATCTAGCCATGATATGTTTCAAGCAACTAAGACTCACTTTTTCATGATCTTGTTTTAGATAACAATGAAGGATAGCGCATTTACTCTGTGCCCATACACTCTTCTGAATGTTTTACGTGTTAGTTCACTTAATCCTCTCACTACTGTGGGAGATTTTATTAATCTCATGTTACAACTGAGGCCTAGAGAGGTCAATTAACTTGCCCAAGGTCACAGAACTAGAAAATGGTGGAGCTAGAACCCAAGTTAATCTTTTCGAATTCTTATTCATATGTGTTTATGAACTTCTGACCTTTGGTTATAAACTCACCCAAATTCTGAAGAATTAGCCAATTTCCTATATCACTAAAAAAATAGAGTGCTGTGATTGCATTTTGTATATTTTAAATTCACAATGTTTTTTATTTTTCTGTATCACACCTCCACAAATTGTATCTTCTGTGAATGGCTCTTTATCTTGACTTACACTCATCCTATCGTATATCGTTTCATTGCCATGGTTACAATCCCCTCCATGCATCATCAACCAACCAAAGGATATACCCTGCAAGCCTACCCCCCCAGTCATCAGCACACAGCCCCTCTCCCTCTCTGTGTCTAAAGTATCTTGACATATTTTTGTATTTTAGAATAGCAAACATTTTTTTTCTACATGTATTTATTGTTTTTGTCACAAATCAAAATAATAGTAGCTACTAATACAAAATAATACTAGAGTCTGAATATCTGTAAATATGTAGAAAGAGTAATCACATTTGAGACATTATTATATCATTTGAGTTTACTCAAAGTATTACATTGTTTTCTGAACAAAATTTAAACACGCACAATTTGTCTGTTTCTCTCGTTAACTTCTCTAATCAAAGGTGTATAAGAATGAATGTAAAGTTCTAGAAGTATTTGAGTATTAAATTAAGCGTTAAATTAAAATACCATTGTTTTCCTAGCAGAGGACTATATCACTGAAGCAGTCAAATATCTGGCGAAAGCATAATTTTCATTCCTTGGATGGAACTTCAACTAGGGCCTTTCATCCTCAAACTGGATTGCCTCTTCTCTCAAGTCCTGTAAGTGCTCTTTTCTCTAATCTCATACTTAGAACTTGAAGAAACTTATTTGAAATGTTTGCAAATGATTTTACTCATATTTTAGTTGAAACAAAGATACCTTTAAAATCAATTTCTAGTTGGAAAAAACTTTGTTTTTTAATAGCACATTTCACATTTAATTGATAAAATAAGAAAAGACTAAAAAGTCAATGAAAAGGAAGTTTATTGCATTTGGATTGATAATCCAATGTGAAGAAAATACTGTCACCCCACTGCTCTCCTTGAGTTGATTCAGACTCAATAACAACCCAGTAAGTCAGAGCAGAACTGCTTCTTAGGGTTTCTATGACAGAAACTCTTTATGGTAGCCAACAGCCTCATGTTTCTCCTGTGGAGCAACTGGTGGTTTTGAACCGCTGACCTGTAGTTAGCAGCCAGCCCAACCCTTAACCCACTGCACACCAGCACTCCGTGGTGCCAAGTGGGTTTTATATAAATAGGTTTGCATCTTGATAATGGAGCTGGTTTATACCAGATTCATGGTTGTTTGACTTAGAGCCTCTACACTTAATCATCTTATTCAAAAACTTACGAATCTCCCACACACATTACATTTACAAATGGTTAGATCTGCATGTGGTGGTTAAGAGCATGCATTTGGAGTCATAGTGACTTCTTTCTAGCTGTGTGACTTGATGCAAGTAACACAACCTCTCTAAGTTTGTTTTCTCATTTATAAAGTGGAGATGATGATGTGTACTTTAGTGTTGTGAGAATCTTTCCAAGTTACATAGTATATATGATTTTACTTTGAATTTGCATTTGGGTTCTTTTGTTTGTAAGCTACTGTGAGTTAGATTATAGTTGTTGTTTTTTTTTTAATATGATGTATTCAACAGTGGTTGACAAATCCTGGGTACTATTTTTCAAACTACTTTCTGTGACTCCTTGGAGTTTTGGGGAGTGCTTCAGTGGGACAAGAGTGAGCACCTCTATTTCGTTCTTAGCTTTGCCCAAAAGTACAGCAGAAGTGTATAAAGTGAAAATCATACCTGTATTGGGGCACCACATATGATTTTGTTAGGGAAAAAATAAGTCTGCTTCTTAAAACCTTAAATGATGATAAAAGTACTTTTATTAATTAAATTTTTTCACATTAGTTAATAAAAGAGAACAGTATGTATTAAAGAACATGATTTTAGGAAAATTGTTCAGAGGCAAGTTTCATTATTTTTAATAATTCTTACCTTTCATTTTGCCTCTTCAAAATATTTCATTTTTTAATCATCTCTCCCATGATTATTTTGACTTTAGGTTCCTCAAAGAAAAACACAGTCAGGTTGTTTTGATCTGGATTCTTCATTACTGCATTTGAAAAGCTTGTCATCTAGAAGGTATTTATTTTAACCTTCATATACATGTATGAGACAGGGACACAAAATCTGGTCTTTCACAATGAACAGTTGACTTTAAAGATTAAAATTGTTGCAGGAATATGCTTTCGGTATATAATTTTACTGTAAAAATAAAAGGAAATTGGTATCAAATTCTGCATTTATCTTATATTTCTTGTAAATACCACTATTTCATATGTTTAGATTTCACTTTTAAAATGATAGGAATTTATGTTTTTAGCAGATATTGTTAAGTGCCGTCGAGTCGGTTCTGACCCATACCAACCTTGTACAGGATTTCTGGTGAGCTTGAACCGCCGACCTTGCAGTTCAAACAGCTTTGCAGTCTGGCGCATTAACCCACAGCGCCACACCAGGACTCCAGTATATACCATTATACCATAGAGATGATTTTAAACTAGGAATTTTTAGATCTTAAATTTTGGTTACATTAACGGTTTTGTTTATTTTTAGGTAGTATCACTCAAATGAATCAAATTCTCCTCATTTAACTTTGTACAGAAATAATGTAATACTGTGGTTAAACCACACATTTTGAATAATGGGTCCTTTTCCTATTTTGTTTTTTTTAATAGCCCTCAACCATGTTTAAACATTGAAGATGATCCAGGTATTCATGAAAAACCATTTCTGAGTTCTAGTGCTCCACCTGTAACAAGTCTAAGTCTCCTAGGAAATTTTGAGGTAATGTATTTGTGTGCTTGCTTGTGTGCTTTTTACTTTTTATTATGAAGGTTTTACAGACGGATCGGATCCGCTTTTCTTTCAATAACTCAGGTACATTTTGTTGCATGTCATTAGTTGCCTTCCCCCCAATATAACACCACTTAGCGCATTTCCTCCGTTTCCATTCCTCCTCCTTTTCTGATTCTCTGAACTTTGTCCTTGGGTAACTACTGCCCTTTGATTTCAAATGGTTGATTATGCTAAGGTATGTGTACTCCCTAATGTTCTGTTTCCCTTACAGAACTATCTCTTGTTTGACTGAAAATTGAGCCTTGGGAGTTCACTTCCAGTGACTGAGGGTTCCACAAGTCTCTGTTGACCGACCACTAAGCCTGGTCTTTTTTTTTTTTTTAATGACTTTGAGTTTTGTTCCACATTTTTTTCCCACTTTATCCTGGGCCTTCTAATGTGCTCCCTGTCAGAACAATTGGTAGTGGTAGCCAGGTACCATCTAGTTCTTCTGGTCTCAGGGTTGTGGAGAGTGATGCTCACATGGTCTGTTAGAGCATTAGACTCATTGTTCCCATGAATGAAGTAATATGTTTAAAAATTGTTTTAAGTGTTGAAATTTCTTAACCTAGATAGGTGTCACTCATGTCTATAATTTTGTGTGTAAAGCATATTAATAAATGGACTGTTATCATCATCATTATGATTATTATTTTCATGAGAAGGAAAGTTGGGATAATCATTGGCAGTGACATCTCAGAAGATAAAGGACTTTGGTACAATCAGAGGATACGTTTTTGACTAGATCTTTCTCCCAGGCATTACTGGTTTTAGGATCTAGGAATGGTGATACTACTAACCATCCTTACATAATCAAGTAGGATGATCTTCAAAATCAAATGGTTTTCCATACCATCGTTTCAAGTTCTCTGTAAATCTAAATGAATCTGTATAGATAAATAAGTGGTAAGATTTTATGGGGAAAATCATTTAAAATTTGTGTTTTTGAATAGCGGTGGTTTGATTTATTAATTATATGCTCTCTTTATAATAGTATTTTAATTTTGAGCTTACCTTTCAAAAATTTAGCATAAATAAAAATTAATTTTTGGTAAGTTGATCTCTTTCCATGTCACTTCCAAAGCTCAGATATGTTGAAATCTCTATTCCTCCTTTCCATCTATTTAAAATTGCAGAGGCTTAAATAAATAAATTTTCAGAAGCTATTGTGAGGGTCAGGTTCCAGAAAGTATATAAACCATGCATTATAATAAAAAGCAAATAATGAGACACATGAAAACCTTGCTTTTATTCTCAGAGAACTCTATTTGTACAAATATGTATACATTTTCAAGTGAATTTAAGAAAAAATACAGAAAGATCTGACACAATCTATTTCATGGATTCTTTTTATAAAGGAAGGAGCTCTGGTAGCATAGTGGTTACGAATCAGGCTGCTAACTTCAAGGTCGGCAGTTCGAAACTACCAGCTGTTCCGTGGGAGAAAGATAAGGCTTTCTGCTCCCGTAAAGATTTACAGCCTCGGAAACCCTATGCAGGGTCACTATGAGTTGGAACCGACTCCACAGTACTTAACAACAACAACAACAATTTATAAAGGAGCTCTGGTAGTGTAGTGGTTACAAATCGGGCTGAGAATCTCACGGTTAGCAGTTCAACAGTACCAGCTGTCCTACGGGAGAAAGATGAGGCTTTCTGCTCCTGTAAAGATGTACAGCCTTGGAAACCCTGTACAGGGTCGCTATGAGTCGGAACCAACTCCACAGCACATGACAACAATTTATAGTGAATTTGTTGCTTTCTACAATAAATTTCAGTTTGTACTTTATTTAATTAATTAATTTGACTCTGTGTGACCAAAGTAAAAATCTATTTCAAGGAGCAGTTTGAATTACTAAACCAACATGGTGGTCTGGCTTCAGGGACCAGGACAAAGTCTTAACTCCTGTAATGCTGTTGAGAATGAATTGTGACATTGTTTGTGGGACTTTGGGTGGAGTCTGGAAATACATTGACCCAGAGTTAATGCGCAAATAGAAGATTGTTCATCTCATTTCTATTGCTTACTTGTTATCTTTTTCTTGCTGTCATTTAGCATTTTCTACTCCAAAAAACTTACTCTTGCCCATTGCTCTCATGTATGCTGTGATTCTTCTCTTCTGCCAGTTCAGTCTAGCCCAATACCTACAACCATTGGAAATGGGTAAACTCTTTTTCCCATAGGAGGGAATCTCAATGCTTTCTGTCACTGTAGAATAGTTAGCACTCTGTAGGATTTGCCCTAAGTGGCATCTCAGGGTATTTTGCTCGGTTTTTCATGGGGAGCCAGGCTTCTTTCACACACTATTAGGATGAGATTAATCCATGTCATAGTGTGTATGAACAAGGCTATTCCTTTTTGTTGTCATTGTGTGGCTATATCCTAGGTTGTTTATTTGAATCATTTGGATAGTTTCTAGGTTTTGGCTATTACAAATAATATGGCTTATATACATTTATGTATACTTTTTTGTGTGGATGTAACTTTAACTTTCTCTTGGAGTTTGACTTTTAAAACAACTGCTAAACAGTTTTCCAAGGTGGTTGTATCATTTAAAATTCCCTCTAGCTGTATTTAAGAGTTTTAGTTACCCTTCATCCTTACCAGGACTTCTGGTATGATGCTTTAGGGTCAGCACTGGATAAGGTCAGCAGTTCAAACCCACCACTGCTCCTCAGAAACCCTACACGGGATCACTATGAGTCAAAACTTACTCGGCACTTAACAACACCACAACATTTGTATTGGTCAGTCTTTAATTTTAGCCTATTTCGTAGGTATGAAAGGGGCCTCCGTGGCTCTGTGGGATTAGGTGCTGGCAGCCTGCTAACTGCCAGGTTGTTGGTTCAAACCCACCAGTTTTGTATTGCTGTTAATGACTAAAGATGTTGAATAGATAGAGTGTGGCAAGGTATTCTGCACAGAGGTAACAGCGTGTACAAGTACACATGTGCAAAAGTGATAAAAGACCATGACAGTGGAAAGCAATAATTATAATTGGAGCATAGAACATCCGTACAAGTGGAGAGAAATGAGACAGGAACGGTAGGGTGGGCCTTACATGTCTGCTATGAAGTTATTTTTTAATTAAAGAAAAAAAAAATAGCAGCCAACACAGAGGATACTGTTGACATCGAAAGACTAATGAAAAGATACGTTCAGTGGGAAAGTTGTAATGGCATGAATTAGAGATAAAACCAACAGGATCTGGATTAGATCTAGTTTTAGATCTAGTTCAGGGCAGAAGAAAGTTAAAAGGTTGATGCCGCACAGGGGTTGTGGTCTACCTTTTAAGACTTTAAAATTGCTGATACGTCATCGTTTCAGATCTAGGTAGACTACGTGATCTTAGAATCATGAGGACTCAACAGAGTTCTTTTTCTATGAATTACTGAATGAGAGGATTGGTAGTCTCATTTCATGGTGTGTGAATGCATATGTAAATGTATGTATATGAAATAACTTTTGAAAAGTTCGAAAACATTTCTGATACCTGGAAAGATAAAATTGGAATAACTAAATTATAAAAGTAGTTATCTCCTTGAGTGAGCTTGGGTACAGATTAACAAGGGGCTGGAGTCCTGGTGTGGTGCTGTGGGTTAATACGCCAGACTGTAAAGCTGTTTGAACTGCAAGGTCAGCTGTTCAAGCTCACCAGCTGCTCTTCAGAAACCCTATACAGGGCTGCTATGGGTCGGAACCAACTCGACTACACTTAGCAACAACAAGAGTCCCTTCTGTGTTTATATGTCTGTGCTTTCAAGTTTTTTTACTTCTTGTTAAATTCCTTCAAGTTGGTTCCGGCTCATAGCAACCCTGTATAGGGTTTCCTAGGAATGGCTGGCCTTGTTAGGTACCATCAAATCAGTCGTGTCTTTATTATTATTATTATTATTATTATTGTTATTATTATTAAAATAGGTACATGGCAAAACATATACACATTCAACAATTTCTACATGCACAATTTATATTTTATATTGGTTAAAATCTTCCTTTTGTGTGTCATTCATCTCACCATCTCTCTCCAAATTATTTCACTTCCATTAACTTAGATTCACTGCCCCCTAAACTTCTCGCTGTGCTTAAAAGTTTCTGTTGTCAATCCAGTTTCATATAGATAGTTCTTTAAAAGAGCACAGAGCTCACAGTAAGCATTTTTAATGAGCTAAATTTCCACTTGATTTAAAGATGACTTCAGGGAACAGTTTTGGTTCAAGATTTAAAGATCATCAGAGCAATAGATTCACGGGTTCCTCTAATCTCATAATGGGTCCAGTAAGTCTAGATTCCATAGGAAATTGAATTTATGTTCTGCCTTTCCCCTCTTTTGATCATGATTCATCTATTAAGTCCTTGATTAAAACATTCAGTAATGATAGCAAGGAAAGGAGGCGGTTGTTCATGGAGGCAGTTAGATGTGCAGTCCAGTTCCTTCTCTGATTCTTGGGTTGAATTCTGCTGCTGCTGCTCTTAGCAAATAGAGACCAATTGTATTTGAGATGGCACTGGCAAACTTTTAAGACCCTGGGCACAAGAATTTTTTCAAAAATTCTGCAAACAATATAAGGCAATTGACTGGATTGTCCCATGAAACCATAATCCTACTGACTTTACCTTTTAATAGAAAATCTGTGTTTAACCTGTTAACAAGCTTTCAAGTCTTTCTTTGTACAGATCATGAACAGACACTACAATGGGTGAAAAAAAATTGCACATCATCCCTGGTGCATCTGGGCATATTTTTTACTTATGGAGATAGAAATGACATACATTAAACATGTAAATTCACACTAATGATGTGAAGTTTAAGGAGAATTTAGAGTGGGTTAGAATAGTAAGGCGAGGTCATTAACTTCATAGGATGTAAAAGATTAAAAATTATATTTTGTCTTCCAGGAATCCGTCTTGAACTATCGTTTAGACCCGCTTGGCATTGTTGATGGTTTTACTGCCGAGGTGGGGGCAAGTGGTGTTTTCTGCCCTACACACTTGACTCTTCCAGTAGAAGTGTCATTCTACAGTGTTTCTGATGATAATGCTCCCTCTCCTTATATGGCAAGTACCTTTCAGATTGTCTTTTTCGGCCAAAATCAATCAACTTATGTTTTAAGACAGTTAGTATTGCTTTAGTGCAGTGCTTAAAAGTATAGAACATTTTGTAAAAGAAAATTGAAGGCTAAATAGAGACTCACATACCAAAATATTACCTCTCAACTTCCTTCTGAGTTGGCTTTAACAACAGATATACCCTTTTGTGGCATTTAAGAGAGGTGCTGAAAATTTTTACTTCTTTCCATGTAATTACAAAGAAAAAAAGGTGAAATTTATTAAACTGATATTCTTTATCTTCCTGAATTCGTGCATATTCACAATTCCTTACTATGCATTCTTGTCCTGCAAAAGTTGCTTTCCCATGTGATCTTCCCTTAGAATTTGAGTGAGGATTTGGTGGCCTAAGGTTTCTGTGGCCGCCTCCCACCTGCCTTCCTCCTGTTTAGCTGTCTTTGCATCACTTTGTTGTAGTCCCAGTGTTCTGTAGAATACCTGATACAGGTAGTCCTCAACTTACCATGAGCTTCAGTTCTGACGGCTCCATCGTAAGTCTGTTCTGACATAAGTCAAATGCCTCATGGTTGTTGCTGTTGCTTTGTTTTCATTATTGCTGCCTTTTATTATTTGTTACCTTAATAAATCTGATCATTATTTGTTTTGGGGAGGTTAGCTTTAGAAGGCTAACACCAGCAAAGCATGCACTGTAATATATGTAGTACACATTACTAACAGTTAAGATGCACAAAAGAAGCAAAAATGACCATCGTAAGTGTGGTTTCCCGTAAATCATATATGTTGTAAGTCAGGGACTGCCCGTATTTCTGACATCATGCCAATGTCTTAGTGGATAGTAAGATGGCTAGCTAGCTGGCTGTATGCTGTGGATTCAGTTCCCACTCGTGGCAACTCTGCAGGGCTTCCAAGGCTGTAAAGATTTACGGAAACACAAAGCTTCATTTTTCTCCCACGAACTGCTGACCTTGCAGTTAGCAGCCCAATGCATAACCCAAGATGTGGCTAGCAATACAGGCCTGCAAAAGGTGTGCAATGATGGCGTCAAATATGAGGTCAGACCTGGGTTTTCATGTTACTTGGTGACATACAAATGACTGTTGTTTTGTTACTTGATTTCCTAGCTTTAAACCCAGCTTCAACTGCTACCTCTCTCTGTTAATGCCCTCTTCCCTTACCTTTCAGGCTGTCAGAGATGTTAATAACAATGCCTTTTGTTGCTAGTTAATAAAAACTGTGAAGAGGGAATTTTGTGTGATTGAGAAAACAGCCTGAATTAAACTCAAAAAAGATCAGTGAGGCTTTATTTCAATGGTGCAACTTTTAATCAGGACCCTAGTTAGTATTTGACCCATTGATTTAAAAAGCAACAACATAGTACTGTCTACTCATTTATTCATAGACTTTGTTCTCCAATTATTTGTATACATGTGGGTCATAAACATGAAGCTATACAACATTTGTGATTATCAAAATCAGAAGCACACTCCTTCATGGTTGTTGTTAAGTGCCGTAGAGTCAGTTCCAGCTCATAGCGAACCTGCAGCCTGCATAGGGCTTCTGAGGAGTGGCTCGTGAGTTTGAATTGCTGAATATACAACCTATTACTCATTTACATTTTTTTCCGTGGGGATATCATTTTGAAAAAATAGCTACTGATTTTTGACAATTGAAAAATTGGGAAGAACTATTGATAGAATCTCAGTATCAGAATAAATGTGCTTCTTATCAGGATGGTTGCAGTATTACAATATAGATGTTTTGCTTTATCATGGCATCAAGAAGTCTCCTCTTTTACACATTTTACTAGCACATGGTAATTAGAGTGGAAAAAGAACGGCACTTAGCAACAACAATATACTGTAATGTGTCACCAGTGGACAGAGTCCCATTAGAATGAACTAGAAAAAAAGAATGGTAAATTGGCTGAAAATCAGCTCACATATTTTGAGTGTTAGGAAGATAGGGGTAATTTCAATAAGATTTTAAATTGAAAATTAATCAATTGAAACAGCATTACTCTTAGATATTAATTGGCATATTAACAACAAGTTAAGAGACAAAGATTTTGTCACTGTCTTGAAAACATTCTGGGAAGTATATACAAATGATTTTTAACAGATAGTGGAAAATACAGTGATCGGGTTACTACATTGAGTAAAGTCTATGCATAAAGAATATTGAAGCCAGGATAGGAAAGTCTAAAGCAGGTGTGCTGGTGGCAAAACCATGGATGAATTCCTGCCATGTGTAATTCACCAAATTCAGATAGACTTCTTTCAGTTTCCCATGTAGCTTTGCATATTCTCCTATTCTACAATGATTTGAGTTTTTGGTAAGATTTTGACCGTTCTATCCTAAAATACCAGAATAAAAATATGTATTTCTTCTGTGTGTTAACTATAGTCGTTTTCATAGGTAGAAATACTGATATGCCAGCTAATTTTTTAAAATTTTAAGAATAAATAAGATTGGTAAATTTAATAATAACACACCAAATAGTTCACCAATACTTTTCCAAAAACCCCTACTTGCCAAGGCTACTGATCTTTACATTGCTTAGAAGTTGTTGTTGTAAAGTGTTGCATTAAACACACAGGTTTTCTTGATCTGTTTTTTCTTCTTAAATTTCGTTATTATCATATTCTAAAAATTATTAACATTGTATGTATTACATGAAACAAGTATAGGTCTGATTGTAAATTTTTGTCTGACAGGTTTGCTTTTATATTATTTGTGAGGAGATTGGGGTGGAAGAAAAACTAGTAATGTGCATTCATTGTCTATAGTAATGTGATGATGAAAGTAGCAATTACTTAGGAATATTTTACTGTGGAGCAGCAGGTTAATGCACTGGACTGCAAAGTCGGTTTAAACTGCAAGGTTGGCGGTTCCAGCTCATCAGCTGCTCCTTAGAAATCCTGTACAGGGTTGCTATGAGTCAGAACAACATGACTGCACTTAACAACAATAACAACAACAATCCGGAGTTAGGAAGAAGAGGAGTACTATGTACCATTTTTCATGTAGTGTTAACATCCCTACCCTCCTCATATGTAGTACCTCGCTCGACAAGGAGAGCAAGATTGTAAGAGACAGATGGTTCAACTTTGTCGCTGGTTTGATGAGAGATGCAGGTGGCTGATTTTATCTTTCTTTGTTTAAATGAATTTTTGATAAATTAGATTTATCAAGGACTGTGTTTACCTTTCTAGTACCCATTCTCATCAACATTTCCCAACATTATTGTACTAATTTAACAGTCTGGTGTATCGTGGTCTATTAATTTGGACTTGAGAAAATCTGACCTCCCTGTTTACCATTGTCTACTCCTTTTTTCAAATCCTGGGGTATGGTGCAGTAGGATGAGCGCTAAGCGACAAGGTCAGTTTGAATTGCAATGTCGGCAGTTCAAACCCACCAGCCGCTCCGTGGGAATCCTATACAGGGTCGCTATGAGTCAGAACCGACTTAACAACACTTTACAACTCCTATTTACTTCCTACCTGTGGTCTAACGTTCAAACCCATAAAAGATGTTGCTTGGTGGGACAGTCCTGTTTCATAACTTACTTTTACATAAAGCTGGCATGTACACTGTAAAGTGATGAAATGTATGTAAACCATGTGATTATTTGTCCGACTTAGCTACCTGACTATTGCAAAGAGAAATATTAGCCCAGTTAAAACAAGTGAGTCTGCATTCACTTCTTAAAACTGAGAATCAAGTGTCACAATAGCCATATGTAGCCATGTGACCATTCTGGTTATTGAGAAGCTTTCACACATTCTATTTTAATTTCCCTTTTTAAAAATTTATATTTATTTCCCATTATTTGGACTTTGGCATCCTTTTCTGGAAAAAAGTACTTCACATAATATCAGTGCTTCTCAAACTTTAGTGTGCATATAATACCTCTGGAGAATCTTGTTCAAATATCAATTTTAGCTTGGGTAGATCTGGAGAGAGGCCAGCAATTCTGCATTTCTAACAAGTTCACAGTGATTGGATTATGCTAGTTTGAGGCCCTTTCTTTGAGTAGCTGAGTAAAAGATGACTCCTGTGATCACCTTTTAAGCTTCTTTAAACAAAGAGACCTTAATATTAGCTTTAACCTCAATTCAGATCTTAGCTCTCAGACCTTCAATTCTTTGTGTTCTGATCTAGAATTAATTTGGATTCTTAGATTCCTTAACAAGTAAATGACTTCCCACAAAAATCAATACCCTAATAAAACCTTGTTAAGGTGCAACATGATATATGGATTATTTCTGGAGAGATGCAGCTTCAAAAACCAATAAATTGTTTTGCTTTTTCATTGCCCCCTCATGATACCTGAAAAAAATTTTTATACTCTCTCTTTCGTTTTTGGTTAAGGAGCTTTTTACTTTTGTGTTTTCATAATAGAACTTCCAAGCAGTGTATCATTGGTGTTATATATTATTTATTGCAACATCTCCAGAAAGTACAGTAAATTATTTCTTTGTAATGGAATCCTCACTAACTCATACTCATAGAAAGTACCTCTTGTTGCAATTTGAATGTTTTTTCCATACAAATGGAATTTTAAACTTTTAATAATTATCCACAATTTATGATTTCTGTCTTTTATATTCACATGTATCGGTTTGTACTCAATTTGTCTTCTTTTGTTTTAAGGGTGTGATTACTTTAGAGTCCCTTGGTAAAAGGGGTTATCGAGTCCCTCCTTCAGGAACAATACAAGTGGTATGTGTTTTATAGCCTACAATTGCAATAATCACTCTCTCACATACATATAGAACTTAGCCCTTTCTCCTGCTACTGCTGCTGCTACAACTTTGGTAAGTAACAGTGGGGCTGCAGCTTGGTTTGGAGTTTCCCTGCTCTGCCACAGGAATGAACATTTGGGGACTTCCATAAAAGGAAAGCATTAATAAGCTAATCAAGGTGAATGCTTTACAACAGTAGTATAGGACAGTTTGCTTAACAGCTGTTTTCAATATCATTAGAACCTAACCTTGCCAATGCCTTCTATTCAATAGAATAAGCCAGATTGAGATTGATTATTTAAAAGGAGACCCCAAATATAAGTATTGCTTTGGCAGGAAAATTTGGGAAACAAAATGATATCCCTAGTATAATATTTTCTCAAATTGATCATACAATGTAGATCCATTATGTGACATCTCAAGGTGGAGAAGGCATCATTGTTTTTGGTCTGAGTGAGGATCTAGTTTTGTCTCAGCAAAACCTGAGTGGTCCAGGGCAGTCCTGCAAAATCCCTGGTCTAGGGTTCTGAGAAGACTAATTTGATGTCAAGGTCAGTTTAAGATTCATTTCATCTCTAAATCAGACCCAGAATAATCCTGCAAGTCCTTGAGTCTAGTACAGAGTTGCACCTGCCTACTGGGTGGTCTGTCTGAGGCTGGTCTAATCCAGTGAGACTTTTTATGCCCTTTGGCCTCAGTGTGTTCAGTGCCTTGACACATCACTTTTACTCATCACCCTTGTTTTAATACTGCAAAGAATCTGTACGTTAATTTCATATCACACAGGAATGAGACAGTACTATGCAGTAGATGCATGTATTATATCGAAGTAACTTGTATATACAGATTTTACTGAGGAATCACTGTATATTAACATGATTTTTATGTTAAGTGGATTATTTTAAACTGTGAGAGTGATAATCTTCTATGCTCTTGCCCCTGACTGTGTGGCTCATGAGAACGTGTGGGTCACTGGAAAATCTAGCCGTCGGTTTTCATAAAATCCAGAGGCAGTGCAGTGCGTTCACCTCATGTCTGAGGACTGCCAACATTAGTACTTAATATGCAATCTGAAATTTGGGTTGGTCTTTCATTCCTTACATAGTTTATGTACAAACACTGCTTTAACTCCTCATTTACTCTAGTTGTGGTTGTTGAATGTGTATTAGCCTTAATCTTAAGACTCACTAGACTTCAAAAATTGGATCATAATATTGATATATTTCTCATTTTGATTCAGTGAGTGATGTCCAGTGCCACGGATGAGCTTCTGAAAGCATGGGCACCAAGTTACCTATTGATGTGTTGGTAATTTGGTTAAAGTCAGATTAGCACTTTGGGGTTTTGTTGTAAAATTAGTGCTTTTAATACTTATTTGATTATTCATATCCAACTACCAATTGAATCCAATTCAGTCATCACTAAGGATAAATATTTTTGTTCATTATGCTAATAATGATTTTTAAAAGCGTAGTATCGCTGCAAGTTTTGAAATAAATCCAGATGTGAGAATATGAAATATTATTTAGCCACTTTGTATCTAATAATAGAATTTCAATTTCCAACTTTGGAAAAACTTTCAAAAATTACTTTTTGTGTACCCAAAACACCAAAAACTCTAGTTGTACTAGTCTTCTTTTCAGTTAAAAAAAAAAAAAAAATTCTATTAACTCACAATTAAATTGTGGAAAAATTAAACTATGTTAGATCTCTGTAGTTGATACACTTTAATGAAACAAATGACTGCAATAATTGAACTGGAGTGTTTAAATTCATTACGAATGTGTCTTGCTTAAGTTAATGGAACTATTTCTTAATAGTTTCACTGTGAGCCGAACAAGAAGTAAAAGATATTGTCTGTCACATGAAATGTGTGACTAAAGATTTTGATTTGTAAACAGGATTTCATATTATTGTGGAAGAAATAATTAAATTGATCTTCATTAAAGTTTTAATATATTATGTAAACTTATGGAATTTTATTAACTTTAGTACCTATTTTAAAAGTGTGTTATATAATTGGCACGATCATTTTGAGCCATATTAAAAAATGACTGTTTTTTAAGAAAAAAAATTCTGTATTATTTCTTCAGACCTTATTTAATCCTAATAAGACTGTGGTGAAGATGTTTGTTGTGATATATGATTTACGAGATATGCCAGCCAATCATCAGACATTCCTACGACAAAGAACTTTTTCTGTACCTGTTAAACAAGAAATGAAGAGAAGTGTTAATAAAGAGAACATCCGACATGCTGAAGAACGGTTACTACGCTACCTCATACATCTGAGGTAATGTTTCAAATTAATGTGAAAATCTGTTACTTTAGAAGAATTATACTAAAATGTTTCATTTATTTTGAAAATCTATACTCTTCGCTGGACTCCTGGTGTGGCGCTGTCAGATCAGCACTGTACTATGAACCACAAAGTCAGCAGTTCAATCCCACCAGCTTCTCCTCAGAAACCCTATACAAGGTCACTATGAGTCTGAACCGACTCGATGGCACTTAACAATAACAACATATATAGCTAGACTCATGCCTATTGGGCTTAGCTTAGGAGTCCTTTATGAAGTGCCAAGATGTAGAAAGCGCATGGCATGTCATCCTGCTGCAGGTGTTAGGACTTGAAGAATTAGGGGAAATTTTACTTTTAGGTGTGAAATGTAAAACTTTGTTTTTTACCAAAACCAGTGCTTATATGCAGATGCTAATATATTTGGGCTGGTGTGAAACATGTTTCTGAATCCAATGTTGCCCAATAGAAATGGCGTTGTTATTGTAAAATGCCAGCAAGTCAGTTCCAACTCATAGCAACCCTTTACGGGATTTCTGAGGCTTTTTTTAAAATCTTGATGGGAGCAGAACACCTCATCTTTCTCTTGATAAGCCATGGATGTCGTTCTCTCTTTTTCCGTGTTTTTATTGTTGCGGTTGGAGTCCTGGTGTGGTGCTGCAGGATAATGCGCTGAACTGCAAAGTCAGTTTGAACCACAAGGTCAACAATTCAAACTCCCCAGCCACTCCTGAGAAACCCTGTATAGACTTACTCTAAGTCAGAACCGACTCGGCGGCACTTAAGAACGAACAGCAGCTGTTGCTGTTAGGGATTGTCAAGTCACTTTGCAACTCACAGCAAGCCAATATGACAGAGTAGAACTGCCCCATCAGGCTTTCCACAGTGTCATCTTTATCGGAGCAGGTTGTCAGGCAGTTTCTCCCAGGGGCCTCTGGGTGGGTTCCATCCACACTGACCTTGTCAGTTACGTAGTATCATTTTAAAAGAACAGATGGTATTGATTCAACATACTTAACCCGCTGTATCCAAATGGTACCATTTCAACATAGAATTAAA
Source organism: Chrysochloris asiatica (assembly GCF_000296735.1). Lineage (NCBI taxonomy): Eukaryota > Metazoa > Chordata > Mammalia > Afrosoricida > Chrysochloridae > Chrysochloris > Chrysochloris asiatica. The sequence continues at coordinate 20,789,309 of NW_006408522.1, forward strand.
TAAAAATGGAAATCTTCTAGGTTCTCTTTTTAAAATAAATCCTCAAAATCAAGTATGTATTTTATATTTGCAGCACATCTCACTTTAAAGTAGCTACGTTTCAGATGTTCACTGGCTAGTGGCTGCTGTATCAGACAAGAAAGTTCTTATTCTCTCTTAGTTTCATCCATTCGTTCACTTGTTCAACAAATATTTATGTGGAGTTCTGGTGTGGCACTGCCGGTTAATGCTGTGGACTGCAAAGTCGCTTTGAACCCCAGGGTTGGCAGTTCAAGCTCACCAGCTGCTCCTCGGAAACCCTATTACAGGGTCGCTATAGGTCAGAACCAACTCAGTGGCACTTATGAACAACAAAGGAAAGAACAGTGACAAACCCTCTCTTCTCATAGAGCTTTGATTCTATGGTTCTGTCAGAAATACCTTTTTTCTTTTACTAAGCCAGCTTACAGCTCTAGGCTGTGAGAGGCCATTTGCTTGCTCTTGAGGACTCTATGTGACTCCCATGATCGATGTAAGTCTGTTGGTTTAGAGTTCCTGGTACTCACAGTAAGTTCTCAGTCGTTTCAACAATAGTAAGTCGTCTACGGGTATCCCCTTACCATTTGTTGTTGTGGTGGTGATGTGCCGTGGAGTCGGATCTGACTCATAGTGAGCCTGTATAGAGTTTCCGAGGCTGTAAGTCTTTATGAGAGCAGAAAGCCTCATCTTTCTCCCGCAGAACAGCTGGTAGTTTTGAACTGCGGACCGTGAGGTTAGCAGCCCAATTTGTAACCACTACGCTACCAGAGCTCCTTTACCTCCCTTACCATAGGAGCCCTATTTATCAGGAGGATGCACCTTTCTTCCAGGACGCAGACGGTAGGGGGCTCTTTAATATGTTTTCGGTGTTGACCACCTTTCAATAGATCTACCGTACAGTGGTGGTCTAGAGTGAACAAGGAGCTATACTCTCAAGTCCTGGGCTTTCAAGTCTTATAAGTTACAGTGTTTTTTCCCAAAGAACAGTTTAATTGGTACTTTCGTCTTTGAATTTTCTCCCTGAAGGACATGTTAAACTAGCATAATGTATTTAAACCCAACTGGACACTGCCTGACATGGGCTTTGCACGCAGAACTACAGTTAAGTGGTTTATTATACAGAATATAGGAATGAGAAATTACTAAAACACACCTGGAGGATAATTTTTTTCTTTTAATTACTTCTTTTGTTGTTGTGATCATACAGAACAGAATGTACACCAATTCCACAGTTTCTACGTGTACATTCCAGTGATGGTGATCACATTCTTTGAGTTGTACAACCATTCTCACCCTTCTCTTCCAAATTGTTCACCCCCTCATCAGCACACACATACACACACACACACACACACTGCCCCCTGAGTTTCCCATGTAAACTTGGAGTTGCTGTTGCCAGTTTGATCCCATATAGATAGATCTTAAAAGGAGCACAGTGCCCAAGGCTTGCTAGGTTAGCTAAATTATTATTTGGTTTTATGAAGACTTCAGATGTTTTTGGTTTAAGGTGTAAAGATTAACCCAGGGAAGTAGTTTCATGGATTCATGCTGCTCCAAAGCTCTAGAAAATCTGAATTCTATGAGAATTTGAACTTGTTTTGCATTTCCCCCCTTTTGATTAGAATTCTTCCGTTGAATCTCTGGTCAAAATATTAAGTAATGATAACTGGCCTGGAAGATCTTAAAAAAGAATGTTGTTGTTTATGTGCCATTGGGTTGACTCTTGACTCCTAGCACCCCTATATGACACAGTAAAAGTGCCCCCACAGGCTACTAGGTTGCCATCATCATGGCAACCACTCTCAGGTCTTGCTCCCAACAGCTGCTGGGGAGTTTGAAGTACAGCTGAACGCTAAACCATTGCACCCCAAGTGCACTTTTTAAAAAATCATTGGTTTTGCTGAGTGCCGTGGAGTCATATTTGATCCTACATAGAGATCCTACATAGAGTTTCCAAGGCTTTTAATCTTTTGTGAGAGCAGAAAGCCTCATTCTTTCTCTTGCAGAGCAGCAGTGGACTGTAAGCATAGTTCATAGTTCAGTACTTACCTGTGGAGCCACTGCATTCCCTTAAAAAATCATTTTAGTGTAAAATATCATTAAGACCAAAAACCAAAGCCATTGCCACTGAGGGAGTTGATTCCGACTCTTAGTGACCCTACAAGGCAGAGTGGACCTGACCCCTGGGGTCTCCAAGGCTGTAAATCTTCATGGAAGCTGACGATCACATCTTTCACGTAAGGAGTAGCTGATGGACTCAAACTGTCAACCTTTAGGTTAGCATTCAAGTGCTTTAATCACTTAGTCCTTACCAACCTTAGCCAGAAGTAAACAACATTTGCCAAAGTAAAAAAATAACTACTCTTAGCTTTTATAACCCCTACACAAAGACTAAATCCTTTAAATGCTTCAAAGAAACCTCCTTGGGAAGGTAGACTTCCCCAAACTCACTATATTCTTCAAATTGGGAAAGTGAAAAACTTCAGAGAGAAGAGGGAATCCTTTCATTTATACCACCGATCACCATAGCTTGTTTAAGAATAAAATCCACAAGCGGAATGTGAAAATTACTGAATAGTAGCAATGTGTTAAACCTTAAATAAGAATAACAACCAAAATTAGCCCAAGCTGGTTCCCATGAAGTGGAGGTCAGCCATACCTCCAACTTCCAACCATTTTACCAATTCTGACAACACTTTCTACTTCTCCTCTGGGCTTGATAATCCATTGGAATGATCACCCAGAACTCACAGACCATGCTTACAGTTAAGTGGCTTATTAAGGAAGTAACAGGCTACAACTCAGGATCTGGATCAAGAAGCATATAAGGCAAATACCCCATTTTTTAGTAAAGAGTAGCTCTCAATTCCTCATCTATGCAGGCCTTCTTTCGGTCCCCTTAAGGAGAGACTCCTCTTGGCCCTGCCATCTGTCACTATTGACTCTGTCAGAGGGCCTCTTCTGGGCCTTAAACTGTCTTCAGTGTTACGGTCCATGACCTGTGTTACAGTTTTAGGAGGTTCCTTGTTTTCCTCTCTTTCTGTGACTTTTCTCACTACTTCCTTCTGCTTCATACTGTCCTGCTTTTCTCTCTAAGACAAACCTCTATGAGGTTGGCTGCATATATGCACAACTCCTTTTTAGTGTCAAGGCATGACCCATCTCAATGAGGCCACAAACTGACCAATCCCCTCTTGGTGGGACTCAGACACTTCATTTGCATATTAAGGTATAGTCACCTCATTTGCATATTTTACTGACCAATCCCTGCAAGAAGCATACCTAGCATATAGGGTAGGCTGCAGCCCTAAACCAGACAACACCATATCAAATAACAAGGTTCTTACCCAGGAAATGTCAGTCAGCCTGAACAAAAAAGAAACAAATCCTCTGGGATAGAAAACTAGGGCGAAAGTAAACTCCTATGGTTAAATCAAGCTCCTCTTCCACAGAACCAAGACAAAAGGCCACGTAACCCTCCCCATCCCCCGCCAAAAAAAAACACAACTATTACTGCCAAATTGATTGTGACTCATAATGATCCTATATAGAAGAATAGAACTGTCCCATAGCGATCCCAAGGCTCTAGGTCTTTAGGGAAGCAAACTGCCACATCTTTGGTAGAGGACTTAGTAGGTTCAAACCACCAACCTTTCAGTTAGCTGCTGAACACTTAGTCACTGCACCAAGTCTCTTTAAAGCTTAAATAAAGGATCTCATTTCATGACAGAGTGTATTTCTGCTATGCCAAGGGAACGATCAAAAAGAATTAGCACTACAGGTTGTGTTTGCCAGGCAAGTTTATGTGATTCAGATGCCAGTCCCTTGCATTGGACACCCAGATTTACAGCAGGACACATCTCAGGCACTGGAAAAAAACAGAAGAAGAGAATACGGAATGGGAGAGCCACTTAAATAGAAACATACGATTTGGCATTATAACACCTTAAATAGAATATTGAAGCATCCTGGGGTGGCCCACCAGCGACTCCTTGGATACCTTCTTTATAGTCTGAGTCAAAACTGACTCGATGGCACTTAACAACAACAACAGTGTTAACCTTATTTTGTAGCAAGACTGATACTTTGTGTTTTCAAAATTATTCAGGTTTTCTGTTTATTTTAAAAACTCATTCTCCTGAGATGATGCATCTTTTTCTGCTTCTTTAGGTTCCAGAGTTCTAAATCTGGGAAGATCTACCTCCATCGAGATGTACGACTCCTGTTCTCTAGAAAGTCAATGGAAGTTGATAGCGGTGCTGCATATGAACTCAAATCTTATACTGAATCGCCAACAAACCCTCAATTTTCACCAAGATGTTAATAAGGAGTGACAATTTAAAGTGTTTGCTCAGTACCCAAGTTTGAAAGTAAAAATTAGCTTAGAACGGAGTGTACCAAATTACCATCCAAGAGAGCGGATCCTCTCCTGTTGTCCTGGACCAGTTTTTATTAAAGGATTTCTGAGTTGAAATCCACATATTCCAAGTAGACTGGAAACACTCATGTCCTAATCCTTTTTGTACTGTTGAAACCACTTCATTGGACATGTTGCCATAGCAAAACCCCCAGTTAGATTAGTGTTTACACATTTTATTTCTCAGTTATTTAATATTTAATGTTTCCCTTAATACTCAAGTGATGTTTGTCTCTAGTGTTCTAATGTAGCACAAACCCTATGTAAAATCATACTATGTATTTTTGACGTTAACATTGAAATCTGAAATATATGCACAAGTCTTTAATTTTGTGTGATGTGTTTTAAGTACTATTCATTTAAGTTATTTGAAAATGAGGATGAAATGTTCAGCTTCTTTAAGATTAACGCACTATGCAAGCATGTGTCCCTTCATTTTTATGAAGTTTCATTTTTATGAGACCCCATCCAGGTTGCTGCCTCACATCCTAGTCCTTCAGCATGCTGTACTGGCAGGGCAGTGAGGACTAAGCTGCATCACATCTCCCCTTGCAGACTCATATCATCATGCCCATTCAAATGCCCTCTAGGGTCCCTTATCCCAAAAGCAGTTCTATTTTTCCTTAATCACTACTATAGACTTTACATTAAATTGCTGTCCCATGCTAGATAGCTTTCTCAAATTGTTAAAAGAATATGTACTTTGAAAACAAATTAGTATTTATATTGTAAATATATACAAAAAACTAAGAAGTGTGTATTTGGCTTTTATTTTTAGATGAGACATATGAATGATTGAGTAACTCTCTTGTAGGCATGAAGGCTATTTCTGTTTTAACTCTGCAGATAACGAGAAGAAGGTAAATCGAGCCTTATCCCAATTTATCTTATTCATGTTCAAAGTCACAATGGAAAACATCCAGCATCTGGGGAAACCACGAATCAAGTGAACTTGACTAAGTACATCAAAAACCTTCCCTTCAACTCCATGGATAGAGCAGAGTGGATTTTGATGTTTGTAGGCAGCAGCGTATCAGATGACAGTGCAAAGAATGTATACTGGGAGGGTTGGGACAAAGCTGTAAGTGCAGGTTACAAAATCCAAACCATTCAAGGAGGTCCTACTAAGGGAGCTGGGAGTCTAGAACCAGGTAAGCAGTCTGGAAGTGAGAAAAGTGGGAAGCTGTTACAACTCAACTAATGGACAGACTACATAAGAGAATGTGACTGGGTGGTGACTATGAGGTTGTAGACTGGTTGCAAGCAGAAGCCGGTTATAAATTTAAAATACCAGGTAAAAGGCAATTATTTATCTTAACCTTTGTAGTCCTGGTGTGGTGCTGTAGGATATAAACATGGTTGGTTTGGACCTCAAGGTCAATATGAGTTGCAAGGTCAGTGATTCAAACTCACCAGCCACTCCTCAGAAACTCCATAAAGGGTTGTAATGAGTTGAAACCAAATCAATGGTACTTAACAGGAAGAACAACAATAATTCTTAACCTTTAGGATTGGAAAGAGTGTGGGACTGGGGCCCAGAAGGCATGAATGGTAGCCTTAGGTCTAGTGATAACTGATGGGACTGATTCCAATCTGTGAAAAATTGGAGGGATGAGTCTATCATTCATGATACCACTCTTGTCTTTAAATTCTGTCACCTAATTCTTTAAGTACTAAAATACATACAAGGCTAAGTAAAAAAATATCATTACAAAATTATAGAAACTTTTATAAAACCAAAATGAAGAGATAACTGTTTCTTGATATTGCCTCCATTTTGATCTGGGCACATCTGAAAGCAGTGTTTCCATCGCTAATCCTTCCCTGAAGAATTCTGTGCTCTTCAATTTACACCACATCAAAACACTGCTGTTGGCATCCTGGAAGGACTCAAATGGGATTCCTTTTCAATGTTCTTTGAACTGAGGGAACAAAAAGAAATCAGAAGGGGTAAGATCAGGGCTGTAGGGTGGATTAGGTAAAGTTTCACAAGAAAATTCATGAAGACAACCCTTAAAGAATGGGTAGGTGCATTGTTGGGATTGAAAAAAAAAAAAAAAAAAATCCCTCAGTGCAACTTAGCCATTTGACTTGCCAATGCAATTTTCAGTTAACTTAAACTTCTGTATAATAAGCCCTCATGACGTCCTGTGTCCCTCAAGAAAATCTTACCAAGCATTACCCCTTTGAAGTCCAAAACACATTTGCCATAACCTACTGAGCTGACCTCTGCTTGTAATTGGCTTGGTCCCGAAGATACCCTTGGAAGACCATTGCTTTGATTAGACACTTAAGGCACTCAAAACCTAAGACAAGTGTATTACTGAGAAAATTTCCCTGCAGCCACCCACTGATTGCTGTTGTTGTTAGGTGCCATCGAATCGGTACCGACCCATGGCGACCTTATGCACAGCAGAAAAAAACACTGCCCGATCCTGGGCCAACCTCACTACTGTTGCCACGCTTGAGTCCATCGATGCTGCCACTTGGCCAAT
>NW_006408522.1:20796338-20802334 GCF_000296735.1 Chrysochloris asiatica
TTCCATGCAAACTATCACTCAGTTCACAATAAAACTTTAAAAAAAAATAGATTGGACAGTGTTGTTGTTGTTAGGTATCATCGAGTCGGTACCGACCCATAGCAACCTTATGCACAGCAGAAAAAAACACTGCCCGATCCTGGGCCAACCTCACTACTGTTGCCACGCTTGAGTCCATCGATGCTGCCACTTGGCCAATCCATTTCTCTGACCCTCCACCTTTTCAAACATGGTATCCTTCTCCAGCGACTGCTCCCTCCATGATATCTGAAGTATGAGAGATGAAGTTTGGCCATGTTGGCTTCCAGGGAGCACTCTGGCTACACTTCTTTCAAAACTGATCTATTGGTTCTTTTGGCAGCCCATGGCACTTTCAATATTCTCCTCTAACACCATAACTCAAAAGCATCAATTCTTCTACGGTCTTCCTTATTCACTGTCCAGCTTTCGCATGCGTATGAGGTTATTGAAAATCCCATAGACTAAGGTCAGGCGCACCTTAGTCCTCAAGCTGACGTCTTTGCTCTTCAACACTTTAAAAAGGTCTTGCGCAGTAGATTTGCTTAATGCAATACGTCATTTGATTTCTTGAATGCTGCTTCCGTGAGTGTTATAGTTGATCCAAGAAGAATGAAGTCCTTGACAACTTCTATCTTTTCTCCATTGATAAGAATGTTGTTTATTGGTCCAGTAGTGAGGATTTTTTGTTTTCTTGACATTGAGATGTAATCCATACCTAAAGCTGTGCTCTTTGATCTTCATCAGTAAATGTTTCCAGTCCTCTTCACTTTCAGCAAGCAAGGCTGTATCATCTGCATATCGCAGGTTGTTAATGAGTCTTCCTCCAATCCTGATGCCACAATTTTCTTCATATAACCCAGATTCTCGAATTATTTGCTCAGCATACAGGTTGAATAAGTATGGTGAAAGAATACAACCTTGTCGCACACCTGTCTTAATTTTAAAACATTTAGTGTTCCCATGTTCTGTTCAAACAACTGCCTCTTGGTCCAGGTACAGATTCCTCATGAGCACAATTAAGTGTTCTGGAAACTCATACTTCGCAAAGTTGTCCATAGCTTGTCATGATCCACACAATCGAAAGCCTTTGCATAGTCAGTAAAGCACAGAAAACATCTTTCTGATATTCTCTGCTTTCAGCCAAGATCCATCAGACATCAACAAGATATATCTCGTTCCACGTCCTCTTATGAATCTGGCTTGAACCTCTGGACGTTCTATGTCAATGTGTAATTGTAGCCGTTTAGCAAAACTTTACTCGCATGGAATATCAAAGAGATTGTCCAATGATATCCACATTCCATTGGTTCACCTCTGTTTGGAATGGGCACAAATATGGATCTCTTCCAATCAGTTGGCCAGATAGTTATCTTCCAAATTTCTTGGCATAGATAGTGTGAGTGCCTCCTGTGCCGCCTCACTTTCTTGAAAGATTTCAATTTTTATTCCATCAATTCCTGCCTGGTGCCTTGTTCTTTGCCAGTTACTTCAATGCACCTTGGACTTCCTCCAGTATCATTGGCTCTTGATCATATGCTATCTCTTGAAACAGTTGGACATTAACCATTTCCTATTAGTACAGTGACTCTGTGTATTCCTTCCATCTTTTTTTGATGCTGTCTGCATCATTCAATAATTTGCCCAAGACTCTTTGAATAATGAAAGTCGAGGCTTGAATTTTTTCTTCAGTTCCCCCAGCTTGAGAAATGCTGAGTGGGTTCTTCCTTCTTGGTTTTCTGATTCCAGATCTTTGCACATTTTGTTGTAATATTTGGCTTTATCTTCTCGAGCTGATCTTTGAAATTTTCTGTTTAGCTCTTGGACCTCCTCATTTCTCCCATTTGCTTTAGCATCTCTATGCTGGAGAGCAAGTTTCAGTGTCTCTTCTGATATCCATTTTGACCTTTTCCTTATTTCTTGTCTTCTTAATGATTTTATGCTTTCTTCATGTATGATGTTCTTGATGTCATCCCAGAAGTCTTCTGGTCTTCAGTCTTTAGTGTTTAATGTATCAAATCTGTTCTTCAGATGACCTCTAAATTCAGGTGGGATATATTCAAGGTCATATTTTGGCTCTCGTGGACTTGTTCTCATTTTCTTCAGCTTCAGTTTGAATTTGCATATGAGTAATTGATGGTCTGTTCCACAGTCTGCCCCTGGTCTTGATTTCACTGATGATATGGAGGTTTTCCATCGTCTCTTTCCACAGATGTAGTCAATTTGATATCTATGTATTTCATCTGGCAAGGTTCATGTGTACAATCATCTCAATGTGTCTAAAGAAGGTATTTGAAATGAACAAATCATTGATTTTGCAGAATTTTATCATGCGTTCTCCAGCATCATTTCTATCACCAAGGCCATATTTTCCAACTACTGATCCTTCCTCTTTACTCCCAACCTTTGCATTCCAATCACCAGTAATGATCAATGCATCTTGATTGTATGTTTGATCAATTTCAGATTGAAGAAGTTGGTCGAATTCTTCTATTTCATCCTCATTGCCTTTAGTGGTTGGTGAGTAAATTTGAATAATAGTGGTATTAATTGGGCTTCCCTGTAGGTACATGGAGATTATCCTTTCACAGACAGCATTGTATCTCATGACTGATCTGGCTATGTTCTTTTTGACGATGAATGCAACACCATTCCTCTTCAATTTGTCATTCGCAGCATAGTAAACCATGTGGTTGTCAGATTCAAAATGGTCAATACCAGCCATTTCAGCTCACTAATGCCTAAGATATTGATGTTTATGTGTTCCATTTCATTTTTGACAACTTCCAATTTTCCTAGATTCATACTTCATACATTACCTATTCCGATTTTCAGTGGATATTTACAGCTGTTTCTCTTCATTTTGAGTTGTGCCCCATCAGCAAACGAAGGTCCCACGGGCTTTTCTCCAACGAGCTTTACTCACGTAATCACAGTCAATTCTACTTTGAGGAGGCAGCTCTTCCCCAGTCACATTTTGAGTGCCTTCCAACTTGAGGGGCTCATATTCCAGCACTATATCTGACAGTGTTTCTCTGCTACTCATAAGGTTTCAGTGACTAAATATTCAGAAGTAGTTCGTCACTCTTTCTTCCTAGTCTGTTCTTGTCTAGAAGCTCATCTGAAACCTGTCCACCATGGGTGACCCTGCTGGTATTTAAAATACCGGTGGCATAGCTTTCAGAATCACAGCAACTCACAAGCCACCACAGTAAGACAAACTGAAAGACGAGTGGTGGCCATTTGGTTTTAAGTGGAAACTTGATTACTGAGACATGTTTAAACACATTTGGTTTGCAATAAAACAGTACATACATCAATTGGAACTCTAATATCAGTACTTTTTGATTTATTTGCACGCATACTGACTTTTTATACATTTTCACAAAAGTCGAGTTTGATAACTTTGTATGAAATTTGAGATACTCCAGATTAAAACTTACAATTAAATTTTTCATTGCTTCCTCTCTGGTAAAGTTTCCCCAATTTAATAATGTTGTGTACAGTTTTCTTTTACATGGATTCTACATTGCAGTTTTCCAGAATCCTTTTTAGTTCATGATCTCTTACCTTTTTGAGCAGTTTTTAGAAGTTTATTTCCTGACAAGTTTCCAATGCGTCTTGCTCTCACTTATCTTGGAACTATCTGTTGTACTGGTGGCATTGTAGGATAACCACTGCATTCCTAACCACAGGATTGGTAGTTCAAGCCTCTCATCAGGAATAAAAGGAGGCTTTCTGCCCTTGTAAATACTAACAGCTTCCGAAACCCTATACAGGGCTACTATAAATTAGAATCAACTCAATGGCAGTGGGTTTAGTTGTGGGTAGGACTAGTAGGAGATATTAGCACACTTCATATATTTGTTCTTTTTGTGTTTTCAAGACATCACTGGTTTGTGTCACAATTGATTGTTAACATACTGGTAAAAACAACCAATAGGGAAAACAAACAAGATGGGAAATTGGGTAGAAGTGCAGTGAGGAGCTCTGTCAGCAACAACACAGAATATTGGATCAAGCAGGCTCAGGATGGTGCCAGAACTCTGAACCACATGTAAAGGAATATTTAGAAGGTTGGAAGGCTTACAGCTAGGGGAATTTGTAGCAGAAGCAAAACATCCATTGTTTTCTAATCCAAGATGCTCAGCTGCTCCCAGAGCCACCATCTTGGGAAAGACCGAGTCGGGGAAGGATCAGAGCAGCCACGGACACCTGACAGAACTGCGGAGATAAAAGTGTGAACACTCTTTTTTTGTGTGTCTGTTCATTGGTCTCTCTCTCTCTCACTGGCTATGCACCTCCATTCTGTTGACTATAGGGGGTGCAGGAATGAGTAGACACCACACCCCACCCCTGAGGATTCTATTATGCATGTGCACAGATCTCCTCAAAATTTAAAGTTAAGTTTCCACTTAAAACCAAACAGCAGTGCAAAATGGCCACAGCTGACCCTGAACTGTTTATGACTGGGGAAAAGGCCTGAATGGGGATTGTGGAGAGGGCCAGGCAGACGAAAAATGAAATAAAAACCTTTAAAAAAAGCCAACAACAATAACCTTACTGCAGACTTATGGAAAGTTTTGCAGATAAGTAAAGTGAGTCCTAACAGATCATTCCTTTTAAACAGAAACCACAGGTCACAAATAACTTGCAGAAATTCTTTGGAAATGTTATCAGATGAGAATTCTAAAATCTATCATGTAAATGAAAAAATACATTAGTAATGAAATCATGAAAGAGAGAAAAGCGTGTGGAAATCCCCACCCATCCTCACCCCTGCCTCTTATACTTTTCCCCATTGAATCTCTTTCATTCCCAGAGAAAGGAGAACATTTCTCCTTCAAAGGCTCATTCTTGGGATTGCCAGCCTTCCCTAATTTTGTGAATGAAGTAGTGATGGTCCACTGGACCTAAGAACACAGAATTACTCTTAAATGAAAAGTAGCCTTTTCAAAATAAGAATTCACTCAATTCCCATAACTATCTCTGTACAACATTGGATTCATCCAATTTGACTCAATCATACTATTCTACCAAGGATTATCTGTAAGAGATCTGTCTAAAATTTAAAACACTTGTGGGAGAAGGAGAGAACATAGGAATGTATACTATGTACCAGGAATTATAGACAGTTGATGTATTAATCCTAAAAACAACACTTCGGGAAGAGTATGGACACATTCTACGGTTACAAATAAAAAGCATAAAAAGTGGGCTTGAAGAACTTGTCCAAGGTCACACTGTCAGCAAGGAGAAGAGCCAGATTAAAATTGCCATCATTTTCATTCTACTACACTGACATTTTGCCTCTCTTGACGTTCTTTTTTTCTACTAGAAATTGTGGCCTGGTATTAAAATACACTCTTTGTTAATCTTGGAAATAATGATTGTGTGATAAGTGAGAAATACAATAAGGCAAAGCCTATTCAGTCCTAAGGAAAAAGAAGCAAGACTAGTAGGTTGTTTGAGGAAGGGATGCCCTAAAGCACCTCAGAGATCATTCACTTTTCATATTGTCTCAAATATTTTAGTAGATTTAAAAGGTTTCAAGTTGTTAAAGTCTCTTTCAGACCCTCTTTGATCCCATTGTTCACAGTTCTTTTCAGTTCATTGTTTTTTTTTTTCCCCTGTTCCAACCTCTCTCACCTTACTAAGTCTCCAGAGAAGCTGGCATCCTGCTCTTACTAGGTTCTACTTACTACACTTAAGTTATTGAAACTGCTCTCTTTACAATCTTTACTCAGGTAAATGATTCCTGGGCTTTGCTCATAGAACTCACCATTATTCCCCAAGTATTTTGGTATTGCATATCAAACTTGGTTGCCCTGAGTTGGTCTTCCAATCTCTTACTCTCATTAAAATGTATTCCGTTCTTGGTGTTTGCTACACAAGTGTTGATATAGACCAACTCCTCTCAGCTATAGGATAAATGGGTGGGGTGGGACATGCTTATAACCTTTTTTTTTTTTTTTTTT
>NW_006408522.1:20803204-20871018 GCF_000296735.1 Chrysochloris asiatica
TTCCTCTAGTCAAGTTCTGATTATCAAGCCATCGAGGCTAGGTCAAATGGGTACTATTAGCAAGTTTGGGTGTTCTTGTGCATCTCCCCTCACTTCATATCAGGTGGATGCTTCACTCTCAGCTCTAGCCCTCTGTGGCTATGTCCTTCTCCATGGGCTCAGGTGTCCCCTGGTCTCACCACACTTTGGACCAACCAGCCCTTCTTCTCTCTTTCATCTCCAGGCCAACGGGGACCAATGGACTGTGTGGTTGAACTCAGCCCATTTCTTCATTGCTGCCTTTCCTCCTCTTCCACTCACCAGTAGACCACTGTGGTCACCAGCAACCTTATATGCCTGTTCATGTGTTCACTTTGAGTTTCAGTCTTATAAGAGAGTTTGTCCTGAAGGAACTTGATTGTTTGCCTTGATGGCTTCCTGGTGAAAAGCTAGCTTATTCTTGTAGTAGCCAGTCATGCTGACATTTTTGTTTTGGTTTTGGGTTTTTTCTGATGATTTTTCTTTGAAGATGTATCTTCTGTTGCTCTAGCTATTTCAGGCTGATCTGCTTGTCCATGCTAGTGGAATGTCCCAACTCAGAAGGTTCTGGATGGGACTCAGGTTTCCACCTAAGGTCCTAAACTCTACAAAGGCTTTGCAAGAGGCCTATTTCACTGGGCAAGTTCTAGAGCCCCTTTTAGGTATTCCAATCAGTTATAGGCTGAAGATGGGCTTACAAGATTTCTGTAATCATGTTTCCCAACATTCCTTTCAATAGTAGGTAAGGGAAACCAATATTCATAAGACAGTCAAGCATTTTAGTATTATTTCCCCTCTTCAAACTATGCCTACATCCCTGTATCATAGAGCCCTGTTGTTCCAAGCTTGAGCATGCATCACTATTTACCTCTGTCCCACTTAGGCCATCCATGTAAACCTGTCTCAGTGTTCCCCTACCTATCTTGTTCTTCCATCTCCTCCCCCTTTGTGTATCACCGTCCCCAACACATGAACTAAAACCCCCACCCCAACCCCACTGTTGTGGTTACCTTATATTCCATTAACTCTTCCCTCCATTTAAGACAGTCTATTTTATCCTGTAATCTACCTGACCTTCTCACCACCTGGATCTCTGTTCCTCTGTGTTTACCTTCTTTCACATTGTAATTGTTTTGATCATAGACTGACCTCCCAGATGCTCTGTTCTTATCATTTTATTCTGTTCTTGATTCTTCCATTTGTCGATTGAGTTCAGGGTGATGCTGCCATGTACATCATTCTCTGGTTGTTGTCTGTTCTTGTTGGTTCTCAGTCCACAGAATTTCCTTTAGGATGTTTTTCATTTCAGAGTTGGCTTTGGAAAAATCCCTTACCTTCTGTTTATCATGGAATATTTTGATTACACCATTGTATTTGATTGATAGCTTTGCTGGGTAGAGGATTCTTGGGTGGCAGTTTTTTTCTTTCAGGGTTTTATGTATCCCTCCCCATTTCCTTCTTGGCTGCATGGCTTCTGCTGAGAGATCCGAGCTTAATCTGACTTGCTTGCCTTTTATGTAATGCTTCTCTTTTCCCTAGCTGCTTTCAGGATTGTCTCCTTATTTTGAATTTTGGAGAGCTTGATTATGATATGTCTTGGTGATTTTCTTTTGGGGTCTATCCTTCTGGGGGTTTGTTGAGCTTCTTGAATGTTTATCTTTTCACTTTTCAGGATGTTAAAGAAATTTTCTTCCAGAAGCTCTTCAACTATGTCCTCTGTGGACTTGTGTGAGTCTTCCTGTTCTGGAATGCCGATAATTCTTAAGTTATTCCTATTCATGTTGTCTAATATGAATCTAAAGCTTTCTTCTGATTTTTTTATCCTTTTTTTCTGCTTGCTCTTCTATCTTAGTGGTATTGATAGACTTTTCCTCCAATTCACTAGTTTTTCCTTCCAGCTCTTCAATTCTACTCCTTTATCCTTTCAGTGTATTGTCTATATTTGATATTCTAATCTTAATCATTAGAACCTCTTTCTGTAGGTTTTGAATTGTTTCCAATGCTGTATCTATTTTATTTGAACGTTCCTGTAGCACTTTCCTGACTTCTTCCTTATTTTTCTGAACTCCATTGTATAGTGTTTTGATACATTTTACAATGTATTCTGAATTTCCTCTCAGGCATTTCCAAAGCTTGCTCATCTTCCAGTATGGAGTGTAGGTCTACTTCCAGTTTATTTGCCTCCATCACTTTTTTTCTGTTTCTGTTTTTTGGGCATATTCAGAAGTTATCTGTGGCTTAATACTTAGATGGGTGTGTATTTTGGTATTTTTTATGCTTTCTGATTGCCTCCAGGTAGATGTGATCAGGAGATGGACTTCCCTTTTACTCTTCTTCCTAAGAAATTTCACGATGCCAATGTTGGTCATTGTGACGTAACTCAGGATTTAATTTTCAGCCTATTTCCTTTTCAGTCTGCCTGTCCCACTCCACAATCCCTGTACAGGCCTTTTTCCTGGTGATTAACAGTTCAGGGCTGGCTGTGGCCATTTTGCACTGCCATTTGGTTTTAAGTGAAAACTGTCCATTTAAATTCCGAGGAGATTTTTTTATCCTTTTTTTTCTGCTTGCTCTTCTATCTTAGTGGTATTGATAGACTTGTCCTCCAATTCACTAGTAAATGTAGTAAAATCCTCCGGGGGTGGTACAATCATACTGAAGGCTGTGTTCCTTGATCTTCATCATCAATTACTGATATACAAATTCAAACTGAAGCTGAAGAAAATGAAAACAAGTCCACGAGAACCAAATATATAACCTTTAATTTATCCCACCTGAATTTAGATAGCATCTGAAGAACAGATTTGATACATTAAACACTAAAAAACCAAAGACCAGAAGAGTTGTGGGATGATATCAAGAACATCATACATGAAGAGAGCAAAAAGTCATTAAGAAGACAAGAAAGAAGGAAAAGGTCAAAATGGATGTCAGAAGAGACACTGAAACTTGCTCTCCAGCATAGAGAAGCTAAAGCAAATGGAAGAATTGAAGAGGTCCAAGAGCTGAACAGAAAATTTCAAAGATCAGCTCGAGAAGATAAAACCAAATACTATAATAAAATATGCAAAGATTTAGAATTAGAAAACCAAAAAGGAAGAACACAGTCAGCATTTCTCAAGCTGGGGGAACCGAAGAACAAATTCAAGCCTTGACTTTCGTTATTCAAAGATTCTCTGGGCAAATTATTGAATGATGCAGAATGCATCAAGAAAAGATGGAAGGAATACAGAGTCATTGTACCAAAAGGAAATGGTTAATGTTCAACCATTTCAAGAGGTAGCACATGAGCAAGAGCCAATGATACTCAGGGAGGAAGTCCAAAGTGCATTGAAGGAATTGGCAATCCAGGAATTGATGGAATCAAATTTGAAATCTTTCAAGAATGTGAGGCGGCACAAGAGGCACTCACTCATCTCTGCCAAGAAATTTGGAAGACAACTATCTGGCTGACTGATTGGAAGAGATTCATATTTGTGCCCATTCCAAAGAGAGGTGACCCAACGGAATGCGGAAATCATTGGACAATCTCTTTGATATCTCAAGCGAGTAAAGTTTTGCTAAAGGTAATACAGAAACGGCTGCAATCATACATTGACAGAGAACTTCCAGAGGTTCAAGCTGGATTCAGAAGAGGCCGTAGAATGAGAGATATCATTGCTGATATCCGATGGATCTTGGCTGAAAGCAGAGAATATCAGAAAGATGTTTACCTATGCTTTATTGACTATGCAAAGGCTTTTGATTGTGTGGATCATGACAAGCTATGGACAACATTGAGAAGTATGAGTATTCCAGAACACTTAATTGTACTTCTGATAGAAATCTGTACCTGGACCTAGAAGCAGTTGTTCGAACAGAGCATGGGAACACTGAATGTTTTAAAATTGGGAAAGGTGTGCGACAAGGTTGTGTTCTTTCACCATACTTATTCAACCTGTATGCTGAGCAAATAATACAAGAAGCTGGATTCTATGAAGAAAGACATGGTGTCAGGATTGGAGGAAGACTCATTAACAACCTGTGATATGCAGAACCCCTAGTTGTTGTTGTTAAGTGCCGTCGAGTCCTATACAAGGTCCCTATTATAAGTCGGAATCTACTTGACAACAATATCATGCCAGTTGACCTAGATGTCACCTGAGACTATGGTCCCTAGCCCTGAAGTCCAGTAGCTCAGTCCCAGGACATTCCTGGTAACTTGAGTTAGTATGCCAGGACACCAAAAAGACCCTGATCCTTTAAAGCATCTATTCCAGTTGCCATCAAGTATATTCTGATCCTTGTATGTGTCAGAGTAGAACTGTACTCCGTAGAGTTTTCAATGGCTGATTTTTCAGAAATCAAGTGTCAGACTTCTTTTGCCAAGGCACATCTGAATAGACTTGAACCTCCAATATTTTCAAGAGAAGATGAGTGTGTTAACCATGTGCACCACCTAGGGACTGCAAAACATCTATTGTTATTTTTAAGTTTTGTCAAGTCAGTTCCAACTCACAAAGACTCTGTTTCCAAGGAGCTGCTGGTAAGTCTGAACTACCAATCTTGTGATTAACAGTTCAGTGTTTTACCTACAGCACCACATTAGGACTCCAAGACAGCTATTATTAAGTGCCGTTGAGTCGGTTCCAACCCATAGTGACCCTGTATAGAGTTTCCAAGGAGCAGCTGGTGAGCATGTTTTCAAGCTGTTTCCAAGGAGCAGCTTGAATCACCAAACTTGTAGTTCAAACTGACTTTGTAGCCCAGTGCTTTCTGTCACAACGCCATACCAGGACTCCAAGGCATCTATGTTCTTGTTGTTGTGAAGTGCCATGTGGTCGGTTCTGACCCATAATGACTTTTTATAGGGTTTCCGAGAAGCAGCTGGTGAGCTTGAACCACGGATCTTGCAGTTCAAACAGCTTTGAAGTCTGTTGCTTTAACCCACAGCGCCACACCAGGACTCCAAAAGCCGACAGCACCCAGTGTGCACAGGCGGTCTCCCATCCAAGTGCTAACCAGGCCCGATCTGCTTAGCTTCTGAGATCAGACAAGATCAGGCACATTCAGGATGGAATGGCTGTATAGAAGGCATCTATGTTGTTGTTGTTGTTGTTGTTGTTATGTGCCATGGAGTCGGTTCTGACTCATAGTGACCCTGTACAGGATTTCCGAGGCTGTAAATCTTTACGGAAACAGAAAGCCTCATCTTTCTCCTGCAGAACAGCTGGTTAATTTCGAACTGCTGACCTTGCAGTTCACAACCCAATTCGTAACCACTACGCTACCAGAGCTCCTTAGAAGACATCTATACACCTACCAAATTCCAATTCAGAAATTCTTAATTGGCAGTATACATCAGAATCACTAAGGGAAGCTTTGGACCTTGCCCAGGACCTAATTTAAAAATTCCATTGCTCAGCTACAGTGTCACATTTTAATAATCACATTTTCAGTGGCTACTGTATTGGACAGCACAGATATAAACATTTGTCATGGTAAAAACTTCTATTGAATACACTTGTTGTTGTTGTTATATGCCGTGGAGTCGGTTCCGACTGATAGTGACCCTGTTCAGGGTTTCCAAGGCTGTAAATCTTTATGGGAGCAGAAAGCATCATCTTTCTCCCGCGGAACAGCTGATAGTTTCGAACTGCTGACCGTGAGGTTCGCAGCCCAATTCGTAACCACTAAGCTACCAGATCTAGAATAAATAGATCATAGTTGACGTTTTAAGGGTAGCCAGTGATCTCCCAAAGAATGTGTAAGACCAAAAGATAAGGTGAACCAGAAGAACCCTTTCATTGGTAAGTGCCATCAAGTCGTTTCTGACCATAGGGACCCTGTATAGGGTTTCCAAGGAACAGCTGGTGAGCTTGAACCACCAACCTTGTGGTTCAAACCGACTTTATAATCTAACACATTAACCCACAGTGCCACACCAGGACTCCTCCATCTCATTGTTGTTAAGTGCCGTCGAGTCAGTTAAGACTCATAGCAAGCCTGTATAGGGTTTCCGAAGAGCAGCTGGTGAGCTTGAACCACCGACCTTGCAGTTCAAATGGACTTTGCAGTCCAGCGCATTACCTCACAGTGCCACACCAGGACTCCCCTCCATCTCATTAGGGTCAGGCAAAGACTCAAAAAAGGAGATTGAAAAGAAATGGCCAGAGAAGCAGGAGGGGAAGCACCAAAGAGTATCCTAGAGGTCAAGAGAATTTTAAGCAATGGGCCATTGGTGATCAGCTTGCAATTTAAAACACAGACTATGGCTTGTGATGATGTCTCACTAACCTACTGCCATTGAGTCAATTCTGACTCCCAGTGACCCTACAGGACCAAGTAGAACTGCTTTATAGTGTTTCCAAGGTTGTAAATCTTTGTAGGAGAAGACTGCTTCATCTTTCTTCCCAGGGGCAGCTGGTGGGTTCAAACCACCTACCTTTCAGTTAGCTGCCCAAATGCTAAACCCACTGCACCGCCTTATGATGATGCAGAGGAGTGTTATTTGTGGAAGGATGACTTCCCAGACACGTCCCTACAAAGGGACATGGACCTTGGTGAGTTCATCATTGATCCAAGTCAGCCCCCAGAAATTTAAATGTCCCCTCTTGCAAGTGTTGCTATCTGTCAGTAACAGAATTTCTGTACCCAAGGTCCCATAGGTTGATTTTCTATGTGTTATGGCTCACAGATTTTAACCCAAGCTCACAACTGCACTGATATGAGATATATGTTAGAATGCTGATTTATTAGTAAAAACACAAACTGTTAGATGCTCCAGCCAGTACATTTTCCTTTCTCCCTGTAGTTCTGCTAAAAGGGAAGGCAGATTTTCAGAAGGTAGGATTGGAATAAGAATCAATACTTTAGTTGTTCTTGCAAAGTTTCTGTGCTGGCCCAGCTGGAGGTACTGTCATTGGTCATCCTTGGTGACTCTTATAACACTTTATACTAAGTACTTCTTTAGCTGACCAACCCCTTTCTTTCTCCCAAAGGAATGCAATATCATTGTTTTTGCAATTCAAGTTGCAATTTCAGTATAATTTTTCATCTCTGAGACACTACCCAGGACACCCTGGTTGAGTTTTAAGGTTTCCAGATTCTTTATCTAGTCACTTAGGGTCTTTAGATTTTCCTGCTCTCCTTCTCAAATTACATCCATAATCTGTGGCTTTTTCTAATTTTTAACTCCTGAAGGGTAATCGTATTTCCAAGTTTCTAGGGGCATACTTCTTTGGAAATATCATGTTATTTCCAATAGCTTTTCAGATGTCTGAGTCCTGGTGTGGTGCTATGGGTTAACACGCCGTACTGCAAAGTCGGTTTGAACTGCAAGGTCAGCGGTTCAAGCTCACCATCTGTTCCTTGGAAACCCTATACAGGGTAGCTATGGGTCGGAACTGACATGATGACAGTTAACAACAATAACAATTCAAATGTCAGGAGTCCTGGTGTCACTCTGTAGGATAAGTACTGAATTGCTAGCTGCAATTTGGTGGTTCAAACCCACCAGATGCTCCTCATAAATCCTATACAGGGTTGCTATGAGTCAGAACCAATTTGAAGGCACTTAACAACAACACTCAGATGTCAAGAATAATGATTAAATAAATCACAAGATTTGGTAAGAAAGAGTGTCATTAAGAAGCTTGGTGCCGGCAGTTTCAGTAAAGTTGTGGGTGGACCCCAGGATAGTATTCTTGTTGTTAAGTGTCATTGAGTCAGTTCTAACCCATAGTGACCCTGTATAGGGTTTCCAAAGTGCAGCTGGTGAGCTTGAACTGCTGATTTTGTGGGTCAAAGTGACTTTACAGTCCAACACACTAGCCTACAGCACCACACCAGGACTCCAGAATTGTATTGTTGTTGTTGTTAAGTGCCATTGAGTTGGTTCCGACCCATAGCGACCCTGTAGAGGGTTTCCGAGGAGCGGCTGGTGAGCTTGAACCACTGACCTTGTGGTCCAAACTGACTGTGCAGTCTAGCACATCAACCCACAGCGCCACACCAGGATTAGATGGTTGTTAAGTACGGTTGAATCAGTTCTGACTCATAACAACCGTGTGTAGGGCTTCCTAAGGACAGAAGGTGGGTTTGAATTGCCAACCTTGTAGTTAGCAGTCCAGTGCTTATCCTACAGTGCCACACCAGGACTAGGTAGAATGGAAATTGAATTCTTTCATGAGGTACAGAGGAACTATAAAATGTTAGGTTCTGTGAGCGAAATACTGGTAATCACTGACTTATGACTTATTCCAGCAAGGCATACCAAGTTACACGTTTTTTGTGGTCCATTTGGTGGTTAGCATTTGTACTGCATACAATGTTGGTGTGTAATTTGCTGGTATTATTCTCATGCCAATTTCAAAATAATTTAAAATCATATTCCTAAAGATATTGATAATAAATGGCAATATGAAAAGTAAAAAATAAAAAAGGGAGGTATTCTACTGAAGTCATAAACAGCTTACAACAGAGTCATCAGAACAGCACCCCATCTTAAACCAAGGACTAGGGCTCCTGGTGTGGCATTGTAAGATCAGCGCTGGACTGTGAACCACAAGGTCGGCAGTTCAAGCTCACCAACTCCTCCTTGAAAACCAGGGTCGCTATGAATAAGAACCGACTTAACGACAGTTAACAACACTTGAAAAAGGAATATATATGAGGTCCCTACCTGAGGCTGTAAATCTTTATAGAAGCAGACTGCCTTATCTTTCTTCCCTGGAGCAGCTGATGGGCTTAAACCACCAACCTTGCAGTTAGCAATCCAATGCATAACCCACTGCACCACCTTACAATGATGCAGAGGGATGTTATTTGCAGAAGGACGATTTCCCAGACATGTCCAATAGGTGTGGCGCTGTAGGATAAGCTAACCTTGAGGTTGATGGCTCAAACTTATCAGTGTCTCCTGGGAAACCCTATACAGAGTCGCTATGAATCAGAACTGACTCCATGGCACTTAGCAACAACAACCATTGTGTGGTTTATTTGAGCTGGAAAGGTCACATTAATGAGGTGTTGGATAGTACTGTATAAAGATGCAATGTGTATTGGTAAGGAATAAGCATTTAACAGGTGGGTCCGACATAGGGGCTGAGGAAAGGCTCACTTAAAGCATGATGTAGAATTGGAGATGTTTACAATGAATGGATTTAAGTAGGTGAAGTGGGATGGGGAGAGACTTGTGGAGTGAAGCAGCTTTGGAGGCCTCAAAAAAAAAGGCCTGTATGGTTTTGCACAGAGTAAGGAAAAATACAAATTGAAAACGAGGTTTTAATTCTCCCTGTTCAAATCAATTCTCTCCTGTTCTTTCAGATTTCATTTTAAGTATTTGTAATGGTAAAATCTTTGTCTTTCTGTTGTTGTTGTTAGGTCCCATAAGTGGGTACTGACTCATAGCAACCCTATGCACAATAAAACGAAACACTGTCTGGTCCTGTGCCAACCTCACAATCGTTGCCACTCCTGAGTCCATTGCTGCTGCCACTGTGCCAATCAGCCTCTTTGGGGGGTCTTCCTCTTTTTCCCCTGTCTTTCTGAGTAGTATGTAAATAAAGTTTACTCAAGGACCTGGGAGCCATCCTTTGAAAAGTAATCAAGTAAGCTCAAAAAATGTCCTGGGAGGAGATTAGCATCATTTCAGGGATCCTGCCATAAAACTAATGGGAAATAAGCAATCCTGGTTGCTGTTATTGTTAAGTGCTAAGTTACACATAAGGATTCCTGGTGGCACTGTAACTACTAAGCAAAAGATCAGTGAACTGAAAGGTCAGAGGTTTGAAACCACCAGTCACTGCACAAAAGAACAATGTGGCAATCTGCTTAAGTAAATATTTTAGCCTAGGAAATCCTCTAGGGCAGTTCTACTCGGTCCTTTGTTGTTGTTGTGTGCTGTGGAGTCGGTTCGGACTCTGTACAGAGTTTCCGAGGCTGTAAATCTTTATGGGAGCAGTGGAGCAGCTGGTAGTTTCGAACTACTGACCTTGAGGTTTGCAGGCCGATTCATAACCACTATGCTACCAGTGATCCTAGCAGTCACTAAATCAGGATCAACTCCTTAGCAATGGGATCTTAAGCAGCGATGTCATGAGTGGAATCCAATCCGCTATATAAAATACGATTTCGTTCTTCTATCTTTGCACTCTCTTTAGTAGATTGCCTGTGATGCTTCACATTCTGGTTTAATGCTTAAGTCAATTTTTAAAAAATGAAAAAAAAAACAACACACTTTCTTAAATATATTCGTGGAGAGGTTTGTTTTTGTTTTTTTAGTTGGAAGCATATTTCATCTTTAAATATCTCTTCCCCAACAATAGTCGAGAACGGAGCGAAAGGATTAGGAGAGGCTGAAGTGGAAAATGTAAAGTTCCTGGACCAGAGGGACCAGAGTAGGCAGAAGTGGGCGTGGAGAGGAGATTCTATATACAAACTACAATTCCCAGTAAGCATCCCGCAGCCGCAGACGGATGTGAGGTGAGGCGCGAGCCGCGACCTTTGAAGGCAAAAAAGGAAGTGCTTCGGCGTCGCAGAGCCGGAGAAGCGGAGTTAGGTAGGTGGGGGTACCGTGCGGGTGGACCGTGGCGGGCCGGGTCCGCTGCCTGCCGCCGTCGCCGTGGGACTCCATGTCGTCATAAGACGGCGGCCATTTTTACGGGCGTGGGCAGCCCCGGCGGGCGCGGGAGAGCCCCGGCGGGCGGACGGCGGGCGGGCCAGAGGCGGCGGTGGTGGTAGCCGAATGGCCGTGGCCACCCCGTAATCGTATCTTTTCCCGGCGTCTCGTCTGCAGAGGGAGCACTATGTCCGCGGAAATCCCTGAGGCAGCCTCTGCGGAGGAACAGAAGGTGAGTATGTGTGGGGATTGGGCTAGCCCAGGAAGCCCAAAGCCATCCTGCCACTGGCGGGACCACTGTACAGAGGGCGGCCTACTCTTGCCGCGTGGGGAAGGACGCGCCCCGGAATCCAGTCTGGAAGCACTGGATACAAAGTGCTTCTTCTTTCAATTTGCCTCGCCTTCCAAGTCAGAAGATTCCAAATTGGTTTCCCGCAGTAACTCTTGTAATTAGCACCAACGTGTTGCGATTTGAACGTTCTCCCTGACGTTGGGCTCTTTCAAATTCCTCGGAGTGTTGTATTACTCACTTGTATATACACAAGAACTCAGGACTCGGCCCTTATGGGTGTAACGAAGTTCTTTGTCAGTTTCACTGTGCTTTAGAAGTTTTCATTTACGATTAAACTCTCCGATTTACTTATATGCGTGCTTGTTAACTCCAAAGGCAGTGTATCTTGGTGTAGGGCGTTAGTTAGACCTTGATTAGCTTTCAATTCCAGTATTTGTTAGCCCTGTGATCTTAGTCTGTTATTAACTTCTTTAGGCTTCTATTTCAATATCTGTAAAATGGAGATAATGGTGCTTGCTTCTTCCAAATGGTTATTGTGAAGCTTAAATGTGGTGAATAATGGATAATGTTTAGCAGTATTTGCTGGAAAATGTTAGCCTGTCATGTGCACATGTGGTACTTGATTAAAAATAGAAATACTGGATTAAGTTTTTTTTTTTCACTTAATCAGATATTTCTTGAAAACAGGAATATTTTATAAACTCACTTGTAGTACTGTCGTATCTTTCAGATGTAAGTGAATATACCCAAATCAGTATGGCCCCAATTATGAATATGTTGAGGTTAGGTGTTGTTTCCAAGGAGTGCTGGTGGGTTAGAACCACCGACCTTTCAGTTAGCAGTTAAGTGCTTGTTTTAACAATGCCTCACCAGGACTCCAATTATGAATATAGAGACTGCATATTTTATCTAGGCCTAGTGCTTACCTCTTCCTTCCACCATTATTTCTGATGCTCTGACTTCCTGAGTTCCTATTTCTGGCTAACAGTGTCCACTGTTTTGTTTTGTTTTTTTATGTTTATGGAGCGCATTACCAACATGTTTTCTAAAAAAAAAAGTATGAACAAAAGCCCAGATGTCATTATCATTAATAGGACTTAGTCTCATGCTTGGATTTTATAAAGGTTTCTGTTTAATAGTGCACGCATCCTCCTAATCGAGTCAGAAATTAGATTACTGTTCTAAACTCGTTCCATACACGTCCTTAACCATCTTAACATTTCCTGAGTTGGAAGGGCCTTTGAAAATACTACTTGTAAAGTAACTGAAGAAAAAACAAGGAAATATCAGTAGAATAAATAATAGGCCAGGTTGCCACGTTATTGGGGGAATTGTTGTTATATGCCGTGGAGTTGCTTTCCACTCATAGCGACCCTGTACAGGGTTTCCAAGGCTGTAAATCTTTACGGGAGCAGAAAGCCTCATCTTTCTCTTGCAAAACAGCTGGTAGTTTCGAACTGCTGACCTTGTGGTTCGCAGCCTGATTCCTAACCACTATGCTACTTAAAGTGAAAAAACACAGCTGGATAAGTTTGCACATTTACAAAAAAAAAAAAAAAGGATATTTATATGCTACTGTTATTTCCTTGTTTTTTCTTCAGTATGTCTGTGGTAGAGTCCTGGTGTAGAACTGTAGGGTAGGCACTTAACCTCAAGGTCAGTTTGAACCACAGGGTCGGCAGTTCTAACCCACCAGTTTTTCCTCGGAAACCTTATGTCGTTGTTAAGTGCTGTAGAGTTGGTTCTGACTCTTAGCAACTCTGTATAGGGTTTCTAAGGAGTGGCTGGTGAGTTTGAACCATCAGCCTTGTAGTCAAGTGCTTTATCCCACAGCACCACAAGGAACTGACTTGACAGCACTTACCAGTGCCTATGGTGGCCTGATGTAAACTGAAATCATCCTCAGATATGACCTCTGCACAATAGCACAAGTCTTTTACAGGATTTGTTCTATTTTTGTCCAAGTGTGAATTGGTAATTTCTAGAGCGAAATGCTTTTGCTTTAAACAGTCCAGTGTTACATCTTCTAACAATGTTAAGGATATCTTGAGTATTTCTTCTTGGTGAGTGGCTGCATTAAAATTTTATTTATGGTCCTTTGGTTTTTACGGCTACTGCCATTAATACCAAAGTGTGTTAGGGATATAAAAGTCCTTAAATTAAAGATTGGCTGCAGATCATAAATGCTGTTAGCATGGGTACCACCTAAACATTAGGAAAATGTGCAGCGTCACTTCTCTGTTTCTTTAGGCCATTCACTTGTTCTATTTGGGAGAACAGTTAAATGATATAACAAATTGGGTTATTGCTTGTACCCATTCGACCTTTCAATTAAAGTATTCAGCGAAAACACTTTTTGAGTTTATGGTAGTTTAAGTTATTGTTTCTGAAAACTTAAGATAAAGAGATGGGCTCTGCACAGCGTAAGACCTAACTTATTATTTTGTACCCTGAGTTGTCTTGTGTACCCTTCTTAAGGGAAGAAAGCTATGTAGACCCCTACTTTTTGTGGGGGGTTATATTACTAGGTATGTGCAAACATAAAAATAAATAGGAACTATCTCATAGCTTTGATGCCATTTTAAAACTAAAACAGAGCCTTGGTGTGGCACTGTAGGATGAACACTGGAATGCTAACTGCAAGGTGGGCAGTTCATACCCACCATTTACTATCAGAACCCCTACATAAGGTCACTTTCGGAACCGACTCAATGGCACACAACAATAAAACTAAAACAAATACAAACAAAACCAGTCATCTAGGTTATTCAATGTGGCATGGTATTTTGCTGAAACTGAATTTCTAGTGTACTGAGAATCTGGTAGTAATGGTTAAAGTGCAGGGACTTTTAAGTGTGACAGTCAGCACTCGGCTAAGCCATGTGAGTATTTTACCACTTTTCTCTTTTTGAAGTTTTTCAAAATCTTAGTTTTCAAATTAAGCTGTGAGGTCATTTAACTCATGAATGTCACAGATTTGCATCTTAAAAATGACTCTGTTCTTAACTAACCTGGACAGTTGGAATTGTACTGCTGAGTCTCTTTGTCACCATAAATAAAAGCTCAAACACAAGTTAGGTAGCACTGTTTGTTGTTAAGTGGGCACTTAGGCTCTGACTGACTCATAGCAACTTTGCAACAGAACCATACGCTGCGGCCCCACACCATCCTCACAACTGTTATTTGAACCCATTGGTGCAGCTGTGTGTCAGTCCATCTCATTGGGGATCGCCCTCTTTTTCCATGACCCTCTACGTTATCAAGCGTGATGTCCTTTCTAAGAACTCATGATGGTCATGGTCGTGATATGCCGTTGAGTCAGTTCCAGCTCATAGCAACCCTGTATAGGGTTTCCAAGGCTGTAAATCTTTACAGGAGTAGAAAGCCTGACCTTTCTCCCGGTCCAAGAACTGGTTCCTCCTAATAGCGTCTCCAAAGTACATGAGACACAGTTTCCCTCTCCTTGATTCTAAGGAGCATTCTGTTAAGAGTGATTTGTTTCGTCTTCGGACAATCTATGCATCAACTCTTCTAGAGTCTTCCTTATTCATTGTCTAGCTTTCACATGCATCTGAGGCATTTGAAAATATTATGCCTTGAGTCAGTCTGACCTGAGTCTTTAAAGTGGCATCTTTGATCTTCAATACTTTAAAGAGAACTCATGCAGCATATTTGCCTAATGCAATATGCCATTTGATTTCGTTCTTTTTGTGTGTGTGTGAATTATGTGGTAGTTTACATGGGAGAACATTAGCTTTACATTCATCCTATCATATATCTTTACATTGCCATGGTTACAGTCCCCTCCATGTATCATCAGTCAACCAAATGGTACACTTCACAAACCTGCCCCCTGGTTGTCAGCACACAGCCCATTTCCCTCTCTGGGTCTAGAGTTCCCAGCCGCTCCATCTCTCCATGTCATCGGCCATTTGATTTCTTGACTGCTTCTTCCATGAGTGTTGATTGTGGATCCAAGTAAAATGAAATCCTTGACAATTTCTGTCTTTTCTCTGTTTGTCATGTTTATTGGTCCAGTTGTGAGGATTTCTGTTTTCTTTACACTGAGTTGTACTATGTAGGTATGAGATTGTCACTAGTGGGAAAATAAAACATTAAAAAATTTTTAGCAGAGACCTCATGGATGTATCAGCCATCTATTCCACTTTGAATAATGCTGTAGGATAAGCAATAGACTACAAGGTCAGCGGTTCAAATTCACAGACCACTCCTTGGAAACCCTGTGCAGGGTCACTATGAATCGGAACCAACTCGAAGGCATTTAACAATAACAAAACTGGTGTATACTTCCTAAGGAGTCTAAGTGCTGGGGATATCATTGCTGACGTCAGATGATGCTTGGTTGAAAGCTGATAATACCAGGAAGGTGTTTTGTTTTCTTTTGCTTAATTGACTATGCAGAGGCTTTTGACTATGTAGATCATGATAAACTATGCTATGGACAGCATTGCGAGGTATGGGTGTTCCAGAACACTTAATCGTGCTCTTGAAGAATGTGTACATAAACCAAGAGGCAGTTGTTCAAACAGAACAAAGGGATACTGAATGGCTTAAAATAAAAAACGGTGCGCAACCAGGGTTGTGTTCTTTCATCATTCTTTTTCAGTCTGAATTCTCATTACATAATCCTAGAAGCTGGAGTATATGAAGAAGATTGTGGCATGAGGATTGGAGGAGAACTCATTAACAACCTGAGATATACAAGTTATACTACCTTGCTTGCTGAAGTGAAGTGGACTTAAAATACTTATTGATGAAGATCCAAGACAACAGATTTCAGTATGGATTGCACCTCCATGTAAAGAAAACAGATTCTCACAACTGGACTAGTAAATAGCATCATGATAAATGAAGAAAAGATTGAAATTGTCAAAGACTTCCTTTTTTCTTGGATCAACAATCACAGAGGCAGCAGTCAAGAAATCAAAGGGTATATTGCATTAGTCAAATCTGTTTACAAGCCTTCTTTAAATGGTTAAAGAGCAAAGATACCAATTTGAGGACTAAGTAAGGTGTGCCTGACTCAAGCCTTGATAGTTTCATTAGCCTTATGCATGTGCGAGTCCGAGTGTGGCTCTGTGGGTTAATGCGATGGACTACAAAGTGGGTTAATGCGATGGACTACAAATTCAGTTTGAACCACAAGGTCAGCAGTTCAAGCTCACCCGCCACTCCTCAAAAACCCTATACAGGGTCACTATGGGTCAGAACTGACTCAATGGCACTTAACAATAACAGCAACATATGCATGTGGAAGTTGGACAATGAATAAGGACAACTGTAGAAGAATTAATGCATTTGAATTACGGTGCTGGAGAAGATTATTAGAAGGACCGTGGATTGCCATAAAAATAAATGAATTTGTGTTGAAAGAAGTACAGCCATCATGCTTCTTAGAAGCCAGGATGGTGAGATTTTATCTCTCATACTTCAGACATAATAGTCCCTAGAGAAGAATATCATGCTTGGAAAGTTGGAGGGTCGGTGAAAAAGAAGAAAACCCCCTACGAGATGGATTGGCGCAGTGGGCTCAAGTGTAACAGCAGTTGTGAGGCAGGACCTGGCAGTGTTTCTGTTGTGCATAAGGTTGCTGAGTCAGAACTGACCTGAGGGCACCTAACAGCAACAACAAAGGATTGAAAGAGGCATATGAGAACTTAAGGCAGATCATTTCTATGTATATTGTGAGCATCTTGAGTTTAGGGACCCTACAGTATTTTTCTCTCCCATAGCATCTGATATAGTGCTTGAACGTTGGTTGATCGGATTTTCTTCAGAACTTTTCTGTTGAAACCATTGCTAAAGGAATATTCCAGTTCCTGTTGCAGTTAAAAGAGAGAGACAGACCCATATTTTAGGGCTCTGTGCAGAAACAGAACCAGAAAAATAGATGGATATGAAGGGGTTTCCAAGAATCCGTGGGAAAATGCTTTTATCTTTTCATTCCATTTTCCACACTTTTTGAAGCCTCATTTGTGTGTGTATGTGTAAACAACAAAACAAAAGCTGTTGCCATCAAGTTGTTAAGTGCCGTCGAGTGGGTTCTGACCCATAGCAACCCTGTATAGGGTATCCAAGGAGTGACTGGTGAGTTTGAACCTTGTGGCTCGTACTAATTCATCAAATTAAATTAGTAAGATAGTATCTTGGAGCTCTGGTGGTGCTGTGGAGCAAGCATTGGACTGTTAACTGCAAGGTCAGTGGTTCAGACCCACCAGCTGCTCAAGGGAGGAAGGTGAAGTTGTCTGTCCTGCAAAGTCTCGGAAACCCTATAGAGTAGTTCTGCTCTGTCCTATAAGGAGCTCTGGTAGCGTAGTGGTTAGGAACCGCAAGGTCAGCAGTTCGAAACTACCAGCCGTTCCGCGGGAGAAAGATGAGGCTTTCTGCTCCCATACAGATTTACAGCCTCGGAAACCCTATACAGGGTCGCTATGAGTCGGAACCAACTCCACGGCACATCACCACCATCACCACTCTGTCCTATAGGTTCATTAGTCGGATGGTAGTAGGGTTAGGGTGTAGGTATGTTGGAAAAGGCTAAAGTGTAGCTCTGAATAAAAATAATTCTCTTCTCTTTAAAAGGTGTACTTGATGCTTCTCTGGAGGAGAAAGAGGAAGAATTATTTAAAATATTTTCATGTATTTTTAGTAAACAGCAGGTATAAATTGCCTTCTAGTCAGTTATTTTAGGATTCATGGTGTAGCACTTTAGGATAAACACTGTACTGCTATTCTTAAGGTCTGCAGTTCAAACCCACCAACCTTTCTTTGGAAACCATACAAAAGGTCACTGACTCAACGACATTTAACAATGAACAACATTCAGTTACTTTAAATTGCAATGAATAATGACATTTTCTCCTGTTTTCACACTACCTGATAATTAAAAGCCTTCAAAGAGGGTTTTCCAGGCAGAGAGCTGACTAGTCTGCGTGAAATCATTAATTCTTAGCTGTGTCAGTTTTAGAATGTTACTTTTAACTCTTAGCACTGTACTTGATAGGCACTTTTGTCAGCTTTGCTTATATTATTTTTGTAAAACTTGAATACTTAAACAGCTTTTATTTTGAATCTGCAAGTTGTCTGTCTCACAACATGAAATATTTCAAAGATAAAAAGGATTTAGAAAATTTCTTAGCTTTATTTAAACAGTTCGAGTATATTGTATTTGTTAATTCAAGAGACTTTTATGAAGCACCCATTAAATGGCAGGAACTGGCAAACAGTAAGGACTTAATAGGACAAAAGTAAGTTTTCCACAAAGGTTGATACACAGTATTGTTACTTTCCTGGCAGTATCACAAAGAATTAGTTGGCCTTCATCAATCCTTTTTACTTATTTATCAGTAAGTACATCAGTGAGCCTATTGCTGATCAGATGGAGGATAATTTGCTTAGAGTGGTCCAATTTTTATTGCTGGTGTTGCTGTGAAAGTTTTCTCTGCTAAAGGTTAAAAAGCGGTATCAATCATCCTGACTCTTATCAGCCCAGAATTCAGGACAGACACTTGCCCATTTGAATGTTCTCTTTATACATATGGATTTATAATTCATAGCCCACCTAGTTAAAGTAAAGTAGGTGGGATATGAATTATAAATTTACTTTAATAGTGTAGTTCTAACTTATTTCAGAAATATAATTCATACAAATGTGAGTGACTAAACATAGATAAATGTGTTAGGCCCATGCAAGGTATTATTATTGTTAAGCGCCTCAAGTCGATTCTGACTCATAGCAACCCTGTAGAGGGTTTCCAAGGAGGGCCTGGTGGGTTTGAATCGCCTCGCCACCCATGTGGTTAGCAGTCCAGTGCTGCTTCTATAGTGCCACACCAGGACTCCACGTGTAGGGTCTATAAAAAAGATTATTTTGATGTATATGTACTTGCTAAGAGGTAACTACCATTTAAAATACTGTCCTTGAGTACATTTTTTTAAAATGCATCATGAAGCTGTATCTGTTACAATACCCTGATTTCTACTTTCCTGGTTTATAACCTGTCGTCACATGTCAGAATTCTAATGATGTTCTCCAATAACTTTTTGAAGCAACCCCCCACCCCCATATTTCTAAAACCTAGTAAAATTGTTGTATAAGCACAAAGATGTCTTAGAGAATTTCGTTTTCAAACTAGATTTGTATCTTACAAATACTTCTTATCCTAATGTTCCACTTTTTGTTGAACCTTTTTGTCATATCTTAGTTTTCTGTTTCATTAATATCTGCTTATTACTTTCTCCGATTTCCTTTCTTTGTCTACCTTCTTAAATTGGAAGCATAATTTATGAATTTTTAACTATCTTTAATTATTATAAAGGCCACTCACTGTATCTGGGTTTAGATATATCGAATTTTTATTTGCAGTGGCTTCCCAGTATTTTCTAATTCCCATGGTTTTTTTTCTTGGTGACTTATGAAAACAAATTTATGTCTTACAGTTCTGGAGGCTAAAAGCCCAAGTCAACAAGATAACCAGATGCACTAGGGAACAGTCCATCCTTATAAGTCCCAGCTTCTGCTGGTGGTGGTGATTATGTGCCAGTGGAGTCGGTTCCTACTCATAGTGACCCTGTACAGGGTTTCCGAGGCCTTTCTCCCACAAAACAGCTGGTAGTTTCAAACTGCTGACCTTACAGTTCGCAGCCCGATTCGTAACCACTACGCTACCAGAGCTCCTTTCAGTTTCTGGTAGTCCCTCACATTTCTTGGCTAGTAGAAGCATCCTCCCAAAGCAGCCCTGCCTCTGTTTCATGATTTCTTTTTTAAAACTATGAATTACTTGGTGGTGGTGATAGTGCCTTGGAGTCTGTTCTGACTCATAGCCCCCCTGTGTAGAGTTTCCAAGGAGTAGCTGATGAGTTTGAACCAACCTTGGGATTCAAACTGACCTTGCAGTCTAGTGCTTTTCCTACAGTACCAGACCAGGACCTAGGAATTTATCATTTTTACTGTTACTGACTTTTAATGAATTGTAGTCATAGATAATAGTCTGGATGGAAATTGTTAAGGCTTGCTGGATTGTTGTTAAGTGCTGTCAAGTGGGTTCCAATGCATAGAGACCCCATATAGAGTGTCCTAGGAAGGACTGGTGGGTTTGAACTGCTGACCTTGGGAAATCAGTCCAGTGCTTATTTTACAGTGCCATACCAGGACCTTAAGACTTGCTTTATGATCTAGTATTTGTCAATTTTTCCATTTAAGATTGAGAAGAATATGCAGCCCTGGTAGCATAGTGGATTACAAGATGGATTGCTAACCGCAAGGTCAGTAGTTTGAATCTGCCTATTGCTCCATGGCAGAAAGATGAGGCTTTCTGTCCCCATAAAGATTTAAAGCCTTGGAAACCCTACACAGAGTCACTATGAGTTGGAATCAACTCAACGGCACACAACCACCACCACCATTAATCGTTAGATATCCTGGTGTGGAGCCACAGGATAAGCACAGGACTACTAACCACATGCTTGACAGTTCAAACCCACCAGCCACTCCTTGGAAACCCTCTACAGAGTCACTATGAGTTGAACTGACTCGACGGTAGGATTAAAATCAAGCTTGTTAATGATGCTCGGCTTTTTTACCTTTTGACTAGTACTTTTGTCTTTTTTTTTGACCTATCCATAATTGAAGAACATCTGTTGAAATTGCCAGAGCTGGTAGACTTATCGGTTGTGTCCTGTAGTTCTGTCAGTTTTTGCTTTATATTGTTGCTGTTAAAGTGCCGTGGAGTCCGTTCTGACTCATAGCAATGCTGTATAGGGTTTCTGAGGCTTTAAATCTTTGCAGGAGCAGAAAGCCTAGTCTTTCTCCCACAGAGCAGCTGTCGGGCTCGACCCATCGACCTTATGGTTTGCAACCCAGCGCTTATGTCATGGAGCCACTGTGCTGCCATTTTTTTATTGTTGTTGTTAAGTGATGTCGAGTTGATTCCGACCCATAGCGACCCTGCACAGGGTTTCCGAGGCTGTAAATCTTTATGGGAGCAGAAAGCCTCATCTTTCTCCCGCACAACCACTGGTAGTTTCGAACTGCTGACACCTTGAGATTAGTAGCCTAATTCGTAATCGCTACACTACCAGAGCTCCTTATAAATCTAAATATTTAGATCCTTGGTACTCCTAGTAATACTTTTGTCATAAAGTGTATGTTATTTGATATTTTAAAAAGTAAGTTACCTCTCTCTGGTTAGAATTTGCCTGGCGTTAGTTTACTTTCAACCTACATCTATTGTGTGAACGTGTATTATATTTAGCAAGTAGCTGGATTTTTAAAAATCTAGTCCATTTATTGTGGTTATTGACATACTAGGATTTTTCTCCCATTTTACTGCTTTTTGGTCTTTTTAATAAGTTCTCTCATTTCTTGCCTCCCCATCCCCTTTTAAATTTATTTTATCTTGTTGCCCTTAAAAATTTTTCATACTGTTGTATGATATTTTTTTTCCTGTTGTTTTTTTTAACCCATGTATTAAGACATTGGATTGGAAATTTGACTTGTCAGTACGCACTTATATAGCACTTTCTTTGTTTGCTCTTTCTTTCTGAGTCTCAGACCTCTTTGAGATTATTTCCATTCCAGCTGAAGTACTTGTTAAGGAAGTAATTCCTTTGAAAGATATTCAGAAGCATGCAGTCACACCAAATTCTGTCAGCTTTGCATTTTTTTAATATGATTTAGGAATAAATTGCTTATTTTAACAATTTGACCAGTTAACGTGTTGTCAGGAAAACAGAAACCCCCTTGGGTATTTCAGACGGAAAGGGATGTGCTTCTGTAATTAAGGAGTTAGGTTACAAACTATTAGAAGGAATAGAGAAACAAAAGAAGGGTGAGGAAGGTGATATTTCCAGAGATTGTTGCTTAAGTGCTGTTGAGTCATTTCCAAGGAGCTGTTGGTGGGTTGAACCATTAACCTTGCAGTTAGCAGTCCAGTTCTTATCCTCCAGCGCCTCACTAGGAATTCTGAGGTTCTAGATTGGAAGCTATTGACCCTGCGAGAGTAAGCACTAGTCTGAGACCACAGTCCTCTGCCCCTAATTTCATGTGGCTGTTCACTAGAAGTCTGTAGCTACAGAGAACAAAGTAGAGAGCTCCTAATCCCAGCCCCAAGAATGCTAGAGGGTTTTCATGGAAATGATGTTGTTGTTGTTGTTATGTGACATCTTATTGGTTCTGACTCATAGCAATCCTGTATAGGGTGTCTGAGGAGGGGCCGGTGAGGTTTGCACTGCCGACCTTGTGATTGTTTGTTGTTGTTAAGTGCCATTGAGTCGGTTCCGACCCATAGCAACCCTGTATAGGGTTTCCTAGGAGCAGCTGGTGAGCTTGAACCACCGTCCTTGCAGTTTCAAACAGCTTTGCAGTCTGGCGCATTAACCCACAGCAGCACACCAGGGCTTGTAGGCCTCCATTAAAACCCATTGCCATCAAGTTGATTCTTACTTCTGACTCAGGGCAACCCATGTGTGCCAAAGTAGAACTGTGCTCCATAGCATTTTCACTGGCTATAAACTTAAGAAATAGGTTGCCAGGCTTTTCTTCCGTGGTGTTGCTGGGTAGATTCGAACTGATAACCTTTCAGTTAGTAGCCAAGGGCAAAAAGGGCTGTTTATGCTACCCAGACACATAGGACTCCATTGCTTTGTTGTTGCTTTAAAAAAAAAAGCCATCAGTTATACATCTCATGTGGGTTCGATCATTCCTTGCAGTGACCACACAGAACTCAGACCTCATGCTCCCAGTTCTGTTGCTCCTGCTCCACTGCTACTCCTCTGGTATCACAACTTTCTTTTTCTCAGTGGACGGGGGTTCAATGAACAGGAATCTCAGAGTCCAAAGGATGCACTCCACTCCCAGCTCTTTCGTGTTGGTAGTAAGATCCCCTAACAAAATTGACCGATGACAATGAGTCCTGTTAACAGTCACTCACAACTGAATCATATCAGCATCTTCCCCACCTTCTCTTATCCAGACTCATCAGGAAAATGTCATTTGTTGAGAGTTTGCAGACTATGGCCAGAAGAGACGTTAAAGAGTTCACTGCAGCACACTTGTTGTGTGCCTTAGAGTTGATTCTGACTCAAAGCAACGCAGTAGGACAGTCAAATCACCCTGTTGGGTTTCTTAGGCTGTATTTTCTATGGGAGCAGATTGCCAGGTCTTTTCTCCCAGGGAGTCACTGTTGTTGTGTGCCGTGGAGTCGGTTCCGACCCATAGCGACCCTGTACAGGGTTTCCGAGGCTGTAAATCTTTACGGGAGCAGAAAGCCTCATCTGTCTCCCAGGGAGTCACTAGCAGGCTTGAATACTGACATTTTTTTTTGGTTAGTAATCAAGCACTTGACTATTATGACACAAAGCTCATAGTTAAATGCTGTCCAGTTGTTTCCAACTTATCTTGATGCTCTATAGGGTATCCAAGGAGCAGCTGGTGGGTTTGAACCATAGACCTTTATGGTTAGTAATCCAGTGATTTATTCTACAGTGCCACACCAGGACTCCCCAGGCTCTTTGTTGTTAAGTTCCGTTAAGTTGGTTCTGACTCACAGTGACCCTGTATAGGGTTTCCAAGGAGCAGCTGGTGGGATTGAACAGCCAACCTTATGGTTTTCAGTCCAATGCTGATCCTACAGCACCACACCAGGCTCCTTGTTGTCCCTTAATTTGAAGGTGTTGGGGCTGAGGGCTGCAGTCAACTTTTCAGACCATATCATTTTAAAACAACTATCTTACAAGGAAACCTAAGAGTTTGTCCTATCTCCCAATTCTACCTGTCTGTTGTGGCACTAGGAACATCTTTGTGCCTCCTGCAGTAGATATCTACAGTGAAGATTAAATCACAGAGGAAGCTATAAAGTAGCCCAGCCCGTCTTCCTATACTAACTTGGTAACCTTAAACTTATATTATTCCTCTAGCTTTTGTGATGAATACATTGTTGGGAGTTAGGTTCATAAGTTAGTTGTTAAGTGCCATCGAGTCGGTCGCGACCCATAGCGACCCTGTATAGGTTTCTGAGGAGCAGTTGGTGAGCTTGAACTGCCAACCTTGCAGTTCAAATGGCTTTGCGGTCTGGTGCATTAACCCATAGTGCCATATTAGGGGAAAATCTTGTATAACTAAAATCACCCTTGAAAAATCCCAGTGAAGACATTAATCTTATTGAAGATTGCCACATCGTTCTTAGTAGGCTAAGTATTCACTTTTGTTGAAAGTTTAAACAGATGGCTGATTCTGCAGTTGAGTGACGACAACTGAGGTATAGTAGACTGAACTTTTAAACAATAGAATGAGAAACTCAGAAGCCCTTATAACATAGTGCATTATACATTGGACTGTTAACCATAGGTTGGTTGGTTCAAATCCATCAATAGCTCTGTGGGAGAAAAATGAGGCTTTCTGCACCTGTAGAGATTTGCAGCCTCAGAAACCCTATACAGGGTCATTATGAGTCAGAACCGACTCAGTGGCACTTACCAACAGCAACCGAATGATAAAATGATTTGAGCCCTCATGTGACACTGCTTAAACTAAGGTGGAGACCATGTCTGACTTTCCCTGGCTTCACAAGGGGGAAGAGAATCCAACTCAAAATTAGCCCAAGGCCAATTCCTATGAAGCAGAAGTCAGACATGCTTCCACCCTGCAACCTTCTTTCCCCTATTCTGACACCAACCATCCTTCCCACGGCACTCTCTGCGTCACATCTGGGCTCAATAAGCCATTGCAGTGGCCACACACAACTCATAACAATACTCACAATTATGGGGTTATTACAGAAGTGAATAGGGTACAGTTCAGGATAAACACCAGCTCAGGTTGCAGCAGTTATTCAGTCAAGAATGCCTCTTGTCTGCCATACTGCAGGCATACCTCCTTACTCTTGTCTTTGATCTCTCAGTCATGTGGCTCCTTGGCCCTGGAGCTTGCAGCTGCTCTGTCTCTCCATGCTACCACCTCTGCCTTTGCCTCTGCTGTCGCCATTTTTCTAGATAAGGGTCTCAACGATTCTCTCATGCTCTTCCTTCTTAATGGTCCCGGGATCCTTCTATGTTTCTGAGATGGCTCCTTTGAAACCTAGCTGGAGGGTAAAACGAACCAATCCCCAGTCTTAGAGTCCTGTATACCTTATTTACATGGTCTCACTTGGAGTCCTGTTATGGCACTGTGGGTTAATGCACTAGACTGCAATGTCGGTTTAAACAGAAAGATTGGAGGTTCAAGCTCACCAGTTGCTCCTCAGAAACCCTATAGAGGGTCCTTATGGTTCGGAACCGACATGACAGCACTTAACAATAACAACAACCCAATCACTTGGTGGGACTTTGGATTGAAAAGCCATATCAAGTAAATTCAAGGCACCACAGGCACTATAGGATATGCACTGGAATGGTAACTGAAAGGTCGCAGTTTAAACTGCCTCGTGGGCACACAACAGCATCAACAAGAATAATAAACAATATGTTATGTTTGCATTGTAAAATACATCTAGGAATCCAGATATGTTGACAGGAATGGCAGCTTTGCATCACGCACCTCACACTTGAGTTGTCTTTGGGCATACCTGTCTCAAATGGAATGACAAGCAGAATCACCTCTGCTATTTAATTTTTCTATCACTAGCTGAGCACAATAGTTGAATATTGTATACCAAGTGAATGAATGATGTAACTTCAGTAAAGCGTGAAAATCACCATAGATATGTGAAACATTGCAACATAAAAGGGAGGACAGTACGACTCTTGTTTCAGAAAGGGAGAATACGTATAATAAGAGGTCCCATAGAAGACAAGCATAATTGATAACTGCTGCTTTATTTTAAAATCCTTTATGACTAAAATTGAGTACACATAAGCACGCAAAGAACCTGCTCAAGATTAAGGAAATGTTGACAATATATGAAGTAAATAAAGGTGATTATAAAACGTGCACGACTATTTTATAAATTGAAGAAAAAACTTTTAATTCCTAGATTGACAGGTGATCTACCTGCTGTGTAAGAATAGATTGGTATTTATGGATTCAACATTCCTGCTTTTTTGTTAATCATAAATAACCTAAAATACCTGAAATAATATTGTTGTTAAGTGCCGTCAAGTTAGTTCTTGACTTGAATACAGCAATGCTGTATAGGGTTTCTGAGGAGCAGATGGTGACTTTGAATTACCAACCTTGCTGTTGAAACCAACCTTGTGGTCCAGTGCTTTGTTGTTAAGTACCATGGAGTCGGTTCTAACTCATAGTGACCCTGCACAGGGTTTCAGAGGCTGCAAATCTTTATGGGAGCAGAAAGCCTCATCTTTCTCCCGCAGAACATCTGGTAGTTTCGAACTGCCGACCTTGAGGTTAGCAGCCCGATTTGCAACCACTACGCGACCAAAGCGCCTTGGTCCAGTGCTTAGAGGTCTGAAATTTTGCTGAGCTGTTGTATGGAAATGACTTAGTTAGTTGACTAGAAAGTAGGCCCCACCATCCTAATGCAGGACAGTTTTGTTTTTTCATTTCTTCTTTTTTTTTTTAAATCTTGAATTAAGTGAAGTTTATAGAGATTATCAGTTTGACATTCAACAAATCATATACTTTGCTTCCTCACAATGATTGCAGTCCTCTCCGCTTACCATCAGTTAACAGTATTTACCTCTATTCACTATATTAATGTTTACATTCCTCTGTCTCCTGCTACCTTCATCTTTCCTCTGCCAACCTTCCTTTTGTACATCGCCTGCTTTGTCATCCATGCTAATGTGTCTACATGTATTGATATTTGCTCGTGATTGGAATGAAAAGGTTGGAAACAAAGAGTTAGGATCAGTAGTTGTAAAATAATGGCCTTGGTGATAGAAACAATGCTAGATGTTGAATGGTAGAATTTTTCAAGAACCTTTAATTTTTCAAAGATTTATTGTGAATTGAGTGATAGTTGACATGGGAGAACATCGGTTTTGTACTCATCCTGTCAAATTTTGTTTCATTACAATGCTTATAACCCCCTCCATGCATCATCATTTAACAGTATTTGCTTCTATTCCCTCTGCTTTGTTTTGTTTTTTATGTACACAAAAACACTCAGAAATATATAATAATTTAAACAACCAAAGGGCACGTTCTGCAAGCCTGCCTCCTGGCCACCAGCTTTTAAAAGTCAGTTTCCAATTCGTCTGTAAATGTGAAGTATCTTCCTCTCTCATTTTCCTTTATTTGACAGAGTATGAAAATTTCTGAGTTCTTAATTGCATTCAAATAAAAACTAAAAGTAGACTACAAGAAAATAAAGAAAAAAAGAAAGAAGGAAAAGACCAAAATGGATGTTAGAAGAAACTTTAAAACTTGCCCTTCAGTAAATTGCTAGAGATGCCAAAGCAAATGGAAGAAATGTGCAAGTTGAATAGTAAATTCCAAAAGCAACTTGAGAAAACAAAGTCAAGTATTATTATGAAATGTGCATTGATCTGGAGTTAGGAAAAAAGGGAGGAACACACTCAGTATTTCTCAAGCTGGAAGAACTGAAGAAAAAATTCAAGCCTTCCCTTTCGATATTGAAGGATTCTCTTGGGGAAATATTGAAAGATACTGAAAGCATCAAAAGAAGATGGACTTTTGACAAAAGGAGGGGAGTGATTGATTTTGCAGCCCAGGAGCAGAGGTCCCTGGGACCATCGAGTGAGAAAAGCGGAGAGCGTGACCCTACCCAGAGAGGCAGTGACACCAGGGATGGAGGCAGAGATGGTGACGTGGACAGATGGAGGGACTAGGGAAACTG
This sequence comes from Chrysochloris asiatica, assembly GCF_000296735.1. Taxonomy (NCBI): domain Eukaryota; kingdom Metazoa; phylum Chordata; class Mammalia; order Afrosoricida; family Chrysochloridae; genus Chrysochloris; species Chrysochloris asiatica. Next base: position 20,830,893 of record NW_006408522.1, read on the forward strand.
GACTCAGGGAGGGAGAGGGACTGTGTACTGAAGGCGGGGGGTGAGGTGTGGGCCTGTGGGGTGTGTCCTTTGGTTATTTGATGTTGCATGGAAGGCATTGTAATCATTGCAATAAAACGAAATACAATAGGATGAATGTAAAACTGATGTTCTCCCATGTAAACCCACATAATTCACAATAAAAACTTAAAAAAAAAAATATGGAATACACAAAGTCACTGTACCAAAATGAAGTGGTTGCTGTTCACCCATTTCAAGAGGTAGCATATGATCAAGAGCCAATGGAACTGAAGGAGAAAGTCATTTGCAAAGAAAAAGACTGGGAATTGATGACATACAAATTGAAATCTTTTAACAAACTGATATAACACTGGAGGCACTCATTCATCAGTGCCAAAAAATTTGGAGGACAGCTACCTAGTCAACTGATTGGATTGTATCTGTTCCAAAGAGGTGACCTAAGGAATGCGGAAATCTTAAGGAATGCGGAAATCATGGGACAATATCACAAGTACTACATGCAAATAAAATTTTGCTGAAAATTATATTTAAAAGCTGCAATAGTACATTCACTAGGAACTGACAAGAGATTCAAGCCAGTTTCAGATGAGGACATGGAATAAGAAATATCATTGCTGACAGCAGATGAATTTTGGCTGAAAGCAGGGAGTACCAGAAAGATACTTGCCTGTGCTTTATTGACTATGCAAAGGCTTTTAACTGTGGATCATGGCAAGCTATGGACATTACAGAGAATGGATATTCCAGAACGCTTCATCATTACCATGTACACAAACCAAGGGGCAGTCGTTTGAATAGAACAAGGGGACACTGAATGATGTAAAACCAGGAAAGGTGTGAGTCCAGGTTGTATTCTTTTACCATACTTATTCAATCTGTATGCTAATGTGGCATTAGGATTGGAGGAAGACTCAGTAACAGCCTGCAATATGCAAATGATGCAACCTTGCTTGCTGAAAGCAAAGAGAACTTAAAATACTGGTGAAGATCATACACGACAGCCTTCACTATGGGTTGTACTTCAATATAAAGAAAACAAAAATCCTCACAACTGGACCAATAAGTAACATGATAAATGGAAAAAAGATTGAAGTTGTCAAAGGCTTCATTTTGCCTGGATCCGCTATCAATACTCATGGAAGCAACAGTCAAGAAATCAAAGGTTATATTGCATTAGGCACATCTGCTGCACAAGACCTTTTAAAGTGTTCAAGAACAAAGATGTCAGTTTAAGGACTAAGGTGCACCTTACTCAAGCCATGGTATTTTTAGTAGTTTCATATGCATGTACATGTTGGACAATGAATAAGACAGACCGTAGCAAAATTGATGCATTTGAATTATGATATTGGAGAAGAATATTGAAAGTACCATGGACTGTCAGAACAATCAATCTGTCTTGGAGGAATTACAGCCAGAATGCTCCTTAGAAAGTAGGATGGAAAGACTTCGGACATTATTATCAGCAGGAACTAGTCCCTAGAGAAGGACATATATATAATGCTTGGAGAAGTGGAAGGCCAGCCAGAAAGGGAAAGACCACGTTCCTCCTTCCCCCGCAGCAGGATGGATTAGCATAGTGGCAGCAGAAATGGGCTCTAGCGTCAATGATAGTGAAGATGGCACAGGACCAGGCTGTGTTTAATTCTGTTGTGCATAAGGTTCCTATGATTCAGAATCAACTTGACAGCACCTAACAATGACAACCTTCTATCTAGCCTGTGTATAATTTCCCCAAGTTCCCACCTCCCCCTACCTCATAACTATTACAGACTGTTTCTTTTATCAAGAAAACCTTTTGTTAACTTTTTGCAACATTCATCATACAATATTTGTCCTTTTGTGATTAATTTCACTCAGCATAATATCCTCCAGGTTCATCCGTATTGTGAGGTGTTTTGCAGATTCATCGTTATTCTTCAACACTACTTAATATTCCATTGTGTGTATGTGCCAAAGTTTGGTTAACCATTCTATTGATGGGGATTTAGGCTGTCTCCATCTTTGATGTGCTCTTGTAGACAGCATCGAAAGAAGGATCCAGTTCTTAACCATTCTGATACTCTGTTTTCACTGTGTCTTTAATCCATTTACAAACAGTGTAATTATTATTAGATATGAATTGATTGATAGCTGTCATTTTGCTGTGTTTTTTTTTTTTTGTAGTGTTGGTTTCTTTGTTCTGCATCATTTCATTTTGTTCATTTTCTTATTTTCATTTATATTATGTTAATATTACTAAATCTTCCCATTTTTCCTTTTTAATTTAGATGGAAAGCTTTATTATCTTTGAGGTTACCCTGTAATTTCTTAATTTCTTCCTCTTTAGAATAGTTTGCTTTGCCTTAAAAACTACTCTACTTCCTTGCCATTTGGCAGTTTTGTCCCTCTTTTTGCTTTGTAGTTGAATTCATTATACCTTGATATCTCTGGTTCCCTATTTTAAGTCTTGTAGATCTGTTTTACTTTAAATACTTTGATATCTAGATTGAGTTCTGAGTGGTGGTGTCATGTGTGTTGATCTCAGGTTGTTGTCTGCTGTTTAAGTTGGTCTGGTTATTACAAATTCCTTTAATTTCTGCTGATCTGGAAATACTCTAATTTTCATCATTGTATTTGAGTGACAGCTTTGCTGGGTATATGACTCTTTGTTGACAAATTTTTCCTTTCAGAGTTTTGTGTATATCATCCCATTGCCGTCTTGCCTGCCTGGTTTCTGCTGCAAAATCAGTTTAGTCTTATTGGTTCTCCTTTGTAGGTAACTTTCAGTTTTTCGCTAGCTGCTCTCAGGATTCTTTACTTGTCTTTGGTTTTGTAAAGATTGATTATGATATGTCTTTTGGAATCTATCCTGTTTGGGATTTTCAGCTTTTTATGTGATTATCTTCTTGTCTTTGATGACGTTAGGGAAGTTTTCTTCCAACAAATTGTTGACAATTTTCTCTGTGCTTTCTTTTGTGTCTTCTTGTTCTGAAATTGCAATTACTTGTAATTTGTTCATTTTCATGGTGTGTTCCACATAACTCTTAGGCTTTCTTTGGATCTTCTATTCTTTTTTTCTAATTGATCTTGTAGAAGAGTTGTTATTGTTAAGTACCTTGGAGTCAGTTCCAACTCATAGTGACCCTGAACAGAGTTTCTGGGGCTGTAAATCTTTACGGGAGCAGAAAGCCTCATCTTTCTCCCACAGAGCAGCTGGTAGTTTCAAACTGCTGACCTTGAGGTTCACAGCCCAATTTGTAACCACTACGTTACCAGAGTTCCTTTCTAGGAGAGTAGTATTGAGATATTTATCTTCAAGTTCACTAATTCCAGCTTTCATTGCTTGGAATCTACTCTTTCATCCTTTCGATGTCTATTTCTATTTCTGAAAATTTAATACTAACTTTTACGTTTCTAATTGCAGATTTTGTATTGTTTCAAGTTTTACATTTATTTTGTCTGTTTGTACTGGTAATGTTTTCCTGAATTCTACTAAAGTTTTTTCTGTGTTTTCCTTGCTTTTCTTGGTCTTTCTCACAATCTTTTGAAGGTATCTAAATGTCATTATTTTGGAGTTCTTTTTTAATTAGTTCCATTACCTTTTCCTAAAAAACATTTTCTGGCTCTGCATCTTGGTCTTATTTATTTTAGCCGTTCTCTCTTTTCTTCGGGTGAGCTAAAATTGTTGTCTCTGTGGCATTGTAGTGTTGTATTTAAATGATGATTGTATGTTCATGTGTTCTTAAAATCTCACCAGCTGTCCACTGTGGATATAGTTAATAATGGGAGTATGTGCACTGTTCTCCGTTTGCTGTTTGTGCACCTCAGTTTAGGGTAGATTTGGCTGGTGTTACCTGCTGTCTATCACTGATTGGTTGTGTAGAGTTGGCACTGACTCTTGCCCAGTGGGTGGAGCTGCAAAGGGTAAGGTTGTGGCTGGACTGTATGGGCAAAGTTGCTGTCTCTTGTTGGTTGGGGAAGAGAGCTCCCCTACCCCATACACACACACCCAAGAAAATAAAACAATAAAATAAAAACAGACAACTCTTCACTTATTTTTCTGCAGTACTAACGAAAAAGTGATGCACTATATATATCCTGGTAAAATATAGCTCTTAGAAAGAAGAATTATATTCACTTTGAACACCAGGCTTTATCAAGACAGGTGTTAAAGTGAATAAAATTACAAGTTTGACATTACTGAAACCACAAGGTTGGTTTGAACTGAAAGATCAGTGGTTTAAATTCACGAGCCACGACTTGGAAGCCCTATGCAGGGTCACTATGAGTCAGAACCGACTTGATGGCACTTAACAACAACATTGATAGTTCTAGGTCAGCAAACCTGTTTTTGATGTCTTAAATGATGGGATATCTGAACACGAACAGTTTGTCATTTAACATATTTGGCGGGGTGGGGGAGTGGAATTAGGCAGTGTACATGAGAGAGCTTCAAAAAACTCATGAAAAAATTTCCATTATCTTTTCATTGATTTTTCCACAGGTTTTTGAAGCCTCCCTTGTGCAGACATGGGAATTGACATGCCTGTATTTATTCTTTATTCAGCATTTGAAAATACGATTGTAGGTAGAAATTGTTTATTTTCCTAACTTAATCAGTTAGTGTGCTGCTGTTAATTACTAGTAAGGAATCTTAAAAGCTTCAAATCATGATCTTTAATAAGCAGAAGCTCAAAGGATTTTTTTTCAGCCAGAACTAGGATTTTCTAATTATAGATAAAGAGCTGCAGAGTTCCATAGAAGGTGACTAACTGTAAATGTATTATACATGACTGGAAAGTAACTGCAGGCAGGGCTTCAAAGCTGAGCTGTCTGGGTATTTTTATCCAGTGTGTGGGGTGTTACACATGCATCACAGCTATAATAGACCTATCACATGGATCATTTGAAAAACAAGAGAGAGATGTTTTAAAAAGCTGCTGTGCTTGATTTCTTAGATGCTGTGTTATTTGGCTTTGGTCAAATAAAATCAGACTCTAGATACTAAATCAGACTGTAGATACTAAATAATTTTACATAACTGAGTTTTCAGTAGAGAACTAAGTTATTTTAAATCATTTCAGGAAATGGAAGATAAAGTGACTAGTCCAGAGAAAGCTGAAGAAGCAAAATTAAAAGCAAGGTATCCTCATCTGGGACAAAAACCTGGAGGTTCCGACTTCTTAAGGAAACGATTACAAAAAGGGGTAAGTTCTCATGTTTAATTGTCAGAAAGTCTAAAAGTCCTAGGGTTCCGTGTACTGATAGACACTGTGAAATGAGTGTCTGTCTGTATATATATTTCTGTACCTTACCAATCTATATGTACACGGACCTTCAAAATATTTGTGGAACAATGGAATTTAAAGTTAATGTAATTTTCCCACAAACTCTTTAAAGCCTTCTCGTGTATGTGTGTGTGTGTTGATGTAGGTGTGTGTATATATGTACATATATGTTGTATACACACATGCATATATATACATAATGAGTTTTGTTTTTGTTAAGAATTTTGTATTTTATAAATAGAATTATCTGCAACTCTTTAACATTTTAAAATTTATAAGTGACTTCAAAGATACATAAAATTGCAGATAATGTAACTGAACCCATATATGCACCACTGAGATTTAATGTTAGTATTTTGCCATACTTATTTGAATTTTATCTTTATAAGAAAGAAAATGTAGGAATAGTAGAAACTATTCCGTGTTTATAAAACCTTAGTCCTGCTTTTCTTTAAGCAGTCTCTTGTTATTTATCCACCCTGCCCTTATGTTTACTTAATTATTTTAAAGGTGATTCCCACACAACACTCAAATGCTTAAAAAACTGTTTCTTTGAAGGAAATAGTCCATTATAAAAGTACAGGTTACTCTCTTCATAATACCACATTTCTCAGTCAGGCTACTCTAATTCAATTTGTACATTCTAACTTTAGGAGTTCAAATATGGGGCAAAAATGCTCAAAATCTTGCCATGCTTTGTGAGACATCAACTATTATTTCTCAGTAGTGAGTTCTGAATTGAGATACTGTGTTTCTTAAGTTCCTTTTATCTCCCTCCTACCATACGATGAACAGGCAAGAATAAAATAATAATTTAAAAAGAGAACTATTAAATTAGGTGCTAAACCTTGTTTCTCTTTAAATGAATGTCATAAATATACTAGTATCTTTTGCTTGCTCCAAAAAAATATGTCCATATATGTGTGGAAACATATTAACAATAGTCATATATGGATTGTTTTCCCAAGTAAACCAAATTCCAAAGGCATGTTAATACTGTTTTCTTTTAAAAAGTAGCAGAAAATAGAATGGTATTTTTTACCTTACATGAAAGAATAATCACAGTTTTGATATAATAGGAATAACAAAGAAGAATTATACTAAATATATAAAACATCTATACCATGAGAAGTAAATAAGATAGTTTAATATCTACAAAATACAAAGGTTCTTTCACATAATAAGAAAAATAGTAAGTTGCCCATGGATAAAGAATGTTAACAGAAAGTAAAATATTAAATGCATAGAAAAATGTTTATTCATGTTAGAAATCAGTGAAATATAAATTACAACAGACTGTGGTATACATACAACTAAATTAGAAAAAACATTTAACACCCACTGGCAAGGTTGAAGTTTGCTATGTGGAACATTTAAAAGGCTTACTCTCATTTTGGAAAGGTATAAATCGAAATTTATTAAAGTGCTAACAATCTCTTAGAATAAGTCTAAAAACATAATTCAATATAAGGAAAAAGTCTTCCAGATTTGAAGGATCTTTTTGTAGCTTTATCTATAATTAGAAGCAGTGACACAACTCAGAAAAGAAATGGGTATGTAATTGTCATAAACCAACAAAATAGAATGTTTTGTGGTTGTTTAAAAATATAAAGGATAGATAGAAAAAGCAGGTGAAACGCATACTCATTTATGAATATAGGAATGTACAGTGGATAAGAAGGGACTTCAGAAAGTTAACGGGAAATTTTCATCTTTTAATTTCATTTTTTCCATTTAGTTTTTGAAGCCCTATTGTTTGTATCGAGTCTTAATTACAAAGTGTTGCATCAGGTACATTTTAAATTATGAAATGAATTGCGCAATCTTTTCTTTTAAGTTATTTGAATTCCAGATCTAATCACTAATGTTTAGGACACTTTTTTTCTATGGCTAATAATGTTGATTCTACTAGGCTAAGTAAGAGGAGAGTGTCAAGAATTGACACCTATTTTATTATGACTGGTGTCCTGGTGTGGCACTTGTAAGATCAGTGCTCGACTGCTGACCACAAGGGTTGGCCATTCAAACCCACCTGCCGCTCCGTGGCAACCTATACAGGGTCACTGTGAGTCGCAGCCGACTCTACCGCACTTAACAACAACCACATGCTATGACAATGTACACAGTGGCTGCATAGTCAAAGCTAGGACAGATATCAACAAGCTACTTGTTTGTGAAATCCCAAGAAAAAGGAAGATTCGATTTAAAGTAACAAGGCTTTAAAAATTAAATTTGATAGATGTTCACTGGCTGCCAGTGTAGTAAATATTGATGTACATATGGCCCCTCCATTTGAGTGGGAGAATCCACCCCACCCAGATGATCCAGAATACGCTTTGTTAATTTTAAGATAATTTTCATTTAAAAACTCAATTTCAGAATTGATACCAACAACTAACACCACTTTCTGGACTATGTATTGATTCCTGTATGAAAAACAAGAGTTCACTCCACCTAAAGCTTTATTTTTTTCCCTCTGACAGTTTTGTTACATAATTGCCTTTCCTGACTCTCAGCAAATAATGCTTCTCACAGTGGCCTATTCCTTTCTAGGGCAGTCCTAATTGTTAAACATTTATTTTAGTTTGTGTCTAGCCACACTGAATACATTTGATCCCTTTTCCACAAGCATTGTAGCCTAATCTGCAGTTTAATAAATTTTTATGATGAATTTGTACTTATTGGAAAATAAGTCTCAATAAATACAGATTAGACACTGGTTTGGGAAAATTCTGCCTTAAAATTTGCATTGTGTGTTAAAAAAATTTCTCACTTTGTGCTTTTGACGCAGTAAGAAATTTAGTCTGCTTGTTGTTTTCCTCCAGATACTAAACCTCAGAAGCAGCTCTCTATTTCTAATATAATCCAGTGCATCAGATGTTCTACTTTTACCCCTATACTCATGTTAAAACATCATGCAGGAATAAAGCTACAGCAAGCCGTGGAAGGACCTGCTGGTCCAAGTTTCCTTTACTGTGCCTTGTGTTGCATGTATGGCGACACATGAAAAGCAATTTCTAGCTTTAGCCCCTCTGCGCTTTAGTGTAGATAAGCCCCTCAAGGAAAGCAGCCAGCAACTTTAAATGGTCACTCAACAATCTTACACTAAACGATTTCATTGTATCATATGAGCTATCACCAGGTCCTTATAAACATGTATTTTCCACACCTTCACCCAGTGTCCAAGCCCCCATCTCAGACCTGGAATAGTCCTCTCTCAGTCACCCCAGGTCGAGGTTCAGCCCCTTCCTTTGAGCGCTTTGTATACTTAAAATAGTGTTGTAACTGATTTACTTGACTGTTGTCCTCTCTTCTAGCTCTCACACACTACCTCTCACAGAGCATAGCGGGCAGTCAGTAAATGTGGGCTGAATATAATGGTGTAAGTCAGAAGCCAAATAATCAGTTTTTACTCTGTAACAAATAAACTCCTCCAACCAAAGTGAGCAATAGTTGTACTTATTTACTGTTGTGTGAAAATGGAAAAAGTGTAGGCATGTGCATTTTGATAATTAATTGCTGGTGATAAATTTATTTCTTCCACTTTTTGTAGCATGTATATTTTAACCTTAGCACTGATTTTATTGAACTATTCTAGTTAAAAGAAATATGACTTAAATTCTTACAGAAATGCTTGTTCTAGATCGTAGAGTACCAGAAGCTATAATTGTTTTAATAGCTATAACATTAATTGAGGGTGGATGGCACAGTCTAAATATAAGTTGATAAATTATTTTCAAAATTGTTTAAGCAAGAGTTTCTGCCTGATTGCTCCATTGGTAAATTAAAGGTGTACCTTTCCGTGAGACAGCTTGAGATCCAGTCGAGCTTTGCATTGGAAGCAGAGTGATCCAAATAAAGCTGAAGGGTTTATTGCCTGACTTCTCAGTTTGTAAATTAGGTTTCATCTCACTACAGGGACATAGTTATTTTATGTTTTGATTTAAATGTTTCTAGACTAAATTGTGCCTATGGTTATTACATCTATATCCTATTGTATTTGCAAGTGAAAGCTTTTAAACTTCAGTCTGAATTCTTTCTACTTTTTACTTTTCCTATAGCAAAAATATTTTGATTCTGGGGATTACAACATGGCTAAGGCAAAAATGAAGAACAAGCAGCTTCCTACTGCAGCCCCGGATAAGACAGAGGTCACCGGTGACCACATTCCCACTCCACAGGACCTTCCTCAGCGGAAACCATCCCTTGTTGCTAGCAAGCTGGCTGGCTGATTAAAAGAGCTGAACTGCATGAATCTTCAAATTCCCATTGTTTCTTCTTAATATGTTATTTCTCAGCTTTTTATTTCCTTTCAATTCACTAAGTCATTTAAGACTGACAGCTTTTTGTGTGTGTGTGTATACTGCTATTATAAGGGAAAATATAGAATTTTTATTCGTTTAACAGTGCACTGATGAAAAGAACATGTTAGAGCAACATAATCTACTTGAAAGTAATTGTATATATTATCTCACTCCTCATGTAGTAGGACTGGTTCCAACGAAGTAACAAGCAAGTTTTACAATTTTTAATGTTTTTGGCTTTCCTTACGTCATCTTAATTGTAGCTCTGTATGTTGCTCTTATTTAATATAACCTCTATTGTATTGATTTCTTCTGTATTTTCCATTTGGACATTGTAAGAACAGAAGTTTAAGACCACAAGTTGGGAGAAAGGTCACATACTTCAAACACATATAGATGGGGCTCTGAAAGATTTGTATCTCTTTGCTTGAACTTGAATGGCCTTAAACCTGTTTCAGCTTTAACAATAGAAATTTACTTGGGCAATATTTGCCCATTCTGGTGTAACTTAAGTGACTAGTGCTTACTAGCTGCTGTTGAAGCTAATATTCTTATTCTGTTCTGTCGTGTTAGAGTACCTCTTGTTGTTGATGATGTGAATGACGTGTGCATGTGCATTGACTGTTGAATTCACTTGTGTGCCATTTTTGTAAATACAGTAGTTTTGCACAACTCACACAAATGTCTGTATTAATTTCACATATTCAGTAGATGTGCCAACCAGAAGCACAAGAGTTCTACATAAAAGTCTATACAGTCATTATAGTTTTTGTATAGTAAGAGTCATTGACAGTCTGGGGCTTACAGAATACCAAACTCTGGACTCTTTATTCACTCTGCCATAGACTTAAGCTTTTTCATTTGTTACTGATACCATGATATTCAGTGGCCTTGTGCAAATAACGATATGTTGCTTAGGCATATCTTTTGTCCTATGCAGAACATTTCATCTTGACTTTTATGAAAGTTACAATTCATATAATTTATATAAACTTTTTTAATGTAGAAACTTTTTACTTCCACAATCAACTTTGGGGACGCTAAAATAAAGGCTTCAATACTCTGTCCCTCCCTTGCATGTGCTCTCTCCTTTTGTACCCCCCTCCCCCCTTTTTCCTCATTTGACTCAGATGGAGTTTGGCTGTTAGATCTATTTGGAAACATAGGTGTCTGTATTCTTTACTCTTCAAAATTTACTCTGGTGAATGCTGTATTTTATAGCACAATAATAGTGTTTTCCTTATAATTTCTAAGCAATTAAGTAACATTCTTACTTCTGTATTATTGTTAGTATTTCACATTGTTTAAATAAAAGGAACTTTCACATACTTGAGAAGCCTGGCCCAGGAACCTATGTCAGAGTGATAATGTGATGAGTGAAGTGAATTAGACTTGCTACAGTTCAAGTACTTTACATGGCTGATGGAGCACATTTTTATTAAAAATATCTTACTATTTTGCTTCTATAGATGTCACTTGAAGAAATATATTCAATTTTACTTGTGGTTGAGGGTGTTTTTAGGAACTTTAATGACCAGACTTTACATGGGATACATTTACTGGTCTTTGAGCTCTTTTCATGTTAACGTCTGTAGCATGATAAAGAACATTAGTACCCTAAGCTGATACTATTTCTTCCTCATCTTTGACTTGAGATGATCCCAAATCATTGTAATTGAGCATTGTTGTTCAGTGCCGTTGAGTCAGTTCTAACTTACAGCCACCCTGTTAGGTTTTCTGAGGAGCGGCTGGTGGGTTTGAGCCGTCAATCTTGCAGTCTAATACATACCACACCAGGACTCCAGATGAGCATACTAACTACATTAAAAGGCTGCTTAACACTCTGAGCAAAACTTGATTTTCTTCCTGCTTCCCCCTACCAAGGCAGAAAAACACCAAAATCAGTAATGTGCTAATTTATCATTTTAAGGATGTTCTGTATCAATAACAATGGGAGCAAGTAGATTATTCCACAATATGCAGTCATTTTAAAATTATAGAATATCCCAAAGTAAAATTTCTATAATATCTATGTCTTTTATATTTTTTGTCATGAATTTTTTGCAAGCTGTTTACACATCTGGGAAGACAATCTGAAAGATTGGAGGGAGCATGTTATTCTTGACCTTGGACACTTGCTGTGGCCTGGGACTAGTAATTTAACTTCTACCCAAGTTTTTGTTGGTAACATGCAATGCTAATTAATATTTAACCTACCTCAAAACTTGAGGATCTGTGAGATGCCGAGTAAGTGCCCAAAGTAAAATACTGTCTTTTTATTAAAGGGTAAACATTTCTCATTAAACCAACCTGCCTTCTGTAAAGTTATAATGCTTCAAATCTCAGGATTTTCTCTTGGGAAGAGTTGTCACTAAGTATCTGTAGGTATTATTGTTTCATCTCCAATATTGGTGCTCGGGGTGATTGTTAAGGTCCGTTGAGTCCAGCTAATAACCCTGTTTAGGGTTTTCAAGAGCAGCTGGTGGGTTTGAACCGCGAACCTTGTGTTTAGCAGTCCAGTGCTTATCCTAGAGTGCTACACCAGGACTCCGGTGCTTGGGATGGACAGATTTTTTTAACTTTTCTCTCTGTTTTTGATTTGTCTCAAAGTTCAGTTTATTGAAGTCATAATTCCAGGCTGTTTATCACGATCACTTGAATGAACATTTTAACAAAATGGGCTAATTTTAATAAAATCCTTTTTAAACAGCGTTTATTAGAACAGCGTCAACTGAAGTTAGAGATAAATACATGTGAAAACTGGCTAAAGTCCCGGAATAAGCTGTTTCATGCCTGAGGAGCTTCTAATGTGATACTACAGTTTTGAGAAACATTTAGTTTTTGGAAACTTTGATTAAAACAATTGTAGTTCTGGGCAAGTTGGGGTAATAAGGGTTGTTGGAATTGGAAGGGGCATGTTTGTAATCTGTTTACAAATTATCCAGTGCTCTGTGCAGCTGACCTAAAAATACGTCGTAACTATTCCTCAAGGCATGCTGGGTACAGCCTCTTCTACTTGTTATTAACGTCTTCAACAATTGGAATTAGTTGCTCTTTTTGTTCGATGTAACCAACTATACCTCTGACTCTCTTGATTCTTTTTACAGAACCAAATATGTATTCTTTCTCAGTCCAAATCCGTGAAGTTTTATTAAAGTTGAAATGTAATGCCTGTATTCAAGTCGTGCTCTAAATTTGAGTGTTTGGTGATCCAGGGACAGGTAGCCAATGGGAAGAGCACTTCTGAGTGGCAGCTAAAGCCTTTCTCTGGTGGCCTTTTCATATTCCCCAACAGTCAAAACGTATTTCTTCTACTTTTCTTTTTCCTCCTTTGATTTCATCTTACCTCATCCTCTCCCATTCCTGTTTATCCCTTTAAGCCCACTGATGACATATTGAACAGTGGTTTGGGCAAACGAATTATATCAATCCTTAAATATTCTTCCTGATAAACTATAATCCAGGACACATTTTTAGTTTTCAAAAACGCTGTCCTGGAGTATGCATCATAGCATGCACTGCCAGTCTTCCCCAAACTGTCCTGCACACCTTGTAAAATTGCTGTCAGAGAAATCTCACTCTGGACTTGCTAACCTAAGGATAAAAAGGCCAAGTTCAATACTGTTATACCAGTTTCAGTCTTTTAAGTAGATAGGCCTCTGGATTGTATTCTGCTGGTCATGATAGCCATTGGTGGATCTTTGTATTGTTATTTATCAAGTATCAGTTGGGAAAAAAAACCACATCTAATTTTGCTAATATTTATGCCTTCAATTGTGTTACTGCATCTCCTATCAGTTGTGATGCAATAGGACATTTTACCTGTAAAAGGGCCGAGAGTAATGCCTTTTTGTTGAACATGTCTATAGATAGCATTTGTAGAAATGCTGAAATTTGTCAAACAGCCCTTCTACAATTATAATTGTGAAATATACAAATAAATTGATCTACCTAATTTCTATTGATTTAATTTGCAGTTTTGTCTTGTTATATTAAATTCTTTGTTAGTATGTTTAAATCAATCCCTTCAGATTTTAGCTACTGCTATATAAAGAAAGAATTGGACTATTCCTTAGATACAGACTATCTTACCTTAGGTTTTATATTTATATTGACTTAAATATGTTTACAATTAGAAGAAATTCAAATAGTTTAACTCTTGAAAATTGTAGAGTGGATTCTTAACCTCTTTGTGTTTGAAAAGAGGAAAATGTAATTTCACAAGGAAAATATAAAAGAATGCCATAATTGGGTTTTGCATTTAATCTCCAGGTGATCATGAAGCTCCTGTTTATGCAGCCTCAGATGAGGAATCCCCACCCACAGTAAATTCTCAATTACTGATGGTGTCGGAACAGTATGTACACGCTAATCTGCCTAGTTGATTTGACATTTATAGCAACAAACTAGGGGCAGTGCCCAGACCAAGTGCGGTGAAGGGAGAAGGGATGGGTCCTTGCCCGTGGATTATCATGTTGCCCAAGTAGATCGAGACTGGTCTAATTTCGACTAGCGCCTCAGAATCAGGACAGCCACGATCCTAATAAACAAGGCAGTGCAGCAACTGACTAGTAGCCAGGTGAGTCAGTCAGTCATGCTACTGTGTGCTATTGAGTCAGTTCAGACTGATAGTAACTCCAATGTGATAGAGTAACACTGTAGGATTGGTACTGGACTGCAAACCACAAAGTCAACAGTTCAAACCTACTAGCTGCTCTTTGGAATCCCTATGCAGGGACACTATGAATCAGAACTGACTCCACAGCACTTAACAACAATCCTTAACAAGAGCAGATCACCAGTTCTGTTTCCCACATAGCTATTGGGTGAGTTCAAAACACTGACCTTTTGGTTAGCAGCTGAGCACAAAAAGGAAGTGTGCCAACGAATAATCGATAAAGTAATCCATTGACAGGAAGTCAGCGTTGCTGCATTAAAATGAAAGCTTTTGTGTACAGGCTGACTCCAGATTACGAACAAGTTGGTTCCTAAATCTGTCTTTAAGTCAAATACATATGTAAATTGTAATAATTGGGTATGTTTCTTACCTATTGTCAGTCAAATATTTGAAATATTTGTGTTTATATATAGTGTACCTCTCCATGCATAAAAACAATTTCAAGAATTAATTCCAAATACACTAAAATATCTTTAACAAAGTAATGATGTTTTTATGGGTGTTGCAAAGTAAACACCTTTTTATTATGAACTATTTGGTGATTCTGTGCTGTGGAGTTGGTTCTGACTCATAGTGACCCTGTATAGGGTTTCTGAGGCTGTAAATCTTTATGGAAGCAGAAAGCCTCTTCTTTCTCCTGCAAAATAGCTAGTAGTTTCAAACTGCCAACCTTGAGGTTAGCAGCCTGACTTGTCACCACAACGCTACTAGAGCTCCTTGTGAACCCTGTGTGTACTTCAAATTTTTAGTTGGAAGCATCTCATACTGAGTTATAAAAAACCAAACCCATTGCTATTGAGTCCACTCTGACTCAGTGACCCTGTGGGGCAGTAGGCCGTAAATCTTTACAGAAGCAGACTGCCACATTTCCTCCCATGGAGTAGCTGCTGGGTTCACTGTCGACATACCAGTTAGAAACTGAGCTCTTCTTTGCCACTGTACCACCAGGGCTCTGGCAGTGTGGGTTCTGCAATTCTTACAGTCTATGGTAAAGGCTTTGTAATCAAGATACTATTAAATGTTTGCAAATTGTGTGTATTTTCCAGTTTATGTATAAAGCTGTCAATACTTTGTGATTAAAATGGTGAATGAGAAAAGGAACTTAATGTTCTAAATAGATAATAATTATAAGGCTTATGAAGGAACTCTTCATAAATTCTCCCTTAAACATGTTCATCCCTCCACCCTTCGGCTTTTCAGGTAAATGGTACCACCATTCATCAACCTGTCTGCACTCAAGCCAATCTAGGAACCCTCCTTGATTCCCTCCTTTAGAAGATGGTGACCAACATTCACCAAGATACAATGAATGTGTCAACTTCTCTCCATGATTTACACCATATTCAAAACCATTAATCCATCTTACCTGGACAACTGCAATAGCTCCTTCTCCTCCCTTATCCCTTACCCCTTCCATTCTTAATGTAGCAGCCTCAGTGACTTAAAAAAAAAAAAAAAAAAATTATATGGCCTCTTAAAATCCTCCAAGCTCGTATCTTTCCCTGTGCTGTCACACTTGTGTTTCTTCTCCATTAAACACTTGCCCTGGTTCATACCTTGACTGACTCTCCCATTCTCAGCTCAACTTTTATTTAGAGGGAGGTCTAATTTACCCTTGTATTCCTGTTGTTAGGTGCCATTGAGTAGGTCCTGACTCAGTCGTACCCTATGTACACCAGAGCAAAACACCACTCAATCCTACGTCTCATGAGTGTTTCTATGGTAGAGTTTATTGTTACAGCACTGTGTTGAGGGTCCCACTTTTTCACTGCCTCTACCAAACATGATGTCCTCCAAAGACTGACCTCTCCTGGTAATATGTCCAGTGATGTGAGATGAAGTCTCACCATCTTCACTCCCAAGGAGCATTCTAGGTGTACTTCCAAGGCAGATCATGGTATACTCAATATTCTCTGCCAATTCCATAATTCAAATGCATCAATTATTTGGGCTTCCTTATTGTCCAGCTTGTATTCCTAACACCTAGAAATGGCATATACCTATTCAAATATTTTCCAAAAGATGAAGTCAAATGAAAAAATTGAGTTGGGGAGGTAAGTGGGAAAGCAGACTATGGATGTTGATGGAAAGATAATTCAGCCTTGATTCTGAATCTCAGCCGCAAGTAGCCTTGCCTTCATTGAACTATACACTTACACAATCAGTATTTCTTTCACTGAGGCAATGCCAAAGAGCTTTACACTCATAACCCTTACACCTCACTGACATTGCTATTTTTCTATGGCAAGGATATATACGAGGGCTTCAAAAAGTTTGTGGAGAAATGGAATTGAAAGATACCATGAGTTTTTTGAAGGCCCCTTGTATGTTCTTGCCATGGAAAATAAAGTACACCATTCTGAGTTGTAGACTCCTTGTGTGACTGTAGGATCAGCTCTGGACTTGGAGCCACAGGTCAGCAGTTCAAACCCACCAGCTGCTCCTTGAAAACTCAATCTCAGTGAGGTGTAAGGTTATGAGAGCAAAGTGCTCACTGCTTCCCTTGTATGATTATAGTGTGTTACAAGGATTATATATTTGATTTTTGAGGCTCATTACTGACCATTCCTGAGATGTAAAAAAAAAAAGGTCAGCCGTTCAAATTCACCAGCTGCTCTTTGGAAACCCTATATACATGGTTGCTGTGAGTTGGATCTGACTTGAATGCAATTAACAGCAACAACTTAGACTCTGGTGTATTACAGGCTCTCACCTTTCTACATCTATACAAACAGCTAATGAAGGAGCACTGGTAGCACAGTGGTTAAGTGCTCAGCTGCTAACTAAAATTTCAGTGGTTTAAATCCACCATCCACTCTGTGGAAGAATGATATGGCAGAGGTTCGCTATGAGTCATAATCAACTTATTGGTACCAGGTATATAAGCCAGTGGAATGACTCCTGCTGTGGTATTGTAGGACTTTGAACCACAAGGTTGGCAGTTCAAACCCACCAGCTGCTCTGCAAATCCTATACAGTGTTACTATGAGTCAGAAGTGACAACGGCTCTAAACAACAAAATATAAGCTATTAAGGAGCTCTGATAGCGTAGTGGTTACGAATTGGTCTGCAAACCGCAAGGTCAGCAGTTCGAAACTACCAGCTGCTCCACGGGCGAAAGATGAGGCGTTCTGCTCCCATAAAGATTAACAGCCTTGGAAACCCTGTGCAGGGTCGCTATGAGTCGGAACCGACTCCACAGCACATAACAACAACAACCATTACTATTGATGACTTGCTTTATAATTTA
The DNA here is from genome assembly GCF_000296735.1 of Chrysochloris asiatica. Taxonomy (NCBI): domain Eukaryota; kingdom Metazoa; phylum Chordata; class Mammalia; order Afrosoricida; family Chrysochloridae; genus Chrysochloris; species Chrysochloris asiatica. Next base: position 20,848,416 of record NW_006408522.1, read on the forward strand.
TAGATTTAATTTACTAGTTGTTTTTGTTCAGGAACCCTGATAGTGTAGTAGGGCTGCTAATGGCAAGGTGCAAGGTCAGCGGTTCAAGTCCACCAGCAGCTCTACAGGAAGCAGATGAGGTTTTCTGCTCCCATAAAAATTTACAGCCTTGGAAACCCTAAATAAGGTCACTATGAGTAGGAACCAACTCGACGGCACACAACAGCCGCTACAGCAATTGTTTTTCTTACTGCAGAAATGATCACAGCCATAGATTTACATTTAAGACCACAGGCAGAGTCACCAGTGGGCAGCCTTCTGCCAGACAAAGCCTATAAGGTACAGAACATTAAACTTTCATGTCTTCCTTAATTCTCAACTACTTTCAGTATTATGAAAGCTCAGGTCACTATGAACTTGCTTGCTAGAAGAAAAACTAAAAATACTGTTACTATTTTAATTTGGCCAGACAATTGCAACATTGTAGGCATCTGTCTTGGATACCTATGTGAGTTAGCTCTACGACTCAAGTGTTAGCTAGTGGAAACATTTAAGATGACCATACAAAAAAAAAAATGCCCAAACCCACTGCAGTCGAATCAATTCCAACCCATTAACCCTGCAGGACAGAGTAGAGCTGCCCCATACAGTTTCCGTACATTTTTACGGAAGCAGACTGTCATGTCTTTATTCCCCAGAGTGGCTGGTAGGTCCGAACCACTGACCTTTAGCTTAGTAGCTAAGCACTTTAACCTTTGCACCTACATAGTCATGTTCCAGTCAAGCCTATTTTCTCATACATTTACAAGGAAACACCAAGGAGCTATTAATTATACTGGTAACTCATTCATTTTGTAACTTTTGTATGTTTTATTACAACGTGCCAGCTGATTGTAGTATATTCACATTCCCATGGGAAATCTGTTCAACAAGTGTCAAAAGCAAATGGAGGAAAAGGTTTGAATCCAAAGGAAGGTGTTCTGTGTGGAGTGTAGCAGAACAGGTCAGAAAAATGAGACCTGAAGAGAAGCCAGCATGTTGGAAGTTGATATTTGTATTATTCATTAATTTATGTGTAATGTTTTAAACCTGTCAGTAGGTGTGGAGGCAGTTACTAATTATTTGGAGAACGTAGCTTTACTATAGGTGTTTTAGCATGACGTACAGAAAGAGAAAAGTGAGGGAGCAGAAATAACTAAAGATTAATTTGGTTGTGTGCTATCGAGTTGATTCCAACACACGGTGACCCTGTAAGACAGTAATACTGTGCCTTAAGCTTTCCAAGGCTGCAGCCTTTTTTAGTAACAGATCACCAGGTCTTCTCTCCCAAAGAGCCACTAGTGTGATTGAACTGCCGCCTTTCAGTTGGTAGGTACATGCTTAACCATTGTACCACCAGGGTTCCTTAAAAAATGAAATTGCTGTTGTTATTAGGTGCTGTTGAGTTGGTTCCAACTCATAGCGACCCAGTGTACAACAGAAGGAGATACTGCCCAGAAATTGTTGATAGAAATTAGTAGATAGTTTCAACTTACAGAAACTCAGTATATAGTTTCTGAGGCTTTACATCTTTGCCTGAGCAGAAAGCCTCATCTTTTCCCTGCAAAGCGGCTGGTGGGCTTGAATCAACAACCTTGTGGTTCTCAGTCCAGTGTTTATTCTACAGAGTAACTGGGCTTCCAGATAAGATTGTTGTTAAGTGCCATTGAGTGGGTTTTAATGCACAGCGACCCCGTATGGGGTTTCTGAGGAGCAACTGGTAGGTTTGAACCACTGTCTTTGTGGCTCAAACTGACCTCATGGTCAGCACATTATCTTGCAAGACTCCCAGATAAGATTAATGGTGGGGAAATTATTCTTTTGAGAGATTCTGAGATATATAAAAGAAGATAAAGATTTTGGCTTTGCTTTTAAATATAAGAAACGTTTGAGAATGGTTATGGCAAATCAAAGTACAAAAGAAAAAAACCAAACAGGAAGAAAGAGGGCTATAGCTGGGATTCAGAGAAGTAGGCCTTGGCCTACTTGTCCATAAAGTCAGGACGAGTGACTAGAGTTCAGTTTGGGAAGAGGGACACTGGAGGACAGGCCCACATGATTGGCCTCAGTCCTGTCCATAGGTGAGGAGGCTGTTGTTAGATGCCATCGAGTCGGTGCCGACTCAAAGCGACCTTACGCACAGCAGAACAAAACACTGCCCGGTCCTGGGTCAACCTCACTACTGTTGCCACACTTGAGTCCATCGATGCTGCCACCTGGCCAATCCATCTCGCTGGGCGTCTTCCTCTTTTTCTCTGACCCTCTACCTTACCAAACATGATATCCTTCTCCAGCAACTGGTCCCTCCTGACAATATGTTCAAAGTATGAGAGACGAAGTTTGGCCATCTTGGCCTCCAAGGAGCACTCTGGCTGCACTTCTTCCAACACAGATCTGTTGGTTCTTTTGTCAGCCCATGGCACTTTCAATATTCTCCATCACCATAGCTCAAAAGCATCAATTCTTCTACGGTCTTCCTTATTTACTAAGGCGGGTGATGAGGTCATTTTCCTGACGCTGTGAAGGGAAGAGAATGGAGGTTTGAGCTGTGTGCTAATAATAGTTCAGAGCAGTCTTTAAAGCAAAGTTGTAAATGTACATACACTAAGAAGGATCCAGAAAGGAACTGATCATTTAAAATGTTTTCATTGCTAAAATTTGTAACATTTTTTTAGTTAAAGAGATATGCAAGGGCATCAACCAAGTTTAAAAATATGAAAGAATTTCTACAATTTGATTACAAATTAAGTTCCTCTTAAATGTTTTATGCTCCTTTTAGCTTCTTTTTTTTTTTTTTTTTAAATTAAATGTTTTTATTTTGCAGTGAGTGAAAGTTTACAGGGCACATCATCAGTTTCACATTCAACCATTCATATAGCTTGTTTCATTACATTGATTATTATCCCCGCTAAATATCATCAGTTTACAGTGTTTCTCTCTATCCTCTTTAGCTTTTTTTTTTTTTTTTGGATGGGGGGGGGACTTGGCTTATTGGAATTTACAGTCTCGGCTTTTAGGGGAGGTTTTTACATTTGTCTGTGGATATCCAGGGCTCATGTATGAGATTACTAACAAGCATTACTGAATAATCAGATGAGGGACAGTTTGTTATGTCTACTAGGTAGCTAGAGTCTGATCCTCAGACCCTATGGTTTGGACGGTCAACAACGCTTGGGCCCACAGGGGCTTGGCCTCCTGACCGGGTCTGTGCTGTCTGCATCTGAGTCCTCCTTTTTTATTGATTGTTTAAGGGACGCTGCCTGTCTTAGGTGGTCAGTGAGAATTCCTCAGTCTTACCAGTCATTGAGACTCATTGCAGCATGGCAATGTCTCTGTCCCAAGTAGCCGAGGTTCCACGTGATCCTTACCCGTCTCTGGCCACACGTCCATCATAAACAGCCGCCATCCGAGGAAGGCAGGGAGGGAGGAGATCAGCTGGGGTCCTTTTAGCTTCTTTTAAAGTCAAAATTATACTTACATGTAATTCACAAAATCAGCTAGTATGGTGGTGGTGGTGGTTATGTTCCGTAGAGTCGGTTCCGACTCATAGTGACCTGGCATTGGGTTTCTGAAGCTGTAAATCTTTACGGGAGCAGAAATCCTCATCCTTCTCCCACAGAACTGCTGGTAGTTTCGAACTGCTGACCTTGAGAGGTAGTCTAAAAAAAGCCAAAATTCACAAAATACACCTCTCTCTACCACCTTAGAGGCAGAACTACTTACTTGGAATAGTGTAGGTTTCTTTTCTGGTAGTTTGTTTATATCCTATTTCTTGATTTTTAAAATTTTAGACATAAATGAGTAACTTTCCAGATTGATAGATGAGGATGTATACTTTCCATCTCTCCCTTCCAAACTCCGTCCAGTATAACATCACTCCTTCAGGTTCCTCTGTAGGTTTCCTTTACAATGTGTAGTAACATATTTTTACCTTTATTTCTTCATCCATCAGCTGCAGACAGTTTTTGTTCAATCTCTACTGGTAACATGAGAATATTAACATCCCTATCTTTCTCTTAAGGAGCTCTGGTAGCGTAGTGGTTACGAATCGGGCTGCGAACCTCAAGATCAGCAGTTCAAAACTACCAGTTGTTCTGTGGGAGAAAGAGGAGGCTTTCTGCTCCCGTAAAGATTTACAGCCTCGGAAACCCTGTACAGGGTCGCTATGAGTTGGAACCGACTCCACGGCACACAACAATAACATCTTTCTCTTAGGAGCCCTGCTGGCTCAGTGGTTAAAGCGCTTGACTGTTAACGAAAACATTGGTGGTTCGAACCCCACTGGTGCTCCAGAGGAAAAAAAATGTGGCCGTCTGTTTCCATAAAGATTTCCAGCCTTGGAAACCCTATGGGGCAGGTCTTCTATGAGTCACTATGAGTCACAATCCACTTGACAGCTGTAGGGTTGCTTTTTTGTTTTTGTTTTTAAGTTATCTTTCCCTGACGGATACCTCATGCTATCATGGTTAAGTACCAGACTACTAACTGAAATGTTGGTGACGCAAATCTATCAATGTCTGTGACGAAGAAGGGACCTGGTAATCTGTCACCAGAAGAGCCCAGGAAACCCTATGGGACAGTTCTACTTTGTCTCAGAGATTCACTGTAAATCATCTTTCCTTTTGACTCTCCTCCCTCCTAATTTTTGTCACCTGTGTTCTTAACAATCTCATTTCCATTGTAGTTTTGTTTTCTTTGAGGTGCAATCCACACTGAAGGCTGTGCTCTTTGATCTTCATCAGCAAACATTTTAAGTCCTCTTTGCTTCCAGCAAGCAAGGTTGCATCATCTACATATGGCAAGTTGTTAGTAAATTTTCCTCTAATTCTAAAGCCACATTCTTCATTTAATCCAGTTTCTTGGATTATTTGCTCAGCATACAAATTGAATAAGTATGGTGAAAGGGATACAACCTTGGTGCACACCTTTCCTGATTTTAAACCATTCAGTATCCCCTTGTTTTACTCTCACAAACTGTCTCTTGGTCTGTGTACAGGTTCCTGAGGAGCACAGTGAAGTGTTCTGGGATATTCTGTCTTGACATCTGTCAGTGTGTTGTAGCTTGTGTGTTGCTGTGATACTGGGAGCTATGCCACTGGTATTGTAAACACCATCAGGGTCACCCACTGTAGACAGGTTTCAGTGGAGCTTCTAGACTAAGACAGACTAGGAAGCAGGAGAGGTGGACCATTCTGAAAGGTTAGTCACAGAATACTTTACAAATAGAAGTGGAACATGGTCTGATACAGTGCCAGAAGATGAGCCACATGGATAGAAAGGTACTCAAAATATGACTGGGAAAAAGATACCCCTCATAGTAGACTTGACCTTAATGACACCAACCTTGAGGTTAACAGTCCAGTGCTTATCCTACCGCGTCACACAAGGACTTGATATGAACTCATGTTTGTTGTTGTTAACTGCATTCAAGTAGGTTTTAATTCATAACCATCTTGTATAGGGTTTCCAAGGAGTGGCTGGTGGGTTTGAACCACCAACTTCAAGGTTCAAATCGACCTTGAGGTGCAGTTGATTATCCTGCAGCACTGTACCAGGAATTCCTGTTTAGCTTCATATACATACAGATGTTACATTTAGAACTATTTATAGACATGTGTGGTGCTGTGGGTTAATGTGCTGGACTTTAACCACAGTGTCGGTGTTCAAGCTCACTAGCCGCTCCTTGGAAACCATATACAGGGCCATTATGAGTCAGAACCGACTTGACAGCAGTTAACAACAACAATGTATACACTGGTTAGTAAACACATATATTTCCTTGCTCTGTGGCTGAGAGGGCCCAGTGGAGTCCTGGTGTGGCACTGTAGGATAAGCACTGAACCATGCAGTTTGATAGCCAGGGTCAGTTTGAACTGCAAGGTCGGTGATTTACATTCACCAGCTGATCCTCGAAAACACTGTGCAGAGTTACTATGAGTCGGAACCAGCTCTACAGCACTTAACAACGACAGTATGGAGCTCACCTGGTGTTCCAGTCTTGGCTTCGAATACCATACTCCAGTAAAAGGAACCAGAACAACTGGGAGAAATGGCTGATTCTAGGACTGGGCAGGTAACATACACAATGAGCCTAGAGCATCTTGCTGCGCCAGACATTGAGAAAACATTCAAAACACACACACAAGTACATGATGGTATGTCAAAGGGGCATGAGCCAACTGAAGGAGTTACCAAAAGTTTACTGAAAAAAAAAAAAAGCCTCACATCAGCTAAGTGGCAAGTCCTAAATCTGAATTGGGACTAGAGTCTAGGTCATTTGAATCGATGACTTTTCCATACTCGAGCGCTCTCACCACTATGACATGGAGGGCAGACTGGGGGTTGGGTTAGGATGAGATAAGCTATAAGTATCATGACTATCAAGGCAATAAAAAGCCTGGGAGGTAGGTGCTAGCTGAAGGTACTATGGATTTGGATAGAAAGTATTTCAAGGTCCAGAAAAAATCAACTGATTGAAGGAATCAGGTGCCCTAAAGCTAGGCATGGAGATATATATGTTGGTCAAATAGCAGGTGGTTGGGAATGATAACATATAGTATTGTTGTTGTTGTTAAGTGTTGTTAAGTCGAGTTGGTTCCGACTTTTAGCGACCCTGGATAGGGTTTCCAAGGAGCAGCTGGTGAGCTTGCACTGCCGACCTTGTGGTTCAGACTAACCTTGTAGTCCAGCACATTAGCTCACAGAGCCACACCAGGACTCCAATATATAGTATAAGGGTACTTATGAATGGGGTGCTGTTATAGTGAGAAGTAGAGGCTCTCTTGCTATGCTTTTGAGAAGACTTAATTATAATCCTAGGAGTCCAGGTGTGGCACTGTGGGATAAAGCCCTGGACTGCAAGGTGGGTTTGAATCACAAGGTTTACATTTCAAACCACCAGCCATTCCTTGGAAACCCTAAACAGGGTCACTGTGAGTCTGAACCGACTCGACAGCACTTAACAGCAACATAAGTAGTCAGTCTCTAGTGTTGAGCCAAGTTCACAGAAGGAGGATTTCTAGTTGCTAAGCATATGCTGAGCAAATAATAACAGAAGCTGGATTCTATGAAGAAAAACGTGGTGTCAGGATTGGAGGAAGACTCATTCACAACCTGCGATATGCAGATAATACAACCTTGCTTGCTGAAAGTGAAGAGGACTTGAAACATTTACTGATGAAGATCAAAGAGCACAGCCTTCGGTATGGGTTGCATCTCAATGTCAGAAAAACAAAAATCCTCACCACTGGACCAATAAACAACATTCTTATCAAGGGAGAAAAGATTGAAGTTGTCAAGGACTTCATTCTTCTTGGATCAACTGTCAACACTTGTGGAAGCAGCAGTCAAGAGATCAGGCGACGTATTGCACTGGGCAAATCTGCTGCACAGGAACTTTTTTTTTTTAATTAAATGTTTTTATTTTGCATTGAGTGAAAGTTTACAGGGCACATCATCAGCTTCACATTCAACCATTCATATAGCTTGTTTCATTCCATTGATTTTATCCCCGCCATATATCATCAGTTTACAGTGTTTCTATCCTCTTTAGCTTTTTTTTTTTTTGATGGGGGGGACTTGGCTTTTTGGAATTTACAGTCTTGGCTTTTAGGGAAGGTTTTTACATTTGTCTGTGGATATCCAGGGCTCATGTATGAGATTACTAACAAGCATTACTGAATAATCAGATGAGGGACAGTTTGCTATGTCTACTAGGTGGCTAGAGTCTGATCCTCAGAGCGTATGGTTTGGACGCTTGGGCCCACAGGGGCTTGGCCTCCTGACCGGGTCTGTACTGTCTGCATCTGAGTCCTCCTTATTTATTGATTGTTTAAGGGACGCTGCCTGTCTTAGGTGGTCAGTGTGCACAGGAACTTTTTGAAGTGTTGAGGAGCAGAGATGTCAGTTTGAGGACTAAGGTGTGCCTGACCCAAGCCATGGTATTTTCAATAACCTCATATGCATGTGAAAGCTGGACAGTAAATGGGGAAGACCGGAGAAGAATTGCCTTTGAGTTGTGGTGTTGGAGGAGAATACTGAAAGTGCCGTGGACTGCCAAAAGAACCAATAGATCTGTTTTGGAAGAAGTGCAACCAGAGTGCTCCTTGGAGGCCAGGATGGCTAAGCTTCGTCTCTCATACTTTGGACATATTGTCAGGAGGGAACAGTCGCTGGAGAAGGATGTCATGCTGGGTAAGATGGAGGGTCAGAGAGGAAGAGGAAGACCCCTAACGAGATGGATCAGTCAGGTGGCATCACTGATGGCGTCAAGTGTGGCAGCGGTAGTGAGGTTGGCCCAGGATTAGACATTGTTTCGTTCTGCTGTGCATGGGGTCGCTATGAGTTGGTTCCGACTCGATGGCACCTGACAACAACAACAACAACAAGCGTAGTGGTTACGAATTGGGCTACGGACTGCAAGGTCAGCAGTTCGAAACTACCAGTTGTTCCGTGGGAGAAAGAGGAGGCTTTCTGCTCCCGTAAAGATTTACAGCCTCGGAAACCCTGTACAGGGTCGCTATGAGTCAGAACCGACTCTACGGCACATAACAACAACAAACAACATGACTGTAGTAGGGACTGCCCTTCCCCCTGCTGCTATATCCACTCCACACAGTGAGCTTTATTCATCTCTGTGTTTTTATTGAGGCAATACCACAAACCCAAAGCCACTGCCATTGAATCCCTTCCAACTCATAGTGACCCTACGTAGGATTTCTGAGACTATACATCTACAGGAACAATCAGTCTGATCATTCTCTCACGGAGCGCCTGGTTGGTTTGAACTGTCAACCTTGTGGTTAGCCTCACAACGCTTATCCCACAGCACCACAGGTCTCAAATTTTTCTCTCAATTTGAATAAAAAAAGATCACCCCATTTTAAACTCCTGGTCTCCCCACAGCTTCTCTTCCCTGTTTTTCTCTATTGCACTTAAATTAATACCTTTCCCTTCTAATGTACCCTTCTAACTTCCATGAGGTCAGAGATTTTTATCTGCTATGGAATCTTGGTGTGGTGCTGGACTACTAACAAGGCCGGTGGTTCAAACCCACTAGTCATTCTTTGGAAACCCTATACAGGATCTCTATGAGTCAGATAGCACTTATGAACAACAACAAAGTTTACATTTGATTGTCCAGCTTCCAGAATATTCTTTGGAACATCATGGGTACTCATAGATTTGTTGAAACATGTAATATCCACAAATATTTTGTGGGAAAGGAATTTTTCACTTTAACTTTGGTTTCATTTGAAAACCTACATGAAAATGTTTCCAATGATAAAGTGATCATTGAGAACTTTATCACTTTAAACCCAAGTAAACCCTCCATGTCCAAGGCTGGGGGGAATCCTAAGCTCTGAAAGTTGTAACTATTGCTGGCTGCTACACTTTGGTAGTAGTGTTAGGGACCTTGGGTGGTGATGATCCATGTGTAAGGTAGAAGCGATGGCCTATCAGATCTTCCTTGTTTCTGGTTTTTAAGTTGGCTTGTATCCTGAATGACAGGTCAGTTAAAGGGTAAAAAAGCTCATCCCCACTACTACCTTCTGCTTGCTGAGGCTCCAAATATTCCAGCGATTGTTGTTGTTGTTAAGTGCCATCTAGTTGGTTCCTACTCATAGTGACCCTGTATAGGGTTTCTGAGGAGCGGCTGGTGGGTTTGAACTGCTGTGGTTTGCAGTCTAGTGCTGCTCCTACAGTGCCACACCAGAAGTCCTATGACTGAATGGTTGAATGCATGTAAATTATAAGAAAATTGACCTAGGATGTCAATTTCCTTATTATCAAGTTCCTTTTTCTTCCTGTAATTAAGAAACAAAACAAAACAAAACAAAAGCACCCACACTCAGTTTAGACCCCTCTTCCCAACTTCCCCCATACTCACTGATCATCCTACAACCCTGGGAGATTGGTATTAATTAGTAGAAAGTGATAAAATGGAGTGATTTTACAACTTCCCCCATACTCACTGATCATCCTACAACCCTGGGAGATTGGTATTAATTAGTAGAAAGTGATAAAATGGAGTGATTTTACAAGGCATGAAGAAATTGCAAGAGTAGAGACTAGGCCCCTTAATCAATTCAGGGCTATTTTTATGGACAGGTCATACCTGCAGAACGTATATTTTCTTATTTCTGGGTGATGAAAGAGGGAGGGACCCAGAAATAGTGAATAATTGGTTTTAGAATTGGAAGGAAAAGAGAGCATTCTGTAGGGCTTTAGACTCTGGTGGAGTCACTGGATGGGGCGCACCATTAAGCATTGGGCTACTAACTGAAAGGTTGGCAGTTCAAATCCACCCAAGGATACCACAGAAGAACAATGTGTTCATGTGCTTCTCAAAGGGCAGAGAGTTGTAGACCACTGAACAAGAAGAGGAGTGGCCTCAGTTCCAGGGAGTGAGGACTGAACCCCAGTCAACTCCTCAGTCAATGTTTTCTCTTCTAACACACAGGAAGGAGGCTGGAGCACACACAACCAAAGGGGTGCAAGCTGGAGAGACCATCATACAAACGGTCTCAGATTCCATTTACAGGCACTCATAACCTTTTACCATGCAAACACACTAGAAAAAGGCTGGGAATTGAAAGGTATGGAAATTAGCCAACCAGGAGTGAAATTGTGGGTAGACAGGCAGTAGAGGGTGAAGACAGTGTGGAGTGGATAAAAAGATCACATTTTTGTACTTGATAAGCAAGGATAACCTTGCATAGACTGAGGGTAGCTTTTGAGATTTCCTTTGCCCTTTTGATAAATTACAGGAACAGCCCTTTCACTAATGTCCTCTGCCATTTCAAAGTGACATTCTAGGTCAATTTCCTGTGGCTCCAGGGAAACTGGACCTGGGAGTGAGAAGGAGACAGAAGGAACACACAAACCCAGGACAGTGGTAGGTGTCAGGGCTGCTCACAACCACCACTCCTGCTCCCCTTCCGTCCCCAATCACTTTGTTTCACTTAAATTTCTGTAGCTTAGAACAGATCTCTCTGCTCTGGCTTCAGGAAATGAGCCTGAAACAGACTGAGGTGTCTGGGGTGACCTTGGTGGTCCTTCACCTCCAATTCCCGGCCCTGCACCGACAGGCTTCCAATCTACTGCTGTTAACAAGGCTCTTCTGGAGGTGTTTACAGATGTCTTATTTGATGGCCTTCCAAGAAGTCTTCCCCCAAATGCTCAGAATAGAGGTTCCCAGTCATTAACCTGGACACACTCAGTGATACTAGCTAATGCTGCCCCCATCGGGGCATGGGTTATTCTGCATGGTCCAGGGCTCGTTTGGGGTGGGGAGTAGCTTGGGGTCGGTTTCCGGATCTTGGCAGAGCGGGAGGCTGCGGCGGTAAAACTAGTTGAAGGAAGGCTGAGGATGTTGGGTGCCCGCAGCCGATGGGAGGCAGCGTGAGCCCTAGAGAGCCGGGAGCAGCCGCGGTGGCAGCGCTCGAGCGCAGCCTCCTCCCGCTCCCACAATGCATAGGGCGGCGGCGGCGGCGGCAGCAGCAGCAGCAGCGGGAGCAGCATCTCGGGCCTGGGAGGTAGCTGCAGCAGCGGTGGCTGGGACTCTGGGCGCGCCGAGCGCTCGCGGCTGCTGGCGAGAGTGATGGCGAGGCTCCGGCGGGCCACCCGCGCCTGAGTCGCCCCGCCCCGCGCGGCCCGCCCTGCCCTGCCCTGCCCTGCCCAGCTCTGCACAGCTCTCTGCCGGCCGCTGCCTCGGCGCTTTTTAGTTGGTGGTGCGGGCGGCCGCCCAGGCGAGGTGCGGCCTCCGCACAGGCGGGGGGCGTCGGTGCAGCGGAGCCCGCGCCATGGCCGCCTCCGAGCTGTACACAAAGGTAAGGCGCCCCGGGGGCCGCGGCGGGCGGCGCCGCCAGCTGTCAGGCTGGGGAGGGGCGGGCGCGCGAGGCCTGGCCGGGCCCTACCAGCACCATCCCCTTCTCCAGCATTTCAAAACGCCGGCCCTGCCCGCCTGTTGCCCGCAAAAGCGCCTTCCTCTTTCGGGGAGCAGATGATTAAAGCGACGGAGGGAGGCCAGCCTCAGGGGCCTCACTGTCACGCTGCCACGATTCTTGGGCTCGGGGCAGAGCGGGCATCCGAGTGGAAACGGGGTCCATGTGGATTTTGCAGGGCGGGTCAGGGTCAGGATTGCCCAGCCCGCCGGCTCGTTGTAGGAGAAATCCTGGCTGGTGGAAGATGCTTAATCTCGGAGATGTGATGGTCCCTCCCGTGGGAACACGCGCTTAAAATAACGTCTTGTGTTGGTATGCGGTCTCACTCGTACCCTACCCGCAGACTAGCTTACTGTGGCCAGGCGATTTTCGCGTTTAGCGGCCGTGTTTAGCAAGTTGCTCTGGTTGGGGAGCCGCGGGGGAAGATGCAGCCCAGATAAATGCGAGCTGATTCACCAGCTGGGATGGTCGTCACTCATTTGTCTCTGGGAGTTTGCAACCTGCGTGTAAATCCCTTAGAGTCTCATTAGGCCCCATGTCCTCGCCATCCGCTGGGGCGAGACTTTCCTTCTGGGTTTCATTTAAGGGAAGTGACAGTCTTTCTCTCTTTAGCTGATAGCAGTGTTCTCTGGGTCTTGTCATCTTTGAATGGTTTTATTTTGGAGAACGTTCCCTTTGAAGACTGCTCTGAAAATTTGGCTTGGGAATGTATTGTGCCCACTGTGTGTGGAATCAAGTCATTTGATGCAATGAGAAGATGCTTGATCTTGTAGACCTAATGAGGTCCCTCACCTCACGCTGCCTCCCATCATGAGTGTGTTTTGCCAGCTACTGAGTTCTACTCTATCCTTTGAATTGGAATCAAGTCAAGGGCAGTGAGAGTTTTATTGTTGAGAACGCCAGTTAACAGAATCATCTTAACTTTTAAAGCCCACATTTGCAACAGAATCCCTATTTAGGGGTCTTGGAAACATTGCTTTCAATTTGACCCAGATAAGCACAGGATCCAAGTTATAGCGTGTTTATACTGAAAAGCGGTCTGCACTAGGCATGGGGAAATTTGAATTCGTGAGCCTTTTCACTTACTGTGTGACCTTAGACAAGTCACGTAACCTCTCTGTGCTTATTTCCTCATCTGTAAATGGAGTTAATTATACTTGCCCTGCATCCCTTGCAAGACTGTTGTATGGCTCAAGCTTAATAATAGATGTGAAAGCTTTTTGTAACCTGTGAATTGCTCTACAAATATGAAGTATGTGATTAATTTCTTCAACCATGAAATTAGGGGTTTGAATGAAACAGTCTATGAAATCCCTTTCTTTCCAGCCCCAGATTTAAATTGGAACTTCTCTCTAAACCTAGTAATTTCTTAAGGCATTACAGATCTCTAATGTATGGATGTATGCAATTGGAAATGAATTAAAGGCCATGTTAGTAAGAAACATGTATCATGCTTGCTATGCCCCAGACACTAAGTACTATTCAAGTATTAACTAATTTCATCTTCATAATACATGTTTATGGTACCGGAACTAAGAAATACCAGAGTCATTTTCACATGATGAGATATAATTCCATAAACATTCCTTAGTTGATATGATGAAAAGGACCCCTCATCAAGGGGACATCCTTGAATTACCTGACCGACAGGAAGCCACTACTTAGAGTCTGATTGGATATTAAATTGTTGTTGGAGTTTGGAACTGTTTTTTTCCTCCAACATAATTTGGGAGGGAAAAAAGGTATATATTATGATTTTAAATTTTAAGGTGCTGGGCTTAATCACAACTTCATCTCCTTTCTGTTTTAAGGGTTTAGCTACTATAGAGCTAGGCTTGTTTAGACATCAAGACTGAAATTGAACTTAAACTGCTTTTTCCTAAATACAGGTGTATTTAGTACCTAAGAATTTCTGGTCACAGCTATTTGCTGGTTAAGTCTTTTTGTAACTGGACCTTAGCTTAGTGGCAGGTAGAAATACTTATTGATCAGCTCCTGTGTGTACTTTGGGAGGTTCTAACTGTGAACAAGACACAGTTTTTTCCCTCAAGGGACTCACAGTCTGCTTCTTATATTCTTGACCCACTTTGAATATCCAAGGGCATAAATAACCTGCTATTACCTCAATAACAGGCAGATTAGCTGGTATGGTAATTGTTGGTAGAAGTTAGGGAACAGGTTGGGACATGGGAAAGGTTGGAATGTTTCCAAAGATTAAAGCTCAGGTCTTTCTGAGTTCTTGTAGAGAAGTTACGTTAGGCTGAGTTTTCTAGAGAAGCAAAACCACGTGGCTCATGTGATTGTGGAGGCTGGCAAGTACCAAATCCATAGGTCAGGTGTCAGACTGGAGGCTTCTACTTATTCATGTGGTTGCAGTGGCTGGTCTGCAGGTCAGATGACAGGCTGTTGGCTTATGGGGATATAGAAGCTGCTGAATCCCAGAACTGGTGAGTCAGGGTTAGGCTGCTTAGCTCAAGTCCCAAGAATGAGAGGTCAAATGACTACATGTCAGATGAAAGATCCAGAGTAAGAGAGAGCTTTGCCAGGGCATCTAATATATATATTGGATGTAGCACACCCTCAAATCCTGGTGTGGCGCTGTAGGATAAGCACTGGACCACAAGGTTGGTTTGATGGCACATAACAACAACAACGAGAAGCGCCTCTTCAAGGAAACTCCTCTTATATCAGATAACACTGTGACTCTTGTAAGGGTGAACTCAAGAAATACCCCAACCATTTACATACAGAGGTTAGTAGTAGTTGTTGTTGTTAAGTGCCCTCCAGTCGGTTCCAACTCATAGTGACTGTGTATAGGCTTTCCAAAATGCGACTGATGAGCTTGAACCACAGACCTTGTGGTTCAACCCACCTTTCGGTCCAGTGCATTAACCCACAGCGCCACACCAGGACTCGTAGAGGTTAGCAGAAGGGGCTTCAAAAAGCTTTTGGGAAAATGATATTATCTTTAATTCCATTTTTCCATGAAATTTTTGAAGCCCCCTTACATTCATAACACAGAATATGGAAAATATCGATATCAACTCACAAAATGGAGGATACTAACATAATACTGGGGAGACTGGCCTAACTAAACTATCACATAGCATTAACCAGGACGGTGGTGGTGGTTGTGTGCCATGGAGTTTCATAGTGATCCTGTATAGGGTTCCCAAGGTTATAAATCTTAACAGGAGCAGAAAGCCTCATTTTTCTCCAGCAGAGCAGCTGGTAGATTTGAACTGTTCACCTTGTGGTTAACAAACCAACTCATAACTCACTGTGCTGCCAGCACTCCTTATTAACCTGGATTGTTGGTATTGTTAAGTGTCATAATGTAGGTTCTGACCCACAGTGACCCCGTATAGCGTTTCTGAGAAATGGTTGGTGAACTTGAGCTGTGGACCTTGCGGTTCAAATTGACCTCATGGACCTGTGCTTTATCCTACAGTGCCACACCAGGATTCCATTAACCATGATATTGTTGTTGTCAAGTGCAGTCAAGTCAGTTCCCACCCATAGAGGCCCTGTATAGGGTTTCCAAGGAACAGCTAGTGAGCTTGAAGTGCTGACCTTGTTCAAACTGACTTTGCAGTCCAACGCATTAACCCACAGCGCCACACCAGGATCTCATTAACCATGATTGTTGTTGTCACGTGCCCTTGAGTCAGTGCCGACCCATAGCGACCCTGTATAGGGTTTCTGAGGAGCAGCTGGGGAGCTTGAACCACTGACCTTGCAGTTCAAATGACTTTGCAGTCTGGTGCATTAACCCACAGTGCCTCATAATGATATTGTTGTTGTTGTTAAGTACCGTGGAGTCGGTTCTGACTCATAGTGACCCTGCACAGGGTTTCTGAGGCTGCAAATCTGTACGGGAGCAGAAAGCCTCATCTTTCTCCAGTGAAAAGGCTGGTAGTTTCGAACTACCGACCTTGAGGTTAGCATCCTGATTCCTAACCACTATGCTACCAGAGGTCCTTTAGTGTGCCTTAGGTAGTGATTATTAAGGGAAGAGGGAAATCATTAGAAGTTCTGTCAGTGGATAAACACAAGGATCTTTCCTTTGAAGAGCATTACAGGGAAGGAAGTTTTGGGGTAGGTTACAAAGAAATATGTATTAGTAACATGCTGTAATTATGATATTCAGCAGTGTGGTACTGTGGCGTAGTGTGCTGGACTGCAAAGTCGGTTTGAACCACAAGGTTGGCAATTCAAGCTCACCAGCCACTCCTCCTTAGAAACTCTATTACAGGGTTCTTATGAGTCGGAACTGACTCAATGGCGCTTAACAGCAACAACAACAACAGATAATGATGATGTTCAGCATTGTGCTTAGGTCTGAAAAGTGCCCTTTAAAAAATGTCATTCACAGTTTAAAGGCAGATTTTAATGTGTGATAGAGATCCGTTCTTGTTAAAGCAAAGGGTCAAGACATTGCCCAATTTGTTCATTTTTTGCTAAAAAGACAATAGTTTTGTCATAGCAATTTAGCAGGGTTTCCATTTTGTAAAAATTTCTAGCAGAATAAACATTTTAAGGGTAATAACTAGGTTCCTGGGATATAATATTTCTGGTAAGTAACATTTTGGTTGAAACATGTTTGTTTATTTTTAAAGTAACAGCTTTATTGAGATATAATTTACACACCATAAAATGTCACCAATTTTAATTGTACAATTCAATGATTTTTAAAAAATATATTCACAGAGTTATGTGTTGATTTATTTTGATGTCTATCCTAACTTGTTCCTCAAAGAATTGAAGGTGGCTGTGACATCTTATTGCTTTTGATTTTGAAAATATTTGTTAGTCTTGGCTTGCCCTTGGGGTAGTCTATATCATCATATTACCTACCCATAAGTGCTTTCAGCAATGCTAGAAGATTCAGCATCTGTGGAGTAGGATTAACGAAGAAGAATCACCAACAGTAACAGGGCATGAGGTTCCCAGATGCCGTGGGTAACACTGTAAACGCTGTGAAATGGCCAGGGCTGGTCAGTTGATTAGTTAGCTAGTCCCGTGATGCTGTCAAGGCTGCTGAGTAGTATAACACTGCAAAAATAATCTAAAACCCTACATTCAATAAACTGCATTTACTTTCCTACATGAAACAGCTCTTTAGGCCAATAAATTGTATATCTGTGGCCTTCACTTCCCACTGTATTTCTTCATAATACCAAAGCCATATGGCCTCTCCCAAGGAGAGTTCCAATTTTAATATCCTATGTTGTTGTCCTTTCAATCCATCAATGTCTTGAGAATTTTAATATTTTGGTGCCCAAACTACATATTTCAGAGTGCATCAAACAATTTAAAGCAGACAGAAATTACATTTCTGCTCATGTTCCCTAACTTGGGGTTTGGCAAGCACATTTGCTGTTCTCAAGTCTCCTGCCAGGCTCCCTCCATCCGTATTTTCTCCTCCCCCCCAGGTCTGTTAATGATGATGTTAGTTTCCTGGCCTCCTAGGGTGGAAATCTCAATATCCTTTCCCTTGTCTCTCACCTTCTACTTCTTGCTTACCAATTCTAATTTCACTTGACATCCAGCTGACAGTTCACATTCTGAGTGCCCACTAGCACTTCTTTCTGTTTTAGTAACCCTTGTTTCTATCTTATCATAGTTATCTGTACATATTTCTATGACTACTATAATACTGTAAGCCCCCTTAGAGTACATTCTCAAATGAATGATTTCTTAAACATAGAAAAGATAGATTGAACATAATGGTTTGGGATGACTAGTTCACTAATCTTGTAGAAACAAAGCAGGGTGTGAAGAAATGATTAAACAAGCAAACACACCGTCAGACATGTTGGACAGGATTAGTAACAGAGAGGAGAACTGGTAATCAAGGCAGAACCAAGAGACTAGTGGAGAAGACAAAATGGGAAGCAATGAAGGGCTGGTAGACAGAGGCAGGGGTAGATGGTATGGCAAAGAAGGGAATAATCAGAGAGACAGGTTCCCATGATGGATTAGGTATAGTATGGGTGTATGATGACGCCAGTAGCCCCAACCAGGGGAATTCCAGTTTAATTCCAATTTCATCAAAATTTTGTGCTGACTCTGTGGAATTTGAAAGTTACTCAGCAGGAATACTTTTTTCAGACTGCTCCAGCAAAGTACAATGCCCATGACTTTCATCTTGAAATTTATAACTATCTTTTCACGTGTGTTGTCTAATGACTACAAAGAGGTTCTGTGTAATTGTTACGTAATTCTGATGGAGTGTTGCTACTGCCAAACAAGCAGGTAAAAAACTCTCCCTGTGCATTTAGCTCTATTGGAGTATGCCTATGAGTGGGGTTCCAGATGGGTGATACCCGAACTTTTGTGTAAGAGAATGTGGAAGGAGAGAAACGATTCCTCTTACCATATCTCTTTCCTCAGAAGGTAATTTAATTTCTTTATGATGAGTTTGAGACGATCCCTAATCTTGCAGTAGGTAAACACTTGGTTGCTAGCTAGAAGGTCAGCAGTTTGAACCCATCAGCCACTCTGTGGGAAACAGATGTGGCAGTTTGCTTTGTTATAGATTTGTCTAGAAAACCCTATAGGGCAATTCAGCTCTGTCCTTTTGGGTCACAATGAATCAAAATGGACTCAGTGGATTTGGTTTGAAATGATAGCTTTTGCCTCCATTGGGAGAATTAGGGACATATAACTCATTGAGGATTCCTGGTGTGGTGCTGTGGGTTAATATTCCAGACTGCAAAGTTGTTTGAGCTGCAAAGTTGGTGGTTCAAGCTAACGAGCTGCTCCTCAGAAACCCTATACGGGGTCACTATGGGTTGGAAGCGACTTGATGGCACTTGACAACAACAATTTATTGAAGAAGTCTTGGATTTTTCTGCCTCTGCTTCAGGCTCTTCCTAATGAAATATGTTATTGTTGGAAGTTTAAAGTCCTAGATGTTTTATGGAATAAGGTCTAGCCCTTGGCAAAACTTTATAGGCAACCCCACTCCTCCCCTCCATCTTGGTGGGTATGTTCTCTATCCCACAGCGGTCTTCAAGACTTTTTCCATGTGTCTCTGTGGAGAGTGTGTTCCCCAACCCTCATCTCATCCCTTCTCTTTCTTCTCTTGTCCCTCCTTCCCCTCCCTCCCTGTCGTTTTCAATCTTACTGAGGTGAAATTTACATACAACAAAATTTACCCATTTTAAGTGAACTATACTTCAATGAATTTTGACAAAAGCACCACCACAAACAAGACAGAATATTTCTGTTCTATCACTCTGGAAAATTCTCCTATGTTTTGCTTCTTCTCTTCCCCAACTGACTCAAAGAGTTTGTGCTTGCCAGCTAGGCCAGAGGGAAGAGTTTGGTTTTCGTTTCCTTCCAAATGAATATTATGGTTCCTCTTTAGCCCCGTTACCAGTGATACCTCATACACTTTACCTCCCTTCATGTCATTTCTATAGTTTCCTATTTTAGTGGGAATCGATAGAAAAAGAGTTTATGTGGTTCATTTAGCCTTTCCTCCACACACTTCGCGCTTTGCTTTATTTCCCAAGGCCTCCCCCAGCTACCTGGGTTGTAATGCCAGTCTGGGTTTGCTGGCACAGGTTGAACTTTGTCGAAACTTATCCTTAGCATTCTTCATGCCTCAGGCACTCGCCTTTTGTCTTCAAGTCCCTCCTCACTTGGAATTCTCCTTAACCAGAGCTTTTAACATGAGATATCTTCCTATAGAAGAAAGGATTTTCCAACTATAGAATTTAGGGGTGCTGTGATTATGTTCTGATTTCAGAATAATTTGCTCCAAACTCTATTGAAATCTAGAGAGAAGTCAGTTGTCCACATGCCATCATTTGTGGCTGCCATCTGTCTGCCTCCCTTGGCCTGTTGTGCTGCTGTGGCCAGAAGATAATGAACTAGAAACAAAAACTGACAAGTAGTGTCTAACCTTAGTCATTCATACAAAAACATGGGTTTTCCTGGCGGTTTCTACTTCTTCCTAAATATATTCTGAAACTAGGAGAAATACAAGATTGGGGTAATAAAGAGGCTAGACAGAATAAAAGGCTAGAACTCCACTATTGAGAGACAAAGGTGGCCTAGAAGAACAGTTGTTAGGTGCCGTCGAGTTGATTCCAACTCCTAAGGGCCCTGTCTATGATAGAACAAAACATCACCTAGTCCTGAACTATCCTAACAAATGTTGCTGTGTGTAACCCCATTGTCTCTCCACTTTACCAAGCATGATGTCCTTCTCCAGGTACTGGTACCTCATGATAATATATCCAAAGTATAAGAGATGAAGTCTGGCCATCTTGGTCTCTAAAGAACAGTCGTTGATGTTAAGTGCCATTGAGTTGGTTCTGACTCATAGCAACCCTGTATAGGGTTTCTGAGGAGCAGCTGGTGTACTTGAACGGCCAGCCTCGTGGTTTGCAGTCCAGTGCTGATTCTGCAGTGCCACACCAGGAGTCTATAAAACCAGCTCCTGATTTAGTAGGGCTATTTGTTAAATCTTGAAATACGTTAATGTATATTATTTAAAGTGAAGTTCTACTTGAACATTAAATTTTACATATGTGAAACTCATTACTCCCAAGTTACTTTTTGGACTAAGATGTCGTGTGCAGATAGGAGGGGTCTAGATAATTCATGGCTGAGAGTTTTGGCATGCTGACTTGTACAAACTTCTCTTTGGCAGTGTTAAACTCTTTATTATTCAGAAGGAACTCTGGTAGCATAGTGGTTACGAATCGGTCTGCGAACCGCAAGGTCAGCAGTTCGAAACTTCCAGCTGTTCCACGGGAGAAAGATGAGGCTTTCTGCTCCCGTAAAGATTTACAGCCTTGGAAACCCTGTATAGGGTCGCAACCGACTCTACGGCACATAACAACAAGAACAAGCTTAACTTAGAAGTAACAGAAACCACCCTCAAACCAGTCTAAGTCTCCAAACAGGTTTTATCTGCAATGTTTTCTGCTCCCACAAAGACTTAAAGCCTCAGAAACTCTATTCAGGGTCGCTATGAATCAGAACCAACTCAACAGCACTTAACAACAACATAACCTGACCTAAAAGTCTAGGCATGCTGGACTTAAGGTTTCAGGCATGGTCTCTGGGGCCATGTGATTCGTACTTTCTTTAGGGTTGGTTTCATCCCTAGTACAGTTTTCTTGGAGGTGAAAAAGATGAGTCTAGCTCCTCATGCCTCTGGATCCCCGAGGAAGGTAGCCTGGAAGACGAAATCTGGTTGCCTTTGCTGGGAGTCAAGTACCCTCAGTAAGAGAGAGACAGAAAGGTCAAGTCTGGGTCAAGAGCTCACCTCATTCAGGCTTAATGAATTAGGGGTCTGTGAACTTTGCATCTCCAGAGAGTTGGCAGAATGTTGTGATAGATAACCCTACTCAAACCTGGTTGGATGACTGAGAGGTAGTTCCTATCAAAGGAAAATGCTGGAGAGATCAAATAAAACAACCATTCTCAGTTGATTTCCATTATGAATAGTCACTGCAAATGACAAAGGAATTGAATTTTGTCCCCTCTTCTGATTGCGAGAGTTTTGAATGACCAGGAGGACATTATATATCTTCCTCCTAAAGAATCAATTTAAATTAGAAAACAAAATAAAAAACTTGAAAGCCCTGGAGCATCTGTAGGAGTAAATGTTACTAATAGCATATCGAAGATTGAGGACTCGAAAAGTAATTTTTGTTTAATCTTAATTAATTAGGGGGTTATGAACCCCACACCACCTTTCCTTTTGGTCACTTTCTGTCATCTTTCCTTAGCATTTTATTTCCCTTTACTCTCTATACATCCTTTTCTGAATACATCAGCCCCCCTACTCCCATTTTTGCCTAGAGATAAATTGTAAAATTTGCTGCCCCCTTTGTACTGTTCATTCTCAGTGGTGTTCTGTCTTCTGTCCTTTTGCCAGTCCACACTGTCTTCCACTTCTTCATCCTCCCATACCCTTATTTTGTCTGCCCAGCCCTTAGGCTCTCATGTGCTTTGTTATAATCAAACACATACAATGCACCTAAAAGGGAATAGAATGAACTGTCATGGAATGCATTGTTTTAGTAGCTTACATGGAAGAGGGTATTTTATTTTCTCAGATCCATGTACTTTTGCTTTAGTGGTTACCAGTCTCTGAATCTGATATCACAATAGGGAGTAATTCTGCATGAGTATGCATAAATCAAGATGTTCTCTCCTAATCCTATCAATCCTGGTAAAATCAAGATAAGCTTTCCCAAAATGGCGGCTCCTGGAACAGCTGAGTGTCTTGATCCAGAAAATAATGGATTTCTGGATTCTCCTGCAAATTCCCCAGCTATAAATCCTCTGAACCTCCAAACATACCTTTATATTTGTTACAGAGTTCCAACACCATCTCATGAGTTGTTGTTGACCGAGCTCCTCACTACACGTCTACCCGATCCGCCATCTTGAAGGTGGAAGGCCTAGTAGTGTAGTGGTTAAAAATCTGGCTGCGAACCCTGCGGTCAGCAGCTCAAATCCACCAGGCCCTCCACGTGAGAGAGATTAGGAGAGAACATCTTGATTATATCAGAATTGTATCAAGATTGACATCGAAATTTAAAGAGACAGTATAGACATAAAACCAAACGGCCACCACTCGTCTGTCTGTCGTGCTGTGGTGGTTTGAG
>NW_006408522.1:20874348-20875612 GCF_000296735.1 Chrysochloris asiatica
TGGCATCATTGATGGTGTCAAGTGTGGCAGCGGTAGTGAGGTTGGCCCAGGATCGGACATTGTTTTGTTCTGCTGTGCATGGGGTCACTATGAGTCAGTTCCGACTCGGTGGCACCTGACAACAACAATGCATAAATCACTTTCTCTGTGTGTGAGTATGTATGTCTGTGTGTTTCAAGCAATTAAGCACTTGTGTGTTAGTTTATCGATTAGCTAGATTATGTCAGAACTTAATTTTTCAGCTTTTGTTGTTGTTGTTAAGTGCCATCGAGTTGATTCCAACCCATAGCGACCCTGTATAGGGTTTCCAAGTAGCAGCTGGTGAGCTTGAACCACTGACCTTGCAGTTCAAATGGCTTTGTAGTCTGGCGCGTTAACCCACAGTGTCACACCAGAAGTCCAGGTATTCTTTATAAAGATATTTCACTTGAAAACATTTGTGTACTAGTACTGAGGAAATGTGTACGTAGGATTGGTCTCTATTTGTTCAAGCTAAAAAAATCTTATCTCTGGCTTGACAAGCTACATGCTCTGGCTGGGAACAGAGATCCTGGAGACACTGTGCATCATATCAGGAAATATATATCTTAATGATATGGAATTTGGGTCAAAACCCCGGATGAAATTTCCATCAATTCAGAATGTGTATGTCTTACTTTAGAAATGAAAAGCTAAGCCCACTGGAGTTTAACTCATCTTCTGTTTATACTCCCTCCAGGGTCTCTCAGCCTCTGCACTATTGGCATTTGGCCTCTATAGGTCTTTTTGTGTGTGGGGGAGCTATGTCATGCACTATAGGATACTTAGCAAAGCCCATGCCTCGATCCACTAGATCTAGATGTTGCTGTTGCTGTGGTTGTTAAATGCCATCAAGTCAGTTCCAACTCATAGCAACACTGTCTGTATAGGGTTTCTGAGAAGTGGCAGGAACCTTGCGGTTCCAACTGACCTTGCAGTCCAGTGCATTAACCCATAGCAACACACTAGGACTCCCTAGACATAACAGCATCCCATTACTCCCAGTTGTGACAACGAAAATTCCTCCAGATATTGTCAGATGTTCCATGGGGGACAAAATAGACACTGTTTGAGAGCCACTGTCCTACCTTAAAACTTCAACTTTGGTGTTGTTTTTACATGCCATCAAATTGGTTCCAACTGATTGTAATCCTGCATAGGGTTTCCAAGGAGCGGCTGGTGAATTTGAACCACCTACCTGTCAGCTCTGGTAGCGTAGTGGTTACGAATCGGGCTGCGAACCTTA
>NW_006408522.1:20875787-20900791 GCF_000296735.1 Chrysochloris asiatica
CGCTCCGTGGGAGAAAGATGAGGCTTTCTACTCCCGTAAGGATTTACACCCTCGGAAACCCTGTACAGGGTCGCTATGGGTCAGAACCGACTCGAAGACACTTAACAACAACAACAACAACCTGTCAGCTCAAACTAACCTTCTGGTTTAGTGCGTTTCCTGATAGCTCCACCTCAGGACGAAAAGACTTAGACTGGGGTAAGAAATGTAGGAAGAAATTGAAAACTGTAACAAGTTTTAAGTGAAAAAAATTCATTGACTTAAGCTATTTTTTTCCTGCTTTGAGAAAAGATACAGTGTAGACAATTTGAAAAATATAGAAACATAAAGAAAATAAAAATAGGCTAAGTATATTACCCAGGGATAACCACTGCCAACGACTGAATTACTTCCTTAAGTCTTTGACTATATTCATAACGGTAATTGTTTTGTTTTTTCCTTAATACGTATTTTGTGAAATTTTTCACGTATTTTGTGAATTTTTTCACATCGTGAAGTATCCATTGAGAATATTCCTAATGGCTGCATAAGATCTCATCACCTGGATGGACCATGGTTTATTTATTGTGGGGTATTTTTCACTATTATAAGTCTTATTCTTTATTGAGCATCTTTGTGTGCAGATCTTTTCTGGAATTAGTCAATTTGAGATTCCACTTATACCTGAGAAGTGGTGTTGTTATGCAGGGCTGTTTTTTTTTTAGGTATTGTCAAGATGGTTCTGACTCATAGCGACCCTGTATTCAGCTTAATGAAACTATTCAGTCCTGTGCCATCCTCTGAGCTCATTGCTGTGGGCAAGGAAGGCTATTCACCCTCATTCCATTTCAAAAATAGAATTGCCTCAGACTTGAGTGACCGGAAGTCTCACTTCTGTGAACTGCTTTCTGCCATCCAATACCTTTGTTCTAGTTTTAGAAATCTCCTCAGAGTACAAATACATAAATTTAACCTTTATAAAATCTAAACGATTTCCTTTTTGTTACCATTTTTATCAGTTTCTGTAATTCACTATGTTTCCTCTTGATCTTGTGAGATCAGGATTAGATAGAAAACTTGCATAAGAAAAAAACTTTTTAAAATAAAAAGACCCAGGAAGCTTTTACCTTAGCATATAAAGATAATTTTAACTCCACAATCACATAATAATGTTACTATTTCATTGTTAACATGTCCTTCTAATTAGAACAACCTACCCTGGTGTGGCACTGTGGGCTAATGTGTCAGACTGCAAAGTTGTTTGAACTGCAAGGTTGACAGTTCAAGCTTACCCGCTGCTCCTTGTGATCCCTATCCAGGGTGCTATGGGTCAGAACCGACTTGACAGCACTTCACAACAACAACAACAGCATATCTGGGATTGTCAGAGGATGAGCTTTACTTTCAGTGGGTAGTTGAGAACCCAAGTCCTTCAGTAGCAACTATGAGTATTAGCTTTAAAACAATTTATTGTTGTTGTTGTTAAGTGTCGTACTCGACTGTTGACTGTTAATGACCCTGTATAGGATTTCTAAGAAGCAGTTGGTGACATTGTTGACGGCTTCTGTCTTGTCAGCCTCTGACTCATGCCACCCCATGTATTGCAGAGTAGAATTGCTCCATTGCTTTCTTGTGTATAATCTATAGATCACCAGAACTTTCTTCTACAAAACCACCGATGGGTTCGAACTGCCAACCTTTAGGTCCCATACTGCTTGGGCCATCCAGGCTCCTTATGCTCAGAAGCTGTTGCTGTTAAGTGCCGTCGAGTTGGTTTGACTCAAAAAGACCCTGTATAGTGTTCCCAAGGAGCAGTTGGTGGGTTTGAACTGCCGACCTTGTGGTTTGAAGTCTAGTGCTAATCCTACAGTGCCACATCAGGAGTCCGTGCTATGAGGTAGTGCTCAAGATTAAATATCTATAGAGCTCAGAAAGTGTTCCAGGGTTTGTGAGGCCTGTCGCCTTCATGGTGGACTTGTACCACAGTGGCAGTCGCAAACGTGGTTTGGGGTTGATTTGGTAGAGCCTTAGATATTAAAGGAGTTGAAGCCTTAGCAGATTGAAGTGTTCCTTTTCTTTGCCACAAAAACTTTGACTTTGATCTTATTTAGTTGTCATATGTTCTAAAAATGACTTGGGCAAACACATGACTGTATGGTAGTATAATTATCAAATAATCATGGTTAATATTTACTGAGACCTCCCTGTATACTCAGACAGTACTCTGAGGACTTTGTTGAAACAGCTTCCCCTTTTGGCTTCTACTCCTTGATTTGTCCTCAAAAGAGTTGCACTCAAGAGCATGGGCTCAACACCTGGACTCTGGGTTTGAATCCTACTTGCTTTCTGGGTGACCTTGAGTAATCTACTTTACCTCTCTGTGCCTCAGTTTTCTCATCTTTACAATGGAAATAGCTGTACATACCTCATTAGGTTTTAATGATGACTAAATTGTTTGACATATTAAAAAATGCTTCCAGTAGTGACTGGTGCATAGCGAGCATTTGTAATTTGTTTATTATTTCGGTTATTTAGTAGTATTGATGTTGTTTCTCCTATAGCTGCCATTCTCCTTCCTCTCTGGCTGATTTGTTTCCGTCATAAACTCCTCTACTCCACTGTGGCTGTAGTGGTGGTACTTGTGTACCATCTGAGTCTCTGCTGAAGGCTCTCAGATAGTAGCCCTCTTAGGGTCCCTCCCACTATGGTTTGGTCCACCCCTGAGGAGTCATGACACCACTCACTCTCCCTGACCTGTTGTTGCTCTGTGTGCTGCTGAGTTGAATCCAAATCCCAGAGACCCTGTATGACAAAGTAGAATTGCCCCATTATGTTTCCCAGGCTGTCAGTCTTTATGAGAGCACTCCGCCAGCTCTTTTTAACTTCAGAGCTGCGCATGACTTTGAGCTATGTAGCCAGTGTTCCACAAGGACTTCTCTCCCTGACCTGCTGTTGTTGTTAAGGGCCGTCGAGTCAGTTTCTACTCTCACAGTGACCCTTTATAAGGTTTCTGAGGAGCAGCTAGTAGGTTTGAACTGCTGGCTCTGTGGTTTGCAGTCCAGTGCTGGACCTACAGTGCCACACCAGGAGTCCCTCCCTGACCTAGACCCCTACAAACAACTAGCAATCTTTAGTCTTAGGTCCTATAATGTTTCTGCTACCAGAGTCATCTTTGTAATGTATGTATCTTGATCATGTTACTTTCTGGCTTGAAATTCTTTAAGATACTCTATAGCAGTTTGTCCTAAGGATAAATATGTGAGTGTAGTGTTTCTCAAACTTAAGTGTGCATCCCAGCCGTCTTCGCATCTTGTTAAATTGGAGACATTGACTCAGTGGGTCAGGGGTGGTACCCAAGGCTCTGCATTTCTGCTTTCTGGCAATGCTGCTGTTGCTGGTTTGAGGCCCACACTTGGGTAGTATGGCTGTAGCGTTCAAGGTTCTTTATGCCCTCCTGGCCTTCACCTGGGCGTGCTTCATCTCTCAGTGTTCCCTTCCTGGCATTCTGTTCTTCACTTTTAAGTCAAGAGATCGCTAGTCTTGCTTTCTTCCTGTTTGCCAAGATTCTCCTTACTAACTTTCTCTTCTCGTCTTCCATGTATTGCTTCTTCCTCCAGTCTGGCTATGAGGCTCAGTCTGTGTCTTCAGATAGCACACCCCAGTTTACCGCTGTTCTAACACTCCTCATGTTGTTGTTGTCTGTGTGTCTTCCCAGTGTTCTCTGAGCCCCTCCCTGGAAGATGAAGGAAATCTCTCTCTTTTCTCATAACCTTATTGAGCTGTAACTCACATACCATACAATTCATT
The DNA here is from genome assembly GCF_000296735.1 of Chrysochloris asiatica. NCBI lineage: Eukaryota > Metazoa > Chordata > Mammalia > Afrosoricida > Chrysochloridae > Chrysochloris > Chrysochloris asiatica. The sequence goes on from NW_006408522.1 coordinate 20,879,574, forward strand.
CATTTCAAGCATATAATTCAGTGATTCTCATTTGTTTTGTTTTAACTTTTTATTGTTACTTGTTTTTTTTGACTAAGCATCTAGATAAGAGTTTGGTACATGGCAAGTACTAATTCAGTGATTTATTGACTTAATGAAATAATTGATTGCAATTAAAGTATGATTGTTATTGTTGTTGTTAAGTGCTATTGAGTCAGTTCCGACCCATAGCGACCCTATATAGGGTTCCCGACAAGCAGCTGGTGAACTTGAACCACTGACATTGCAGTTCAAATGGCCTCACAGTCTGAAGCATTAACCACAGGACCGCACCCAGACTCCACAAAAAGTATGATTAGAAAAGTTTTTTTCACATCTCTTAGTACACCCTTATCTTCGGGGTTTAAAAGCTTAGCACTTAAATCATCTTGTTTATTTATTAATAATTCTTTTTGAGCCCCCTCCCCCCTTTTTTTTGTACCAGGAAGAGATAGAACAACTTTATTTTCTTGATTCATCTTAACATGTCATGTATAGATTTCTTTCCTCAGTTCATCAGTGCTTCCAGGTGTTCCTTTCAGCCCATGTTGTGATGAGCAGTACTGACCCAAAACACGTATCTCACTTAACATGCTGTTCTCTACAGCTCAAAACCCATGACTGGTACCAGACCTTCCTCTCTGCCCCTGTTAACTAATATAGGGTAAACGCATTCCTTAGTCTGATATCCAACACTTTTATGATCTCTTTTGGACCCTACTCTCTTGGCTTGATATTTTACAAGACTGAGGTCTCTTAAGCTTTGCTATATGTAGAAGTCATCTGGAAATGATTTTTTTTTTTTTAAAAATGTGTATTCCTGAGTCTTCCCTCCAGCGACTGAGTCAATAGGTTTTGGGGCCCCATTTTTAACAAGCACCGCCCCACAAGATACTCTGATACAAGGAATGTGTGAAACCCTACTCTGAGATACACTAGACCAACCTTGTCCCTGTTTTCCAACTGTGCGTGATGCTGTTCCTCACATAGTAAGTGCTCAATAAAAGTTGTTTGAATCATTTGTTGAGTGGTGATTGTGTCTTTTTAAAATCATAAGAGTTTGTTGTTGACATATTGGCAGGCTACAGTTCTTTTATTTCCCTGACTGTCCTTAATGTTTCACTTTTAGTAGAATGTATGAGAAGACCTGTGCATAGTTGTTATTGTTAAGTGCCGTCGAGTCGATTCCGACCCATAGCGACCCTGCATAGAGTTTCCAAGGAGCAGCTGGTGAGCTTAAACCATCGACCTTGCAGTTCAAACAACTTTGCAGTCTCACACATTAGCTCACAGTGCCATACCAGGACTCCTCTGTGCATAGTAGTGGCCCAAGAAATACTTTTGCAATCTTTTAAATTGGGAAAACTGCCTCCCTTATATTAAAACATAATTGAAAGTCTTTTATGGTGAAAGATGCCCCATTGCCTTGACTAATAGTAGGTGTGAAACATAGGAAATGGCTTGCAAAGTTGTTTGAAAGCGTTTTCTTTTTTTAAATAAAAAGCTTAACACAAAACAAAACTATGAAAGTAATGAGTACCCAGTTGAGAAATCTGGAAAATTCAGAAATGCCAAAGGAAAAAGAAAATGCATGTAAACTCATTATCCCCAGACACTTTTAATATTTTGATGACTGTCCTTCTAGTGTTTTTATTTATATGTATATTTTCTTTAGTAAAATGGTTTATTTTGTGCTTATTATCTTGTAGGAGTTCTGGTGTGGCACTGTGGGTTAATGCACTGGACTGCAAGGCCGATTTGAACTGCAAGGTCGGCAGTTCAGGCTCACCAGCTGCTCCTTGGAAACCCTATACAGGGTCACTATGGATCAGAATCTACTCTACGGCACTTAACAACAACTCAAAGCCATTAAAAACCTTATTGTAGAAGAATATTGACATGGGTAAATGTTCACAATACAGTAATTAAAGAAACAAATCTGGCTACAAAATGTTGTTGTTGTTAAGTGCTGTCAAGTCGGTTCTGACTCATTGTGACCGTGTATAGGGTTTCAAAGGAGCAGCTACCCTTGTAGTTCAAACCGACCTTGTAGTCCAGTGCTTATCCTCTGGCACCACACCAGGATTCATTTAGTATTATATTGCATGACTTAGTCATCATAACTCAACCTGTTCTGAATGATAGGATTTCCAATTTTTTGACAGTTTACAGTTAAACTGAGGAGATCCAAAAGTCTTTGTGTACTGCTTTAAGAAGAAATCAACTGTAGTATTTTTAATGAATTTGACTGTAATTGCAAAGTACCCAGTTTTTTTCTGCAATTACAGTGTTAAATTGTTGTGGTTATTAAGTGCCATGGAGTCGGTTCCAACTTAGAGCAACCCTGTAAAGGGTTTCCCGAGAATGGCTGGTGAGATTGAACTGCTGACCTTGTGGTTCAAATGGACCTTTCAGTTCAGTGCTTTATTCCATAGCACCACACCTGGACTCTGACAATACTGCTATCAAAATGTGGTAAATATGATGTTAATGTAAAGGAAATCTTTAGCTTAGTGCTTTGCTTGCTGCTGTCAGGTGTCATCGAGTCGGAACCGACTCATAGCGACCCCATGCGCAGCAGAACGAAACAATGTCCGATCCTGGGCCAACCTCACTACTGCTACCACACTTGACGCCATCAATGATGTCACCTGGCCAATCCATCTCGTTGGGGATCTTCCTCTTTTTCTCTGACCCTCCATCTTACCCAGCATGACATCCTTCTCCAGCGACTGTTCCCTCCGGACAATATGTCCACAGTATGAGAGACAAAGCTTAGCCATCCTGGCCTCCAAGGAACACTCTGGCTGCACTTCTTCCAACACAGAGCTGTTGGTTCTTTTGGCAGTCCATGGCACTTTTAGTATTCTCCTCCAACACCACAACTCAAAGGCATCAATTCTTCTACGATCTTGCTTATTCATTGTCTAGCTTTCGCATCCATATGAGGTTATTGAAAATACCATGGCTTGGGTCAGGCGCACCTTAGTCCTCAAGCTGACATCTCTGCTCCTCAACACTTTAAAAAGTTCCTGTGCAGCAGATTTGCCCAATGCAATACGTCATCTGATCTCTTGACTGCTGCTTCCACGAGTGTTGACAGTTGATCCAAGAAGAATGAAGTCCTAGACAACTTCAATCTTTTCTCCGTTGATAAGAATGTTGTTTATTGGTCCAGTGGTGAGGATATTTGTTTTCCTGACATTGAGATGCAACCCATACCGAAGGCTGTGCTCTTTGATCTTCATCAGTAAATGTTCCAAGTCCTCTTCACTTTCAGTGCTTAGCTTAGAAGGAGTGCAGGGATACCAATGCACTCAGGAATTCATCTTTAAATAGAATGACATAATTGGGGTCTTTGAATGTGCCAGTCACAAACTCCAGAGGTAGAAGATTATTGTTATTAAATGCCTTCAAGTCTGTTTTGATTCTTAATAACCCTGTATAAGGTTTCCAAAGGTATACATGTTTATGGGAGCAGAAAGCCTCATCTTTCTCCTGAGGAGCAGCTGGGGGACTTCAACCACCAACCTTGTGGTTCACAGTCCAGTGCTTATCCCCACATATCCACTGCCCTCCCCACCCAGATAGAAAGATCAAGATTATTAACCCATGGTTTTAAGGAAAAATCACACTGTGGGTTAGCGCCAATGTGAGAGGAAGAAAAGATCCCTTCTGCCTCTGCCAGTGTTTTGGAAGCTGTATGGTAGGATGACTTGTATTATAATCTACCCTGTCTTTCCTTGTTAGCCAAGTGGACGATCCCTGACAAATAAAAGGATTTGTCAATTTAATGACAGTTTTTAATGCCAGGATAGCCTGAAGTTCTACCTGGCTGCTCAGAAGCTTTATAGAAATGAAAACGTTGATTTAAGCTAAAAGGAGAACAAACATAGCAGAGGTAATTAAAAACATTTATTGAAACAAGAGTAGTAATATGGGAAGTAATCTCTGAGACATAACTTAGAAGTTCTTGAGAGTTCTGAAGAGGAGTCTTTATAATGAGTTTCTAAAGGAGCTCTGGTAGCATAGTGGTTACGAATCGGGCTGCCAACCGCAAGGTCAGCAGTTTGAAACTACCAGCTGTTCCATGGGAAAAAGATGAGGCTTTCTGCTTCTGTAAAGAGTTACAGTCTCGGAAACCCTGTACAGTGTTGCTATGAGTCGTTCCGACTCCACAGCATATATACAATAACAATGAGTTTCTAACTGAAATGTGTATGGGAAATGGGCCAAGGGTCTTCCGCAGCCTGGTTTTTCAGAAGATGGCCACTTTCCTTAGAGCAGAGGTGACACCTCCTTATAGGTTTAAGAGTTTTCTGAATCTCAGGAAGGTTGGAATAACCAGCGGCCCACACGGAAGTTGCTGGCTCACTGCTCACTGATGTCATCGAGGTCTAGTTTGGTTGTTGGAGCTGGAGCCTCCACGAGAGTTTGTAACAAACAGGGGTAATGCCCGTGGAATGCAATACAACTGGCTGCAATAAGAATTGACGGGTCTCATACAAATTAATGAAAATCTAAATGACAAAAACAATTTGAAAGACTAATAAACTGTAAGACTTAGTTATAATCTTTACATGAGACTTAGATTCTTAACATAATTTTGTTCTTCTTTTAATGTTTTATTGTGAATTATGTGATAGCTTACATGGGAGAACATTAGCTTTACATTCATCCTATCGTATATTGTTTCATTAACATCATGATTTTGTTCTTAAGGTTAAACATATTTCCTGTAGTCTTGCTTATCTATTGATTATTTTTCAGGATTTTCTAAGCAAGGTAAGTGTCCTAGATTAGGATGAGATATAAGAAATTCTGAGTGAGTTGAGGGTGAATTAATTATTTAAGTGTAGGTATGGGTGAAACCGTGGGAGTCGCGCCACTCTGCATGGTTCCAGCTTGAAATTGCTTCAGTTGCATGGCCGTTAGGGTTTCCTGACTCTGAAATGGCTTAGATTGACTTTATTTAGAAGACAGCCTGTACACCAGTCATGTCTTCCAGCAAGGACACTGCTTCTGTGAATGCTTTTTTATTTATTTATTTTATTTCCATTTCATTCAAGTGAATTCTCTAAGTAGCCAGTTGTCCTTAGGGTTCATTCTTCACGGTCATGGCACAGTGACATCAGATGCAGCTGGAGCTTAAAGCAGAAGGGTCGTGTTAATTAATTCCAATGAAACAAAAACAGCCTCAAATAACTAATGGAATAGCAGTCTCATGAAAAGACTTTAGAGATTTTTCTTCTTCTTCCCTCCCCCTGAGAGACCAGAGAAGGAGAATGGTACAGCTTATTCACTTGAGACCCTTTTAAGCTATTGGTCCATCTTACCATCCTCATGTGACGGTTTTGATTTCAACATGAATCATTCAGGGCACGTATAGTAATTCTCTCTTATTTCCTCTTGAATCTCTCTGCCTTCAATGACATAGTTTTCATGAGAGTAGTAAATGAACTTTTGCTCCTCAAAGAACCTAATGGACTCTTTCTATTGTTTTATTCAAAGTCCTGAGATTTTAGTTTAAATATAGGCGTCCTGGTGTGGCATTGTGCGGTAAGCACTGGACTGCTAACTGCAAGATCAGTGTTTCAAACCCACCAGCTGCTCTTTGGAAAAGCTATACTGGATTACTATGAATCGGAACCAACTCCACAGCATTTAACAACAACATAGTTGAGCTGGGAAACCAGCATTTGTATGTACCTGTGGCAGATACCAGGTCTTGTTGTCTGATGGGTTAGGGGAGGAAGAGGCTATGAACGTCCCCATCACTGTTTTCTTCAGCCAGTCTTGCTGTATGATTATGTGTTTTCATAACTGTTTAGAGTTCTCAACAGTTATAGAAAGTGTAATGTTGGATACAGATAGCCAGAGCAAGGGAAAATCAAGTGGAGAACAAGTAGGAAGCTATCACATGTGATCATCTTGGTTTTCCAGACCAACAATCCTGTCTATAATCCATAGTGTTCTTCTTGAGACTTGACTTTTGAGGATACTGCCTTTGAACAAACTAGAGAGGTCTTTAATCTACTTCTAATTTTAATAGTAGGTAAATTGAGAGTAAGAGGAAATTAACATATAACATATGGTTTGCAGACTTTTTTTAGCAGATAAAACGATAGAGTTTTAATTGTGTTGTTGAAAAAAATGCTTTGGGTTAAGTTCAAGAGCAAAATGTCTGGGAGCATAATAATAAAGAGTCAAAGAGAAAGTAAGATAAATGAAAAAAAAAAAACATAGAACTACCAAAAAAAAAAAAATTTTTTTTACCCGAACAACAGGAAGTTTGAGACTAGGAAATGTGTGCATAGTTACCCAAATATTTGTCACCTCATAGAAAGAGGCTTAAAAAAAAAAAAAAAGTTCATGTTAAAATGGAATTAAAAGATAATGGAATATTTCCTCAAACTTATTGAAGCCCCCTCATTATGTGTGCTGTGAATCGAGTTTGTGACTGGAATAGGAAGACAACCCAATAACTCATAACCGATGGCTTGTCTTCAAATACTATTGGGCTATCTGCTGTAGAGGCAGCAAACTGAGTTGATGAAACAAAGGAGGCCTTAGAACAGACAGAACGTGTATTTACATTTATGGACACATACTTAGGGTTCTACTTTTGATGTTTGTACATTTTGTCTGTGTTGTGATTTAAAAAAAAAAAAAAAATGCCAGGGAAGTTGTAGTCATTATCTTGATTTGTCTAAAACTAGCTACAAAATCTGTTTGGATTAACTGACTCTTACATTTTGAATAAATGTGGTTGAAATAGCTTTGTTACTTTAGGATTTGTGTGAACTTCATATATTATGGGGGAAAAAAAGTAGAGGGAAATGTGGAGGAGAGCAAATAAAATAACCAACAGTAATAGGATGTGGCCAAGAGCATGATCTCCAGAATTAGTCTGAGCTCAGTGTGTGGCCAGAGTCAAATTAGTTACTGCCCTTACCTCATAGGGCAGCAGAGAGGTTAGAGTTACATATACAAAGCACTTAAACTAGTTCTTGGTAGGTTGTAATGGAGTTCGTGAATATTAACTAGTATTACTATTAGTATTATTAGCTAGTATTATCAGAGTCCTGGTGTGGTGCTGTGTGCTAATGTGTCAGACTGCAAAGTAGTTTGAATTGTAAGGTTGGTGGTTCAAGCTCACCAGCTTCTCCTTGGAAACCTTATACAGAGTCTCTATGGGTTGGAATCGACTCAATGGCACTTAACAACAACGATTATTAGCTTAGGAGTCCTGGTGTGGTTCTGTCAGATAAAGCACTGGACCACAGGTCAGTATGAACCACATGGCCAGCGGTTCAAACTCACCAGCCACTCCTTGGAAACCCTAAGAGTTGTTATGAGTCAGAACTGAATCAACTGCACTTAGCAACGACATCAAAAATTATGAGCTTGTCCATTTTAAATGACTGGAAAGATTTATTTCCTTAAAAAAATCATAACACTTGATAGAGCTCTCCTTATCAGACTTTTAATACTTGTGGAAGGTTTCAGGACTAATACAATTTGCCCTTTATTCTAGATACAGTTTGGCTAGAGACACTCTTTCTATTATCTGCCTGCAACTCAGTACTGACATAGCTAATGCTTTTATCCAAGCCCTGTTGAGTCTGTCTCCTTCGTCAGCATTCTCAACCTTTTCTCTAACGGAAGGGAAAACTATTGTAAACCAGAACTCTTAAAGGTCCCACACCTACTTGTAATGAACTAATATTTTATGCATAATGTAGCTGTGAGTCCAAAACTGTTACTTGGATCCCAAAAGCCAATCTGAACCCCTTTTCCCTTGCCACTATAGAAGTCTGAAAGATAAATATTCCATTTTCATCTTCCCATTCAGCTAAGTCTAGCTATATGATTCATTTCTAATGAATATGATGTAACAGGAAATCTGGAGGGCCTCTGCTGGGGAAAAACCATTGGTTCCCTAATGAAAAGGAACAGAAGCAAGAAGATACTTGAATACATACCCTCTTCTTCCTTCTTCTCTCCTTACATGTGGATTATGATGTATAGAGTTGTGATAGCAGTGTTGTAATCATGAGGCAACAGCCTGTGAATGAAAAGCTAAAAAGATCAGGTGGTAGAGCAAACAGTGAGAGTCTGGGTTCCTTAATGACACTATTGAACTGCCAGAGCAACTCTAAGCAAGTAACAGACAGGTTATATAACAAAAGCCAGGAAGTAAAAGGTACATTTTTTTGAGGGGGTGGTGGGTGGGTGGGCTGGTGGTGGGTGGTGGGTGGTAATTAAGGTCTTTCCTTTTCTCAGGCTTGGAAACATGGCAGAGGCAAGGACTGAGGTGTGGATAGTAAGGGGAAAGCTAGATTTCAGTGAGAATGAATGGGTGGAAGTAAAAAGGTCCTGTGTACAAACCATGCCAATATATTTCTAAGGCATCCTAAATTTATGGTAGTTGTTTGTTCTTGAACTTAATGATGGGAAGAAAAAAAGAAGACATTACAAAGGAAAAGGAACAGCAGCTATTAAAGGCCCAGAAAAATTACTCACAAGTATTGGAAATCCCTTCACCTTAGAGATTCATCTACACTTGATGAATCCCAACTCTTGGTGTTGTTGTTGTCAGGTGCCATCGAGTTGGAACCGACTCATAGCGACCCCATGCACAGCAGAATGAAACAATGTCCGATCCTGGGCCAACCTCACTACCGCTGCCACATTTGACGTCATCAACGATGCCACCTGGCTGATCCATCTCATTGGGGGTCTTCCTCTTTTTCTCTGATCCTCCACCTTACCCAGCATGACATCCTTCTCCAGCTACTGTTCCCTCCTGACAATATGTCCAAAGTATGAGAGATGAAGCTTAGCCATCCTGGCCTCCAAGGAACACTCTGGCTGCACGTCTTCCAAAACAGATCTATTGGTTCTTTTGGCAGTCCATGGCACTTTCAATATTCTCCTCCAACACCACAACTCAAAGGCATCAATTCTTCTACGGTCTTCCTTATTCATTGTCCAGCTTTCGCATCCATATGAGGTTATTGAAAATACCATGGCTTGGGTCAGGTGCACCTTAGGTTTTCGATTGTGTGGATCATGACAAGCTATGGACAACATTGAGAATTATGAGTATTCCAGAACAATTAATTGTACTTCTGAGGAATCTGTACCTGGACCAAGAAGCAGTTGTTTGAACAGAGCATGGGAACATTGAATGTTTTAAAATTGGGAAAGGTGTGCAACAAGGTTGTGTTCTTTCACCATACTTATTCAACCTGTATGCTGAGCAAATAATACAAGAAGCTGGATTTTATGAAGAAAAACGTGACATCAGTATTGGAGGAAGACTCATTAACAACCTGCGATATGCAGATGATACAATCTTGCTTGCTGAAAGTGAAGAGGACTTGAAACATTTACTGATGAAGATCAAAGAGCACAGCCTTCGGTATAGGTTGCATCTCAATGTCAGGAAAACAAAAATCCTCACCACTGGACCAATAAACAACTCTGGTGCTGTAGGCTAAACACTGAACTAAAAGGTCAGTTTGAACCACAAGGTTGGTGGTTCAAACTCACTATCTTCTCTTTGGAAAACCCTATACAGTGTCACTATGAGTTGGAACCGGTTTGACGGCACTCAACAATAACAACGTAAGAGGTTTATGGCAAGGTTACAGCAACCATATGCATAATTCTGTTATGTTTTTGGTTATCTAACAGAAACCCTATACAGGGTCACTGTGAACTCGACAACATTTAACAACAGCAGCAACAACAAATGGTATTAAGATAGATGTTGTTACAATTATTTGTTCATTTAGCATGAAAATTTAAACTAGGAAGTAGCAAGGGAAGAAATTTGTTATTGTTAAATGCGTTGAGTCGATTCTGACTCATAGTGACCCTGTATAAGGTTTCCAAGGAACAACTGGTGAGTTTGAACTACCAACCTTGCAGCTCAGCATCACACCAGGACCCCCTTAAAGAGGGAATTTGTTGTTGTTGTTATGTGCCGTGGAGTCGGTTCTGACTCATAGCGACCCTGTACAGGTTTCTGAGGCTGTAAATCTTTATGGGAGCAGAAAGCCTCATCTTTCTCTGTGGAACAGCTGGTAGTTTTAAACTGCTAACCTTGAGGTTCACAGCCCGATTTGTAACCACTGTGCTACCAGAGGTGAGAAAATAAAGAGGACCTGTTTGGAAAAAAAGTAATTAAAAATTTAAGAAACATTTAACCATATCATGAGATGAACACGACGGTAACATTTTCTGGTGAGCAAATCCTCTTACTTGAATATCATCATTTGCTGAGACTCACAAAGCAATGCCTTTGCATCTTTAAAAATTGAATTATGAAGGAAAAGACTAATTTTTTGTGTCACTGAAGAAATAAACTAAAATATTCTTTACCAAATGATACAATGAGAGGATTATACTTTAAAAATGGAGACTGACACATGCAAAGCTGTATACATGTTCATCTGCCTTTCACACTGATTGGTTCAGAAGGTCAGTGGCCCCTCTGTTTTCTCACCAGGGGTTTTAGAAATGGCTGGTCTTACTGATCAGACATTTCTGTAGATGAAGCGTGCTCAGAAGATGCATGCTTCCTGGTTCAGAGTGAACAGGAGATGTTTGTACCGTCGGGAGGGAGTGGAGGGCTGGAAATGCAGTTCTACTAGAGAATTCGATTTTACCCACCATGATGCCTCTCTCCCATTTCCTGCTCATGGCTCTGCTGTTCAGTGTTAGATCTGAAGTGCTTTCAATCTTCTTTGAACTCATTTTTGTCTTTTGTGAACTCTTTAAAACTTAATTTTAGTTTCATTTTAATATAGAAAAACTATCTTGGCTGCTTTTTGAAAAAAGAAAATTAACAGCATTTCATATTGATATGGATAGATGTCTAGGATATACTGGACAAATATGAAAAAGCAAAATGTAGTATGTATATATGTGAGTGTGTGTACATTTGTGTATGCCTACATTCGGAAAGAATATATAATGGACTGTTTAGAGGTTAAAAACATTTATTTCTGGGGTGGGGTTATTAGAGACTTTCATTTTCTAATTTATTCATTCTTACAATATTTGGATTTTTACAATCAGAATACATTTCTTTTATAACCTGAAGAAATAAGTGTCTTCTTGCTTTGTGGAAAAAAAAAAAAAAAAGTAGCATAAACCAAGATGTTTCAAAGAAACTTTAAAAACAAAGAGTTTGCCAACAGTAAGTGAAGACTGTGGTCTTTGATCTTCATCAGTAAGTATTTTAAGCCCTCTTCACTTCCAGCAAGTAAGGTTGTATCATCTACATATCACAGACTATTAATGAGTCTTCCTCCAATTCTGATGCCACGTTCTTCTTCATATAACCCAGTATCTCGGATTATTTGCTCCACGTATAGATTGAATGTATATGGTGATAGGAAATAATCCTGGTGTACATTTTTCTTGATTTTAAACCTTTTAGTATCCCCCTGTTCTGTTTGAACAATTGCCTCTTGGTCATGTACAGGTTCCTCATAAGCACAATGAAGTGTTTTGGAATACCCATTCTTCACACTGTTATTTATAGTTTATCATGATCCATACAGTTGAAAGCTTTTGCTTTTAGTCAATAAGGCACAAGTAAACATGTTTCTGGTAGTCTCTGCTTTCAGTCAAGATCCATCTGATGCCAGCCATGATATCCTTGTTCTGTGTTGTCTTCTGAATCCAGCTTGAATTTTTGGCAATTCCCTGTTGATGTACTATTGTAACCATTTTTGAATCATCTTCAAAAAATTTTTTATTTGCATGTGATGTTAATGAAATTGTTCAATAATTTTGACATTCTATTGGGTTACCTCTCTTTTGAATGAGCACAAATACGGATCTTTTCCAATCGGCTGGCCACTTAGCTGTCTTGATTTCTTGGTGGAGATGAGTGAGTGCTTCCAGTGCTACATGAGTTTGTTGAAAGAGTTCCACTTGTATTCCATAAATTCCTGGAGTCTTCTGTTTTGCCAATGCCTTCAGTGAAGTTTGGACTTCTTCTTTCAGTACCATTGTTTCTGATCATATGTTACCTGTTGAAATGTTTATCAACCATTTATTTTTGGTACAATGACTCTGTGTGTTTCTTCCATCTTCTTTTGATGCTTTCTGCATCATTCAATATTTTGTCCATGTTGTTGTTATGTGCCATGGAGTTGGTTCCGACTCATAGCGAACCCTGTACAGAGGCTGCAGATCTTTACGGGAGCAGAAAGCCTCATCTTTCTCTTGTGCAACAGCTGGTAGTTTCCAACTGCTGACCGTGAGATTAGCAGCCCTATTCGTAACCACAATGCTACCAGAGCACCTATTTTGTCCATAGAATCTTTCAGTATCATAAGTTGAGTCTTGAATTTTTACTTCAGTTCTTGTAGCTTCAGAAATAACTAGTGTGCTCTTCCCTTTTGGTTTTCTAACTCTAAGTCTTTGGACATTTCACTGTAATACTTTACTTTTGTGTTCTAAAGCTGCTTTTTAAATTTTCTGTTCCGCTCTTTAAAAAACTTCCTCATTTCTTTCATTCACTTTAGTTTCCCTGTGCTCAAGGGCAAGTTTCAGAGTCTCTTCTGACATTCATTTCATCTTCTTACTGACACTTTGCTTTCTTCATGTATGATATTCTTGGTGCCCTTTTACAACTCTTCTGGTCTTTGGTCATTAGTGTCTAGTGCATCAAATCTGTTCTTGAGGTAGTCTCTAAATTCAGGTGGGGTATGTACAAGGTTACATTTTGGTTCCTGTGGACTCGTTTGTTTTAACTTTCTTCAGCTTCAGCTTGAACTTGCATCCGAGCAATAGATGGTCTGTCCTTCAGCAGCTGATGATATGGAGCTTTTCAGCCATTTCTTCCTACACATGTAGTCAGTTTGATTCTTGTGTATTCCATCTGGTGAGGTCCATGTGTGTACATTTGCTTTGAGTAAGTCATTGGTCCTGCAATATTCTATCATGGGATTTCCAGCATCATTTTTATCACCAATGCCATATTTTCCAACTACCGATCCTGCCTCTTTGTTTCCAACCTTTGCATTCCACTAACCAGTAATTATCAATGCATCTTGATTGCATGTTTGATCAGTTTCAGATTGAAGAAGTTGATAGGATTTTCAGTTTCACCTTCATTGACTTCTGTGGTATAAAATTTTAAAATAGTGGTATTAACTTGTCTTCCTAATAGGTGTATAGATATTACCTTATTACAGACAGCATTGTACTTCAAGATAGATCGTGAAATGTTCTTTTTGATGATGAATGTGATGCCATTCATCTTCAATTTGCTATTTCCAACATAGTAAGCCATATGATTGTCTGATTCAAAATGACCAACACCAGTCCATTGGAGCTCTGGTAGCGTAGTGGTTACGAATCGGGCTGTGAACCTTAAGGTCAGCGGTTCGAAACTACCAGCTGCTCCGCGGGAGAAAGATGAGGCTTTCTACTCCCGTAAAGATTTACACCCTCGGAAACCCTATACAGGGTCGCTATGGGTCGGAGCCGACTCGATGGCACACAACAACAACAACAACAACAATGCCTAAGATATTAATCTTTATGCCTTCCATATTATTTTGGAGTCCTGGTGTGGAGCTGTGGGCTAATGTGCTGGACTGCAAAGTTGGTTTGAACCACAAGGTCAGTGGTTCAAGCTCACCAGCTGCTCCTTGGAAACCCTACACAGGGTATCTATGGGTCAGAACTGACTCAATGGCACTTAGCAACAACAACAACATATCATTTGTGACCACTTCTGAGTGGCACTATGGGTTAATTAATGCACTGGACTGCAAAGTCAGTTTGAACCACAAGGTTGGCGGTTTAAGCTGTATATGGTTTCACGCCTTCGATAAGTAGGTTATAGATATTAACTTTATTGTACTTTTGGCTTAAGTATTTCTTTCAGTACATATATATCAAAATGACTGGTTACAGGCTAACATTAGGTTTCATAAACTGTATAAGGAAATGAATTTGTCAATTGCCCATTGTCAAGAAATAGTATTGTCATCTTTTTTTTTTTATATATAATTAAATCTCTGCAGCAGTTGATTTCCTAATATTTAAGTGCTCGTATGTATAATTTTAGTGGAAACACAAATGCTCCTCAGGGAGCTTAGTGCCTAGTACCCAGGTAATAAGAAATGACACTGCCTTTTGTTTAAAAAAATGTGATCTTGAAGGAACTCTGGGACTAAACCACCACTGAGCCATGATGCTCTGCTTTACAGAAATGGTGGGATTTTCCATTATATCTGTCAGGAAACATCTGTGGGTTTTGGTACAGAACCAAATAGATCCATAGTTCCTAAGTTTCTCTGTAGGCCTCAGTCTGAGATTTCATCTTATATTGAGAACTGGATGACAGGGTGTGGATGGATTAGTGAAAAGCTGTTTCTACTCCTAGGGAATGTTTTATTGATGGTGAGTCATTGATGCTTTTAGATTGGAAACCAAGGAAGGCTTCATTCAGTGAACACATGTTTTCTTCACATCATAGAGGGAAGATGTGTGAGTCTGTATTACTGGCATGAACTAGATTTCCCTGTGTCTTTCTTTTTTGGCTATTATAAGTTGAAGTGTCATACTGTGGGTGTGAGAGCAAAGGGTCAAGCAGTCAAGCTTACTAAGCTTGTAGTTTACCCTTGAACTTTTAGTTGCTTTCTCTCTCCCTCCCCACTACCCCTACATAATAAAAGCTCAGACACCTTTTGTGGCACTGTAGGATCAGCACTGGACTGCAAACCACAAGGTCGGTAGTTCAAACCCACCAGTTGCTCCTTGGAAACCCTATATAGGGTCGCTATGATTTGAAACTGACTTGGCTGCACTTAACAACAACAGCAATAATAAAAGCTACACCATGCTTAGAAAGGTCATTGTATTTGCATTTCAGATAAATTTGTTATTAAATACTGTTTTTTGTGGTTTGGGAGAAAAAAATGTATTTTGCTCCTATTTTCCACCTATTGTTGCTGTTAGATGCTGTTTTTCCCCAGGTGACGGAGTAGAACTGCCTCACAGGATTTTTTTTTTTCCCCGCCGACTGTGTAGTTTTTACTGAAGCAGGTCACCAGGTCTTTCTCACACAGAGCCACTTGGTGGGTTTGAGTTGACTGTCTTTTGCTTAGTAGCCAAGCAGTTAACCAATTTTGCCACCAGGTTTACTCCTCCAAAGTGAAGCTAATGGCATCTGTAGAGGTTGTGTAGCAGTGACCCACAATGCTCAGGGTCTCTGGTGTTGGAACTGGCTGCCAAGGTTCTAGGCACTCCCAGGCTACCATGTCCCAGAGTGTAGTATTACTCTGAGTACCATGTATCCATGTGAAAGAACACATTTTTTATTGGAAAAAAGCATGCTTCACTTTTGTTAATGTCCTGTGAGAAAGACTGGCTATAGATTCATTTTATAGCTCAGGGATGAATGACTCAAAGTACAATAAATCTGATTTGCAACACTCAATAGAATGTTTAAGATTATTTGCCAGCCATTTAATCTGTGGCTATAATCAAATCTCTCTAAAATTTCTGGCTCCAAGATATAGTTTGCCTTGTACAACAGGCTGCCCTTTTTATCTCTGTCTCTCAGAGCTTCTTAACTGGCTCTTGCATGTCAAGACTCAAAGTTTATTCCCACAGAGGCCTGTCTGTGACAATGGATCTGCCCTCACATCTTGTTGACAGCCTCGACAAGCTCTAGTTCTGAACCCTACAAGCCCACAGGCTCTGTTGATTCATAGCCTAAGCACTGGTTCTGGGCTTTCTTTTGTAATTAAAAACAAGCAAACTTTTTACTAGGAAAAGAATATACACATATACTAAGATAGAAAGAGCAATACAATAAGTTCCCATGTACCCCTTCCCCAGCTTCAACAATACCAGTTTATACTAATTTTGTGTCACACCTTACCCACTTCTGCGCTCCCATATTATTATCATTTATCAGTTATTTCCTTTTCATCCCATATTATTTTGAAGCAAATATCAAATATACTGACATTTTATCTGAAATATTTCAGTATAGTCATATAATCTGTGCCAAAAGTGACTTACTTCTAGCAGGCCTGCTTGCTATCCTTTGAAATGTCCTGCTTACAAGGTTGGCACTTGGCTGATGTCCGGGAACTTGGATTTGGAGGGCGGTTCTCACCAGTCAAAGGAGCCCTGAGTTCCTAACTACAAGGTCCATGGTTCAAACCCACCAACCACTCCATAGGAGAAAGATGAGGCTGTGTGCTCCTGTAAAACTGTACTGTCTCAGAAGCCCTATGAAGTAGTTCTACCTATGAGCATAGGGTAGCTAGAGTTGGAATTGGTATGACAGCATTGGTGAATCTCACCACCTTAACTAATATAAATGGTTCACTGAGCCTCCACTGTTTGTATAAACATATGGTTTATGCTGAACACTTGCTTTACCTCTGAATGTTGGTATGTGCTAGGCAGAAGATGTCTACATAACCAAAAGCCCAAACTGAACCCACTGCCATTGTCAATTCCAACTCATAGCGACCCTACAGGACAGGGTTTCTGAGGCTGTTAATCTTTACAGAAATAGACACGTTTCTCTCCTGCAGAGCTGCTGGTGGGTTTGAACCACTGAAATTTCCGCTAGCAACTCAAATGCTTAACCCACTAAGCCACCAGGGTTCCTTCCTAGACGGCCCCATTCACTTACTCAGTGCTGTCAAGTTGATTCCAACTCGCAGTGACCCTGCATAGGGATTCTGAGGCTGCTTATCTGTACAGGAGCAGAAAGCCTCTTCTTTCTTCTGCTGAATGGCTGGTGGGTTTGAATTTCTGACCTACCAGTTAGTGTTATGCCCAGAATTCAGGGTCCCCAAAGGAGCCGTGTACCGATGCAAATACATAAGGGAAGTTTAATCAAGCTCGAACCAGGTCTCTAACCTTATCCGACGCATCGGAATAGGGAAAGAGCCCCGAATTCATTGTCTGCAGGGTTTTTATAGAATTTTCAAACAGCTCAGGTTTCTCAGCTTTACAATCTTTGGATTGGTTAACAATTGGCAAACTATAAGATGTTACAGTTTAATTGATCAGGACTGGTGGTCTTTGTTCTTAGGCTAGGGTAAAGGAAAACATCTGGCCTCTGACCTTGAGCTGCCTGGCTATTTATACATATATCATTTTCTTGGAGCTAGAGGACGTGTTCAGGCAAATGTACAGAATGGAGATTGACCTTGTCTCTGGAGGGAACTAAAAACTGAGGCCTTGTCTATTTAAAATGCTTTGCTGAGCCTGACTAGAGTTTAGTCAAGCAGTCTTTAGGTAGGCAAAATAGGTAAAATCAGTTTGGTCCTTACATTAGCAGTCCAGTGCTTAGCCTACATGACCAGCCCCCAATAAAAGCTTACGGACACTGAATCTCTAGTGAGCTTCTGTGGTAGACAACACTTCACATGTTGTCGCGTCCTGTTGCTGGGAGAATCAAGTGGATGCTGGGTGAGTCCAGGGAAGACTCTTGGAAGCTTGTGTCTGATTTCTGCCAGACTTTGTCCATATGCTCTTTTCCTTTGATTTTGCTCTGTGTCCCAATCTTAGTCTGGAGTAAGCTGTATGATGCGAGTCATCTTGTGAAATATCCTAGGGAATCAGTGAACCTTGGGGTGGTCTTGGGGATCCTGACTCAGTATTTCTAAGATAAACACTATATATATAAAGAACCAACTCGACAGCCCCTAATAACAACATACCATTATCATTTTTAAATAAAGAAATAATAAATCATAATTACACCTTAATATAAATATTGAGTATGGAGTCCTGGTGTGGCAGTGTAGGATAAGCACTGGACTACTAATCACAAGGTGGGAGATGTAAACCCACCAGCTGCTCCTTGGAAACTCTTTATAGGGTCGCTGTGAGTCAGAACCAAGTCAGTGGCACTTAACAATAACATCAAGTATCACGTCAGTACTTGTATTTCTAATGGTCTGAAAATTGTCTTTTTTTTCCAAGCAGTTTGAAATGAGGCTTTGGCATTGCAGCTGGTTCAACCTTCATCTAAATCTTGCTAACCTACCTATAGCTTCCCCACTACATATTTCTGTTTGTCCCTCAAGATTTGTTTATTAAAGTAACTGGATGATTTGTCCTTTAGAATTTTCCACAGTTTGGTCTTTGTTGATTATACAGCCATAGTGTAGTTTAAAATGTTTTTCTTTGAATTGGTAAAAGGATCCAGAGACTTCTCAGATATATTTTTGAAAGACTAATAATGATGGATCTATAGGATAAGCGCTGGACTGGAACCCCAAGTTCAGTGATTCAAGCCTACTAGCTGTTCGGCAGGAGAAAGATGAGGCTTTCTGCTCCTACAAAGATTTCTGGCATCAGAAATTCTATACAGGTTCACTATGAGTCAAAACCAACTTAACAACAACAACAAAAGGCCTTCATGTGGCCTGAGGATATGCCTCAATTTCCACTTGATTAATGTTTGCCAACCACTTTGAGGTACTTGGATGAAAGGAGCTCTCAATAAATATCTTTATTTTCATTAGCATGGGACTAAATCTTCTGACTTGTGGAGCTTGACTCATGATACTTTAGAGAATGCAATCAAAAGTATATAGCGTGGTGCTCATTACCTGTCATGCAAGTGCTAGCCCTGGCAGAACTCCCTGAGCTAAAGCTGGCTTTAATTATCTGTGCATGGCATGGTGCCATGGGGACCAGATGGTATGATGTAGGTGGAAATAGTTTATTTTTAGTCTATCTAATTATTTTTTTAAGACTCTAAAACTGAAAGTAGAAAGCACCCTACTAAAAATTGCAAGACTCCAACATACGAGGGTGAGTCAAAAATTATCCACACTCAGGTTATTAAAACGCATGCATGTGAAATGATTCTGTTGACTAGATGAGTGACAGTGGATTATGTGGCAAATCATTTGAGAATCAGACATGACTCTACCTATGAAATAATCTACAACAGACTTGGGTTTCAAAAAGTTTTTGAGTGAGATGGTACCTGAACAACTCACGGAAGAACATAAACAGAAGCGTTTGTACATCTGCAAACAAAATTTGGTCTGATACTCCAAAGAAGATAAAAGTTTCTTTTTAAAAAGTCATTACTGGTGATGAGATTTGGATTCATCATTGGGAGCCTGAGAGTAAAGGGCAGAGTATGGAATGGAAACAACCTCATTGCCTAACAAGAGAAAGTTCAAAAGCCAACCATCAGCAGGAAAATTGATGCTTGAAGTTTTCTGAAATTCTCAAGGGCTAGTATTGGAATACTGTCAGGAAAAAAGTTTCAGTAATCAACCATGCTCATTACAGTGAGATGCTCACTAAAGAGCTGCTCTTCAAGGGCTTTTTGATCTTGCATGACAATGCACGTCCTCACACCTCTGCCCACACTGTTGACACTCTACAAAAACTTTGTTTTGAGGTGTTAAAGCATTCTCCTTGTAGTCCTCATCTTGCTGCATTGGACTTTCACCTGTTTGATCCCCTACAAGCAACACTTGGAGGACAAAGATTCACCTCTGATGAAGTGAAGACAGTGGTTCATTCGTGGCTTTCACCTGAACCTAAAACATTTTTAAATAGGGAATATGAAAACTTGATGACAGATGGACAAAGTGTGATGAAAAGCAAGGAGATTATGTTGAAGAATGATATATTTGTCTTGTCTAAAATTTCGTTCAAATGAATTCTACAGCTAGAGTGTGGATAGTTTTTGACTCACCTCATACATTAATTTACTGTGCCAATATACATGTTGTTAGGTGCCACTGAGTTGGTACTGACTCATGGCAACTATGTGCACAACAGAACAAAGCACTGCCCAGTTCTCTGCCAACCTCACAATCGTTGCTATGCCTGAACCCATTGCTGCTGCCATTGTGCCAGTCCATCTTGTTGGGGGTCTTCTTCCTGATAAGATGTCCAGAGGATGAGAAACGAAGTCTGTGCCAGTTCATCGTGTTGGGGGTCTTCCTCTTTGTCTCCAAACCTCCACTTTACAAAATATGATATCCATCTCCAGAGACTGGTCCCTCCTGATAACATGTCCGAAGTATGAGAATTGAAGTCTGGCCATTCTGGTTTCCAAGGAGCATTCTGGCTGTACTTCTTTCAACATAGATCGGTTTGCTCTTTTGGCAGTTCATGGCACTATTAATATTCTTCTTCAACACCATAACTCAACTGTATTAATTCTTCTACAGTCTTCCTTATTCATTATTCATTCAGTGTCCAATAATATGAAGTTATTGAAAATATCATGGCTTGGGTCAAGTGTACCTTACTTCTCAAACTGACATCTTTGCTCTTGAACATTTTAAAGAGGTCTTGTGGAGAGAGCAAACAAGATGGCAGATCGGGTGGAAGTGCAGTAAGGACCTCCGCCAGCAACAACACAGAATACCCGACCAAGCAGGCTCAGGGGATGGTCCCAGAACTCTGACCCACATATAAAGGAATATTTAGAAGGTTGGAAGGCTTACAGCGAGGGGAATTTGTAGCAGAAGCAAGAAATCCATTGCTTTCTAGTTTGGAATGCTCAGCTGCTCCAGGAGCCGCCATCTTGGGTGAGACCAAGTGGGGGAAGGATCGGAGCGGCCACAGATGCCTGGCAGAACCGTGGAGATAAAGGTGTGGACATTCTTTTCTTTTGATATCTGTTCATTGGTCCCTTGCTGTCTGCACACCTCCATTTTGGTGACTATAGGGGTGCCTGAGCTAGTGGACAACCCAGCCCCACCCTCAGAGGGTTCTGCTACGCATGAGCACAGATCTCCTTGAAATTTAAAGAGACAGTTTCCAATTAAAACCAAACGGCCACAGCCAGCCCTGAACTGTTTATAACTAGAAAAAAAGGCCTGAACCGGGATTGTGGAGTAGGACAAGCAGACAAAAAAAGGAAATAAGCCAAAAATTAACTTCCAAGTTATGTCAAAACGACCAGCAGTGGCATCTTGAAATTTCTCAAGAAGAAGAGTGAAAACGGAAACCCATTTCCTGATCACATCTACCTGGAGGCAATCAGAAAGCACAAAAAATACCAAAATATACACCCATCTAAGTATTAAGGCCATAGATAACACCTGAATATGCCCAAAAAACAGAAGTACATGACCATATCTGCACATGTCCAGAAACGAGATAAAGTGACTGAGGCAAATGAGCTGGAAGTAGACCTACACTCCATA
>NW_006408522.1:20903160-20942864 GCF_000296735.1 Chrysochloris asiatica
GCACAAATAGAATGCAGGACCTTATCCAGAGAAGCAGCAGCGCCAGAGATGGAGGCAGAGATGGGGGTATGGAGAGGGGGAGTGGTTGAAGACTCCAGATTCATGGACTAAGAAGAGAAGAACTAAGAGCTGGTGGCCAGGAGCAGACTTGAAGAATGTGCCCTTTGGAGATATAAATTATTATATATGCATGAGTGGCTTTTTTTGTTTGTTTATTTTTTTAAAAAGCTAAAGTGGATAGAGAGAAATACTGTTAACTGATGGTACATGGAGGGGATTATAATCAATGTAAGGAAAGAAGGTATATGATTTGTTGAATGTATGATATGCCCTGTAAACTTTCACTCAATCCACAATAAAAACCTTAAAAAAAAAAAAAAAAGAGGTCTTGTGCAGCAGATGTGCCTAATACTATTGCATTACATTGTTTGATTTCTTGACTTTTGCTTCCATGAGTGTTGAGAAATGAAGTTCTAATAAATTCTAAGTTCCTCTCAATTCAACTCTATAGGAATAAGCAGATAAGAAGGGTCCAATATAATTATTATAGGTCATCTTTGGGGATTTGTCTTTTTGAAATGACTTATTGGTTGGTTGGGTATTTAATAAATATTTAGAAAACAGATATATACATACATTAGTCTCCTATTGGACAGACTACATAGAAGAAAGTGAAAACAACTCTATATACCAAATAGTTAGGGGGAACCATTTTAATTGTTGTGTTTCATGGATTCCATAAATATTGTCATATTTGCTAGATCCTGCATCTTAACTTTAGGTCAGAAACAAAATCATAATATTCTGAAGAAGGTGATCTGACACTTATTTTGTGAATCCTGGCATGAGAAGACGTTAAAAAATTTGTTCTGTAGGGACCACAGGTTTCTACTAATGAACATAGGCAGAGCACCCTTTTAACCCATTACATTGTATCTCTTTAGCCTCTTCAAAATTATTGTGGCTTAATGGCTATGTAGGATAAGCACTAGACTGCAAGGTGGTTTGAACTGAAAGGCCAGCAGTTCAAGCTCACCAGCTGCTCTTTGGAAACCTAGTACTATTTGCTGTGAGTCAGAACTGACTGCACTTAACAACAACAACAGACCATTGTAGTTACAGTTTACATCTTATTTCAGTGATGCATGAGCACAATGCCTGGGGCCTGGGGGTCTAAAGTTGGTTGTGATGTTGACTGCTACTTGCTCTGAGAAACTTGCTAAATGCCTCCTCCTGGGGGCAGCTGCAAATGACCTAATGCATCACTTCAAAGACTCTTAAGTTTTAAGAAGGTAAGAGAAAGTGTAAAATACCAGTAATTAAGTATTGGTTATTTATAATTTTTACTTTAGGTGTTTAAATGTTTTATATGAAGCTTTCAAATGTACACAGAATAATGAGAATAAAACAAATACCCAAGTACCCACTGCACAGCTCCAACTTTCCGTCCATCTTCTGTCTCTTCCCTCTCCTAACTTCTTTTTTTGCTGAATCCTTTACCTTTTTTTTTTTTTTTTGAGCATTTCATAAAGTTCAATAAAATGTGAAACTTTTTGCTATAGTAGAAGTACTGTGTAAAAAGTTAAGACTTCACAAGTACAGTGGACTGAGTGATATACTCAGAGGCTACATCTGAGGCTAGAACATTTTCATAGTCTGTGTGTTGTCTGATTATTCAGCACTGCTAGACCCTAAATGTGAGCTTCACATGGGCAGTCTCAGCAGGCTTGTTGAAGTAGATCTGTTTGCTAACAGAAGGGTGGTGGCTGTGGTAAGAATCTCTTGCCATACAAGTAAGTTGGTTTCTTCAGTTAGAAAGGAATTAAGACACTATCCATCCAATGATCTGGAGGCTCAAGAGTAATGGTTAAGGATAATACAAAATTAACCAGGAAAAGCCATAGTGTAGAAACCATTTTAGTACACTGATCCATACATTCTCTATACAGGATGTGAAGGACTTATAAAATACTGTTGAAAAACATTGAAGAAGACCTAAATAAAATTAAAATGCTGCTAAAAGAGACTAAAGGGAATCCTGGTGTGGTGCTGTGGAATAAAGCACTGGACTGCAAAGTTGGTTTGAACCACAGGTCGGCAGTTCAGACTTACCAGCTGCTCATTGGAAACCCTATACAGGATCTCTATGAGTTGGAACTGACTCAACAGCACTTAACAACAACAACAACAAAAGAGATTAAAGGAAAAGTCCTGATGTGGCGCTGTAGAATAACCACAGGACTACTAACTTCAAGGTTGTAGGTTCAAACCCACGAATTGCTCCTTGAAAACCCAACACAGGGTCGCTATGAGTTGGAACCAACTTAACAACACTTAAAAACAATAACAACAAAATAAAAAAGACATTTTGTGTTTTTAGGTTGTTAAATGCTGTCGACTTGGTTTTGACTCATAGCTACCCTGTATAGGGTTTCCCGGGAGTAGCTGGTAGGTTTGAACAGCTGACCTTGTGGTTTTCAGTCCAGTGCTGATCTTACACTGCCACATGATATTATTATGAGTGTATACCTAAAGTCCTGGTGTGTACTGTAGGATCAGCACTGGATTGAAAGGTCAGTTTGAACCACAAGGCTGGTGACCCCATATAGAGTCGCTATGAGTCGGAATCCACTTGACAACACTTAGCAACAACAACAATACCCCATGCTATCTATAGATTCAACTCAATTCTGATAAAAATTCTAACAACCTTCTTTCAGAAATGGGAGAAACAGCCCTCAATTTTATATGACAGGGTAAGAGGCCCCAAATAGCTAAAGTGATTTGAAAGAACAAGAACAGAATCTGCAGATTCATACCCTGCTATCTAAACACACTAACCTCTAGATTACGGGCAGTCTTGATATGCTTGTCCAGGTCTGTTTGGTAAGGAAATGGCCCCTTAAAACCACAAGAAGCAGTTTCCAGGAAAGAAACAGCCAGCCTCTTTAATCAATTTCCCCACAGTCTCCACTTTTGGTGAAACAGAATCTGAAAGAAATTTATGTGACCTTATTGAGAAAATACCTCTAGAACATACACATTGTGGGAGCTAAGGATTACAAATTCTCAGGACATAAAAAAAAGAAGAAGAAGAAGAAGAAAGGACACTATTCAGCTACAGTAACCAGAGCAGCTTGGTACTAACTAGTATAATAAACAAATGTTGTTGTTGTTGATAGGTGCCATCAAGTCAGTACTGACTCATAGCAACTCTATGCACAACAGAAGGAAACACCGCCCAGTCCTGGGCCAACCTGAGTCATTGCTATGCATGAGCCCATGCATATAAGGTAATTGAAAATACCATGACTTGATCAGGTGCTAAGCAGAAGAATGAATCAGGATCCATGCCTCACATCAAACATAAAACCCAGACATACAGTTTTATGCCATCTGATCTATTATGCCTCTCTGAGAGGTCCTACATTCATTAATTGAAGGAAAACTCACATCACAGAGTCTTTTGAAAATATGTTTAAGAAGCATTCATACCAACACAAATATTAATTTATTATTTTCTTAAATTGACATTTCAAACTCTGGATATCTACTTCACCACATGTCTAAAGACATGGTATCTCTGTGGGAATTTTCCACAGGGCCTCAGTTGTGAGCATCTGCTGACTTCCCCACCCCCACCCCACCCCAGTGGTGGTCAGATGTCTATGCTTGCCCTTTAGAATTGGGCCCACTTCTCTTAACCTTTAAGTGAAGTAACATGGGAGAAAGAGAAAGTGGAATTACATTTTTCTTTATAACACTGCCCTTACTTGTCTCGCCTTTGTGTCATTTACTTTTCTTTTTCTTTTCTCCAGAATTTTATCTACGTGACTGTTTGGAAAAAAAGGATTCTTTTCTTTGGGGCGTGGGTGGGGTCAGGGATGCTATTTTCAACTGGAATCAAACTGATTCTGGGTATTTTTTAATGGGTCCAATCTGTCTTAAAATGTGGAGAAATAAAACTACGAACTAAAAAAAGATAGCCTGTCCATGAAGGTAATAGTTGAGCTGGTATTTGAACATGAAAGATCCTCACAGCACAGTGGAAAGAGAATGAAAGTGGAGTCAAGCATTTGGGGATCAAATCTGGCTCTGCTTGCATATTTAACTAGCATGTCATCTTGGCTTGAAGTAATAATGCGAACTTAAAAGAAATTCTGGATACACAGGTTAGACAGGGATGGGCAACTTGGACATTGGCTACCCAAAATGGGGGGGGGGGCTACAAAGGCAAGAAGTGACTGGCTTACAAGCTTTCAAGAGGGAACCTAGGTCCAGAGGGTGCAGAGGAAGGTAGAATCTCCGCTGAGTAGTATCCAATCTGTCTCGGCAGGACTGATGAAAGGAGCTGGGGTTAGGACTCTTGTGATACAATAGTGAATAATAGTTATCAGGACTGACTGTGAGGGCTGGAAATGTACAGGTAGATGTTTTGTAGCAAAAGGAGGGGAGTGGTTGACTTTGCAGTCCAGGAGCGGAGTTTCCTGGGACCAAGGGAGAAGAGCAGAGTGCTGGACCCCACCCAGATTAGCAGTGACACCAGAGATGAAGACAGAGATGATGACATGGAGAAATGGAGTGGCTGGGGACTCCCAGACCCAGAGAGGGAGAGGGTCTGTGTGCTGATGACCGGGGAGGGGGGTAAGGCTTGCAGGGTATACCCTATGGTTGGTTGATGATGCTTGGAGGGAATTGTAACCATGGCAATGAAACGATATATGATAGGATGAATGTAAAGCTAATGTTCTCCCATGTAAACTATCATATAATTCACAATAAAACATTTTTTTAAAAAGTAATTCTGTATAGTTGCTTAATGCCAGGCTCTTGAAATAATTTCTAAGATTCAGCTGAAAGGATTTGTCATCATGATTTCAAAAGAACGACACTCTGAGCTTGAAAAAAAAATAGGTTGGCTTGTTATACAAGGAAGAATTTAAGAAATTTGATTATTTGTCACATTGCCATAATGCTACAACAAACTTGTCTTTTCTGTTAAAGTTGTGGGGTTTTATCTACTAAGATTTTTTTTTTAGCAGTTTACATAAAATTGATTCATCTTCCTGGCTCTAGTGTGTAGCATGCAAAAGCTGGACAGTGAATAAGGAAGATCGTAGAAGAATTGATGCCTTTGAGTTGTGGTGTTGGAGGAGAATACTGAAAGTGCCATGGACTGCCAAAAGAACCAATAGATCTGTTTTGGAAGAAGTGCAACCAGAGTGCTCGTTGGAGGCCAAGATGGCTAGGCTTCA
The DNA here is from genome assembly GCF_000296735.1 of Chrysochloris asiatica. Classification (NCBI taxonomy): domain Eukaryota; kingdom Metazoa; phylum Chordata; class Mammalia; order Afrosoricida; family Chrysochloridae; genus Chrysochloris; species Chrysochloris asiatica. Next base: position 20,908,416 of record NW_006408522.1, read on the forward strand.
TCTCTCATGCTTTAGACACATTGTCCGGAGAGAACAGTTGCTGGAGAAGGATGTCATGCTGGCTAAGGTGGAGGGTCAGAGAAGAAGAGGAAGACCCCTAACGAGATGAATCAGCCAGGTGGCATCATTGATGGGTTCAAGTGTGGCAGTGGTTAGTGAGGTTGGCCCAGGATCAGGCATGGTTTTGTTCTGCTGTGCATGGGGTCGCTATGAGTCGGTTCTGACTCGATGGCATCTGACAACAACAACAAATAATAAACTACAAAAAAAGTTATTTACTTAGTCTAAAAAATGGAAAACTGTCAAGGTTATACTGATTTATCTTTCTCTTTTATTTCATTTCAGTAACATTGGCAGCACTACCGAGTGTAACGATTTCTAAAGAAGGACCTTGTTATTCTAGAATTTACTATCTTGTGATCTAATCAGGCATGTCATGTAGAGATCAACTGACTTCTTTTAAGTAGGCTGCTTAACTCATGTGACAGAAAACTTGAACTCTTATTTAAGAGTCTAATTGTCCATTAACTTCAATAGTATTTCCAATCCGTGCTCTACTGTGTGCAAATTCAGTACCCCCAAGCATCGTTCAGACTCAGTGACCCTGCATTGAGTTTCTGAGGCTGTAAATCTTTATGGGAGCAGGAAGCCTAATCTTTCTCCTGTGAAACAGCTGGTAGTTTTGAATTGCTGACTTTGAGGTTAGCAGCCTGATTTGTAACCACTACACTACCAGAGCTCATTTTTGCCACATAGTAAACTATTATATTTTATCCCTTTTAAAGATCAGTGCTCTATTACTTGTAGTCATTAGTAGAGGAAGAGTAAAGTATTAAGAACTTCAGGGTCCATTGAAGATCATTAGAAATGAAGACTGCATGTGGTGATTTCGGTAATTCTTAGCTTTGAAAAATCTGTAATTATTCCGCTCCAGTCCCTCTATTTATTATGATTGCTTAAAAGAACAAAAAGTTTGCTCATTTAAAAAAGACAATATTGAAATCAGAAAATATTTTAGGAAATAAGGGAGTTCCTGTAATTTTTGGTTGTATCGACAAAGTTGTTTTGTTAATCTAGGAATATAAAAATGTATTATATACCCCTTGGTGTTTCATAGAATGGTTATTTAGAAATATTTAGATATGCAAAGACTAATCTTTTTCTGGTAATAAAAAGAATTAGGAGTGTAAAATATTTTTATCCTGAGTATCCATACCCTCCCTCTTTAGCTATTGAAACAGATTCATGTTATTTGTGTGTGTGTGTGTGTGTGTTTTTAAATGTGTCTGTGTGTATGTCTTCTACCATAGCCATCCAACTAGCCAGATTCTCTCTATTCCTATTCTTTGCATTCTAATTTGAGTGTACTTTTCAGGAAAATGTGATGTAAGCAAGGCACACCTATAAAATGTTCAGTTACCAACAACTGTGAGTCATAGAATAGTTCCTGCTTATATAATTGTTTAGTGAAGGAGTTTAATAACTTTCAAATTTTCCTGAAATGTGGTTCCAAATATTAGTTACCTCTTCACCTTGCCCATTTGTTCATGTGCTGGAACTCGGTCATTTCATTTCCACTAACAAGTGTTTGAAAACAGATAAGGGGAGTGGCCTCCTAGTTCTGACGGTCTTCCTAGGGAGCTTTCCAGAGCCTTAGCAACACAGGATGCTTCCTGATTTTTTTTATTTGTTCAGGGAAAATGTTTGCCTGAAATTGCTTTAAGAAGGAATTAGAACTGCCCAAAGCAAAGTGTTTGGTTAGAAATACTTATATATATATGACATTAGGTGCATAGATCAGGCTCTGCATTTCTAAATCACTGTTATTTATAATGATAGAAGTTTAAGAACTGCAAGTGTAAGAGCTGTGCTAAGGGTGTAGACACAGTCAGCACTAAGGAAAAGGTCCATCTGGTTTGGGGATGGACCTTCAAATTCTTGTCGTGGTGTATTTTGAGGTCTTATTTGCTCAATTAAAACCCCTTCAGTCCCTAGAAGGTTGGGGGATAGCAGCAGCAGATGCCTTTCAGGATGAGAAAGGAATGCTGAGTGCTAGCAATGGATTTTTCAGCAATGTCTAGGTGTGTCCTGGCTATTAATGTCTTATATACATACCCTTTATATTGCCAAGTCTCTGCTACCACCCAGATACCACTTTTTTCCACCCCCCTACTCCTGAATCTTCTACTAATGCATTACTATCATCTCTGTAGCATAAAGAAAGCCACAATGCTTGCCAAACCCACAGTCCTCTGTAAGGTGTAACTCTTCCCACCATCCCAAGGCTCTTTCTGAGGACTCTCATTACCCCACCCATTTGGCTAAGCTGACAGGGCCAGGGGGCAGGCCCTTCCTAGGTGGCTAGGGTCTTATGATATGACCTGGCCTCATAAAGAGGCAGTATTATTTAACTGACACATTTAGATGTTCTGTTTTGGGAACTGCAATTTAGGAATATGAAAAAGAAAAACCAGAATAGAATGGTGTAGACACATGGACAGTAACGACCCCATGAGCAGTGACACTCCAGAGAGACCCCAGACTCCTACTGGTGAACTTCTTGCCTCTGCCTTTGTTGTTGTTTTTGCCTCTGTGACATAGAGCCCTTCTGTTTCCTTAACATTTTGTTTTCCTGTCCTAATGTAACATACCCTTCTGAGAGCTCAATATTACAGCTATCAGAAGGATGTTTTCACCTCTTTCAGTTGTGTTTGGTGTGTGTGTGTGATGAAAACAAGTTAGAGTTTATAACCAATAGTTATGGTGTTTGCCTCCCTTATTTACCTCATTGCTTTTGTTTCCATATGTTGCTGTTCTTGTTGTTAAATGCCATTGAGTCAGTTCCGACCCATAGTGACCCTGTACAGGGTTTCCAAGGAATGGCTGGTGAGCTTGAACCACTGTCCTTGTGGTTCAAACAACTTTGCAGTCCAGCACATTAGCCCACAACGTTACATCACGACCCTTTGTTTCCTTATGCTTACTGAACATCTACCCTGGCTCACAGTTCCTGTGTGTTTCAATATGGAATCATTACTGTATGGGTTACACTGGCTGCCTTTCCTATTATTTACTGAACATCTACCCTGGCTCACAGTTCCTGTGTGTTTCAATATGGAATCATTACTGTATGGGTTACACTGGCTGCCTTTCCTATTACTTACTGAACATCTACCCTGGCTCACAGTTCCTGTGTGTTTCAATATGGAATCATTACTGTATGGGTTACACTGGCTGCCTTTCCTATGACATCAGGGTATCCTCTTCCCTCTTCAGTAGCAGCAAAGGGCTCAAGCCCTCACAGGAATCAATCACCAGGAATATGGGTACACTCTAGTCCTTTCAGTGCAGAGTTTCCTCCATGGGATGCCATGAGGAAGGACAGGTAAGAAAGCAAGGTGTAGTCACAGATACTTGGTTTATTTATATGGGTTGTGTCTAGGCCAGTGTGAGCAAAAGGATGATTGCCAGATCAAAGAAGTTCTCAAACTTCGAGATCTTGAGCTTCCCCCTTTTATCTTTCTCCATGTAATTTCACCTTTGTCTTCTGTGAAGACACCCAGCCTAACTCTTTCCTTTCTTTTGAAATCATATAAAGGGCAAAACTTTCCAGCCACTTCCTCTTTATTATGCCTATGTGTCCAAGAATCATGCTGACTGAGCCATGTTCTTGCTGGCTGAGTCAAGTTCTTATAATTCTACTGAAGCATTAAATTCTGTTTCCACTAGCAAAATGTAACATACAATTGCATAACTACATGCTCATACCTTTTATTTGATGAAAGTTCTAGCTAATTCTTTCATTAACAAGTGTTCATTAAACCAACAACTTAGACCAACAGCTAGTCATTCAAACAGAACATGGGAATGCTTGCATGGTTTAAAATCAGCAGAGATGTGCATCGGGTTTCGTAGCCTTTTACCATACTTATTCAGTATGTTGTTGTTAAGTGCCTTTGAGTTGGTTCTGATTCATGGTGACCTTGTATAGGGTTTCTGAGGAGCAGCTGGTGGGCTTGAACTGCCAACCTCATGCTGAGCAAATAATCTGAGAAAGTAGACTATATAAAGAAGAATGCACATCAGGATTAGAGGAAGACTCATTAACAACATGCGATATGCAGGTGATACAACCTTGATTGCCGAAAACAAAGAGGACTAAGCATTGATGAACATCAAAGACTACCACCTTTCGTATGAGTTATACTTCAGCATAAAGAAAATGAAAATCCTCACAACTGGGTCGATACACAACATCAAGCTAAATTGAGAAAAGATTGCGGTTATAAGGATTTCATTTTACCTGGCTCTTTAATCAATGCTCATGGAAGCAGCAGTCAAGAAATCAAATGATATACTTGTGTTAGGCAAATCTGCTTTAAAAGCCCTCTTCAAAGTGTTAAAAAGCAGAGATATCACTTTGAATACTAAGGTACATCTGATCCAAGCCATGGTATTTTTAATCACCTCCTATGTATATGAGGCGCTGTAGGATAAGCACTCGATCGCAGGTTGATTTGAACCACAAGGTTGTTGATTCAAATTCACCAGCTGCTCCTGGGAAACCCTATACAAGGTCATTATGAGTAGGAACTGACTCGATGGCACTTAACAACAACAACATATGTATGCATGCAAAATCTGGTCTGTGAGTGAAGAAGACTGAAGAAAAACTGATGTACCTGAATTATGGTGAAGAATATTGTATATACTTCGGACTGCCAGAAGAATGAACAAATCTGTCTTGGAAGAAGTATAGCCAGAATGCACACTTGGAGTAAGGAGGATGAGTCTTTGTCTACCATACTTTGGACAGGTTATTAGGACAGTCCAGTCCCTGGAGAAGGACACTGTGCTTGGTAAATTAGACCTTCGACGAGATGGATTGACATAGTGGCAGCAATAATGGGCTTAAGCAGAGGAACAATTGTGAGACTGGTGCAGGACTGGGCAGTATTTCCTTCTGAGTTTTAGCTGACTGCCTTCCGTTGGCAGTCAAGTTTCCATGGCGATTGATATTTAGTTCCGATTTCTTCCTTGACTTTTGAAAAATCGAATAGACACACTATAGGAAATGAAAGGAACCAATTTCTTTTCTTGCAAGGAAACAACTGCTATTGAGTCCCTGTGACTCATGGCCGTCACATTGTATTCCAGTTGAGCTGTTGCTCTTCATTGGGTTTTCAGTGGCTGAATTTTTGGAAGTACATCACCAGGCCTTTCTTCCAAGGCACCTCTAGGTGAATTCAAACTCCAGCCTTTTGACTGTCGGTTTAGTGTTTAACCATTGCACATCCCAGGGCTAATTCCTAGAACCAACACTGTGATTGATATGAAAATGATAAGTCTCATTTATGTAAAATGGCAAATTTGAACAAAGTGGGTAGCTTTTTACTATTGTATAGTATTTTGATATATTATCCATGCATATGTATATATGTCATTCATTCAGGAACTTTTTTAGGTAGTGAAGATGTCATTGTTATTGTTAAGAGCTACTGAGTCAGTTCCCACTCATAGTGACCCTGTATGGAGTTTCCAAGGAGTGGCTGATGGGTTTGAACCATTTACCTTGTGTTTAGCAGTCCAGTGCTTATCCTACAGAGCCACACCAGAATTCATGGAGATGTAATAGTGAGAAAAAACTAGACAGAATGATGAATGGATAAACATAATGTGGTGTACACACACAGTGAAGCACTCCTCAGCTGTAAAGAGAAAAGTATCACTGACACATGCCACAACATGGACAAACCTTCCAAACATCCTGCAGAAAGAAAAGTCTGTTGCCAAAGGGTAAAGATATGATCTCATGAATACGAAATAAACAAATACACAGAAACCAAAGATTATTAGTAGCTGTGGGGAAAGAGGAGTCTCTGTGTAGGGATCATTGAATTTACATTGAAGGTGGTGGGATGATTTGGAAAAGGAGAGCAAGAATGGTTTTATAGCTTGAAGAATTTTATCAGTGTTACTGACTTATACATGTAGAATTGTTGAGATGGTGTATTTTTGTTATGTATGTTTTCACCACACTATAATAATAATAAAAGGCAGTCTGGAACTTACAGGGTGGGGAGAGAGAGAAATGTCCTGTGCTGAGTGTCCCAAAGAGGACAGTGTGCTTTGAGGTCCCCTGAGGGAGCAGCAGGGTCTGGTTAGACACAGGTGCTGCTCAAAGAGACTCTGAAGGCTAGTTTACTTGTGAACTGGGGGAGGGGAGGAGGCACAGGTTGTGAGAAGTCCCTTGTGGCGAGACTCCGGCATCATTGAGGAACTGAAAAAGGACAGTAGGGCTGAAGCCCCAGAAAGTAAGGGGCACATGTGGCGAGAGAGAAGGCTGGAGAGGAAAGCAGAAACCTGGGACTACATAGGCCAAGCTGGGTGGAGATGTAGGCGTGGGGGAGAGGACACAGTATATGGTTCGGACAGTCACTTTCAGGGATCTCTTTGCATAATCTTCCCTTCTTTCATTGGCACAAGCAGGTAACGTTCTTTCACAGTTTATTCCTACAAAGAAACAGCTTTTCCCCCTTCTGGCACACATACAGGATAGTGCAGAAGAGCAGAGTCATGCCAAGATGGAGTCCTGGGCAGGAGCCGGCCCATGTCCAGCTCTGGTCTCCCTGCCACACTTAAGTCTCAATAGATTGCAACTCATAGCAAGGTTTCTGAGGCTGTAAATTTTATGGGAGCAAAAAGCCTCCTACTTCTCCTGTGGAGAGTCCGGTAGACTCCAACTGCTGACCTTACGATTAGCAGCCCAACAAGTAAACCATTAGGCCCCCAGGATTCCTGTTCACAAACAGTAGAAACCACAAATGTTTAATCTGTGAGTGTGAAACAGTGGTGTTATTTGGCAATGCCATCACATATGAGGAAGAGTTGCTAAACAAAAATGGAATCATAATAATGATACTATTTTGCCACCTGTTCTTGTTCAGTTGGAGTCACTATAGGATAAGCACTATACTAACCACTAGGTCAGGAGTTCAAACCCACCAGCTGCTAATTGGAAACACTATACAGGGTCACTGTGAGTTGGAGCCAACTCCACATCACTTAACAACAAAAGCAACTTTTTCAATTAACAGTATTTTTCCATGTCGGTATGTATAGATCTATACCACTCATCTGTCCGTTTGTACTGTGGTGGCTTGAAAGCTATACCACTACTATCTTAAAATACTAGCAGGATCACGTATGGTGGACTGTTTTCAGCTGAGCTTCCCGGCTAAGACAGACTAGGAAGAAGGAGAGGAAAATGACTTCTGAGTGTTTAGTCACTGAAAACCTAGGAATAGTAGAACACTGTCAGATAGCACCAGAATAGTGAATGAATGTTGAAACATGACAAGCACCAGAATACTGTCAGATATAGTGCTGGAAGATGAGCTCCTCAGGTTGGAAGGTAATCAAAATATGACTGGGGAAAAGCACCTCCTCAAAGTAGAATTAACCATGATGACCCAAGAGGAGGAGTGAAGCTTTTCGGAACTTCATTTGCTGATGAGACACAACTCAAAATGAGGCAAAGCAGCTGCAAACATCCATTAATAATTGGAACATGGAATGTACAAAGTATGGACTTAGGAAAATTAGAAGTTATCAAAAAGGAAATGGAATGCATAAAGACTGATCGCCTAGGCATTAGTGAGCTGAAATGGAGTGGTATTAGCCATTTTGAATCTGACAATCATAAAGTTTACTATGTTGGGAATGATAAATTGAAGAGGAATGGCATCACATTCATCATCAAAAAGAACATTTCAAGAGCTATCTTAAAGTGTAGCGCTGTCTGTGATGGGATACTAGCTGTACATGAACAAGGAAGACCAGTTAATATACCACTACTATTCAAATTTATGCCCCAACCACTAAAGCCAGTGATGATGAAATTCAAGAATCTTGCCAGCTTCTTCAGTCTGAAATTGATCAAACAGACAGTCAAGATGTATTGCTCGTTACTGATGATAGGTATGCAAAGGGTAGAAACACAGAGGAAAGATCAGTAGTTGCAAAATATGGCCTTGGTGATAGAAAAGATGCTGGAGATTACATAATAGAATTTTGCAAAACCAAAATTGCAAATACTTTTTTAAAACAACATGTACATTTACCTTACCGGATGGAATCCACAGGAATCAAATTGACAACATCTGTGGGTATAAGATGGTGGAAAAGCTCAATATCATCCCCCAAAAAAGAGGCCAGGGACAGACTGTGGAACAGACTATCAATTACTCATATGCAAGTTCTGACTGAAGCAGAAGAAAAGTAAAACAAGTCCATGAAAGTCAAAATATGACCTTGAATAGATTCCACCTGAATTTAGAAATCAATCTCAAGAACAGATTTGATGCTAATGACAGAAGACCAGAAAAGTTGTGGGATGACATCAAAAATACCATGCAGGAAGAAAACCAAAAGGTATTAATTAAGAAGATAAGAAAGAAGGAAAAGACCAAAATGGATGATGCCAGAAGAGACTCTGAAATTTGCTTTCCAGCATAGAGATGCTAAAGCAAATTGAAGAAATGAGGTGAAAGAGTTGAACAGAAAATTTCAAAGGGCAGCTCCAGAAAACAAAGTATTATAGTAAAATGTGCCAACGCCTGGAGTTAGAAAACCAACAGTTAAGAACACACTCAGTATTTCTCAGACTGAAAGAACTGAAGAAAAAAATTCATGCCTCGAATTGAAATATTTAAGGATTCTATGGACAAAATATTGAATGATGCAGAAAGTATCAATAGGAATTCACAGAGTCATTGTACCAAAGAAATCGGCACTGATCAACCATTTTAAGAGGTAGCGTATGTTCAAGAGTCAGCATATGTTCAAGAGTCAAAGGTACTGAAGGAAGAAGTCCAAGGTGCACATTGGTAAAGAACAAGGCTCCAGGAATTGATGGAATACCAATTCAAATCTTTCAACAAACTGATGCAGCACTGGAGGCAGTCAATCATTTATGGCAGGAAATTTGGAAGAACAGCTTACCTGGCCCACTTAATGGAAGAGATCCATATTTGTGCCCATTCCAAAGAGAGGTGACCCAATGTAATGTGCAAATCATCATTCAATATCATTAATATCACCTACAAGTAAAATATTGTTGAAGACAATTCAAAAACAGCTGCAAGAGTACTTTGACAGGGACCTGCCAGAGGTTCAATCCAGATTCAGATGAGGACATAGAAAAAGGGATATCATTGCTGACATTGAAGGATCGTGGCTGAAAGCAGAGACTACCAGAAAGATGCTTACCTGTGCTTTATTCACTTTGCAAAGGCTTTCAGTGGTGTGGATCATTGATGAGCTATGGAAAATATTGTCAAGAATGGGTATTCCAGAAAACTGAAGTGTGCTCATGAGGAACCTGTACATAGACCAAGGGAACACTGAATGGTTTCAAATCAGGAAAGGTGTGCACCAGGGTTGTGTTCTTTTATCATATTTATTCAATGTGAGCAAATAATCTGAGAAACTGGGTTACATGAAGAACATGGCATCAGTATTGGAGGAAGACTCATTAACAGCCTGTGATAGGGAGGTGATACAACCTGGCTTGCTGAAAGTGAAGAGGAGTTAAAATATTTGCTGATGAAGATAAAGACTACAGTCTTCAGTATGGATTGCACTTCAATGTAAAGAACAAAAATCCTCACAACTCGAACAATAGATAACATCATGATAAATGAAGAAAAGATTAAAGTTGTCAAAAAACTTCATTTTGCTCGGATCGACAATCAACCCTCATAGAAGCTGCAGTCAGGAAGTCAAACGATAGATTCCATTAGGCAAATCTGTGGCACAAGACCTCTTTAAAATGTTCAACAGCAAATAAATCAATTTGAAGACTAAGGTGTGCCTGACTCTTGCCATAGTATTTTCAGTAGCCTCATTTGCACGTGAAAGTTGGATAATGAATAAGGAAGAGCATTGAAGAATTGATATATTTGAGTTCTGCTATCAGAGAAGAAGAACAAACAGATGTATCTTGGAAGAAGTACAGCCAAAATGCTTTTTAGAAGCCAGGATGGTGAGACTTTGTCTCTCATACTTCACACATATTATCAGGAGGGGCCAGTCCTTGGAGAAGGACATCATACTTGCTAAAGTGGAGGGCCAGTGAAAAAGAGAAAGACCTTCAATGAAATGGATTGGCACAGTGGCAGCAGCAATGGACTTTAGTATAGCCATGATTGTGAGGATGGCACAGGACCGGGCAGGGTTTTATTCGGTCGCTATGAGTCGGAACAGATTCAAAGATACCTAACAGCACGAGCAACATGTATAGCTCTACCTTAAATTTTTTTGTATTCCCTTTTACAGATGCACCCTAATGTATTACATTTATTATTGAGTGCATATTAATAAAGCTATATTAATCTTTATGTCATTTCCACTTTTATAAACAATGCTGCAGTGAACATCCTTGGAAGTAATTATTTGCCTTTTTGTGTGTAAGTATTTCATGGGGAAATTCTTAAACATGGACTTTATGCATCACATCTATTTGAAATCTTTTGGTTTCATTATAAAATAATATTCATAAGAAAAATATAGAACAATATAGATGGACATAAAGTACAAAACTGAAAATCCCTCAACCCCATCCCTTGTAGTCTTGAAATTATTATGCATCCCTGGAATATACGTCGTAAAAGAAATGACCAAATGACTCTAAAAAGGCTGTGCATGATTATCCTATCCCATTGCCTGACATTGCCTGATTTTCTACATTCTGTCCATAGCTAATCCTTATCAGTCTTTTCTATCTTTTCAAGTTCAGTAGTAAAGTTTTAAGACTGCATTTTAAGCCTGCATACCTTTCATTATTAGTGAGATGACATTGTTTCTTCCATTTCGTGTTTTGTTTTTAGTAGTACTTCTAGTTGCCTGGGTTTTCCTTTTGCCTGTTTTGCTATTGAGTTGTCTTTTTCTTATTAATTTATAAAAGCTCTGTATATATTTAAGGAATTTGTGTTTTTCAAATACGTTTTTGGCCAACTTGTCTTTTAACTTTCTTTATGATGAATTTTGCAACCAAGAAGTTTTAATTTTTCCTATAAATATTTGGAACCGACTCCACGGCACTTAACAACAACAACAAATAAATATGTTGAGCTAGCATTTCTTGCAAATACAGGCCCTTGGTCAGCTTTCATAGTTGCTTTTCCTGGCTAATATTTAGCTACGAGGACCCTTTAAAGCAACGTGGAAGGTGGAGAGGGAGGGCAGGATGGAGCCCAAAGGTTGAGACTTCTGTTCAGAAGCAAGTCATCAGGGTGTTTTTTGCTTAAGATGACTCAGCCAGCCAGCAAGCTCTCCTGCTCAGTGGCCCTGCCAAAGCCAGCTTATTATAGGACTCCACACCCTCCCCTAGTACTTCCCAGGCTGGGGTTTCCAGGGCAAAAGTCTCCTATCTGTCACCCATCACTCATGAGACAATCCGGCTGAGCTTCCCTAGTCACCTGTTCTTAGGTAAAACTGACTCACTGTCCCTCCAGTGCAGGCCCCTTTTGCCTAATATAAATGGCATTTTGCAATCTATTATGTTTGTACTACATAAATCCTAGTGAGTGACAGTAATACAAACAGAACTGGTGGGAGAACAACTAATCACAAAAAGACGATGTGCTTTTGATTGTGATTTAAGGACAGTAGATGGGAATTATATATACCCATTGCCATCAAGTTAATTCTGACTCATAGTGACCCGATAGGACAGAGCAGAATTGTCCCATAGGGTTTCTAAAGTCATAAACTTGATGGAAGCAGATTGCCATGTGTTTGTCCTGTGGAATGGCTCGTGAGTTCTAACCCCCAGCCTTTCAGTTAGAAGATGAACTTTTAACCATTGCACAACCAGGGCTACTTAGAACTGTTCTTGCTGATGTTAGGCGCTCTTGAGTCAGTTCCAACTCACAGAGACCCTGGATGTGAGGTTTCTGAGACTGTAAATCTTTCTCCCACAGAGCAGTCTGACGGTTAACAGTCCAGTGCTTATCCTACAGCACCACGAGGGCCCCTTAGATTAGAACTGTTGTTTTACCCTGTAGTCGGTTCCACTGATAGTGACCCTGTATAGAGTTTCCAAAGAGCAGCTGGTAGGTTTGAACTGCTGACCTTATGGTTAGCAGTCCAGTGCTGACCCTAGAGTGCCACACCAGGACTCTGGTTGTTCATTACCCTGCTTAAACACCATCAGTGAATTCCATCTTTTGCCATGTAAAGACCAAACTCTTTAGCAAGATATGTGAGGTTTTTCACATCCTGATCCAAATCTGTTTTTCCAGCTATCTAGACACTAATATGTTAAATACATTCCTTTGCATATATTTATTTAGCAACTACTAGTGATTATGAAAGGAGCTCTGGTAGCGTATCGGGCTGCGAACCTTAAGGTCAGCGGTTCGAAACTACCAGCCGCTCCACGGGAGAAAGATGAGGCTTTCTACTCCCATAAAGATTTACACCCTCGGAAACCCTGTACAGGGTCGCTATGGGTCGGACCCGACTCGATGGCACTTAACAACAACAACAACAACAGTGATTATGAGTTGGGCTGCTAACCTCAAGGTCAGCAGTTTGAAACTACCAGCTATTCTGCCGGAGAAAGATGATGCTTTTTTCTGCTCCCATAATGATCTACAGCCTCAGAAACTCTGTGCAGCATGACTATGAATCAGAACCAACTCCGTGGCACACCACCACCACCACCACTACCACCACCTACCTATACCACCCTGAATGCGCCCAGTCTCATCTGATCTCAGAAGCTAAGCAGGGTTGAGCCTGGTTAGTACTTGGATGGAAGACTGCCTGGGAATACCAAGTGCTGTAAGAGTGGTGGTGTGGCACTGTGGGCTAATGCGTCAGACTGCAAAGTCACTTGAACTGCAATGTCTGTGGTTCAAGCTCACCAGCTGCTGCTTGGAAACTATACAGGGTTGCTATAGGTCAGAATCAACTCGACAGCACTTAACAATAACAACAACCTATAAGAAATTGTTCTAGCTTTTGGAATTAGTGTTGGTTTCTGCCTTCGCAAAGCTTACAGGCTAATTAGGGAAACTGATGATCCCAAGTACACCCATCTGGAGGGTGACCAGGAAGGAGTTTTCTGAGGAGAGATCTATAAAGTGAAGACTAAAGGAATTGGTTGTGAGCAGAGCTTGGGGAGGAGTGCAGGCTGTTCTAGGCAGAGGGCACAGTAATGGCCTTGATGTAGGAGAGAGCTTGAGATGTTCTAGACAACAGAAAGCTTACAGAACTCCAAAGGCAGAAGGCCTCAATGAGGTGATATTAGACCCGTGGACATGGACCAAATCAGACAGTGCAATGTAGAATATAGTAACGGAATTCAGACACTGAGGTTTAAAGCTAGGAATTGGGCATAGGGAGGGAAGGTGATGGGGGCAATATAATGCAATGGTCTTTAAAGCCGATCTTATATATTTGCTTAGCAACCCTCTGAAGTATTCTTATTAACTGGTTTTATGGATGAGGATACTGAAGCAAAGGAAGTTGGGTAATTTGTTCAAGGTAGCATAGCTGGATAATATAGAAGCTACTGACTCTGACTTCAGTAACCTCGACCATGTATTTTATACTGCTCAATTGCTTCGTTTTGTAAGAAAATTGAGATGCAGAGATTAAAAATAAGCTAGAATGAATAATTCTAACGATTTGTACTCTTCAGCCTGGAAAGATAAAAAATGAACCTTTTTATTAAAAGGCAATGCAGCAACATGGATTTACTCACTATATATGTTCAGAATGTAAGGGCATCTTTTGAAGTTTCAAAGGAGTAAAGTAATTACAAGGCAAATACAAGCAAGTGCTCTTTACACCAGTGCCACCCACCCACTGCGGTCCAATTGGTTTCTACACATAGCGACGCTGTGGAGGCTTCCGAGGCTCTAAAACTTGACTGGAGCAGAAAGCCTCATCTTTCTACCACAGAGAGGCTGGTAGGTTTGAACTGCAATCCTTGCAGTTTGAAGACCTGTGCTTATCCTATAGAGCCACCAAGGCTCCATGGGTAGTACATAGGAGCAGTCGATTGCCCCGAATACAGATTGAAAAGAAAATAAATTTAGAGTATCTTTCTTGAGTGAGTTATCAAAGCAGAAACCCTCTTCTATATGTTAGGTGCTGTATGAGTTGGTTCCAACTCATAGTGACCCTATGCAAAACAGAACAAAACACTGCCTAGTTCTGAACCATCCTTACAATTGTTGTTACGCTTGAGCCAATTGCCGCTGCCACCATGCCAATCCATCTCATTGGGGGTCTCATTAAGAAAAATGTTGACAATGTCTGTAGTAGACACTTAAATTACTACGAAAGTTAGGAAAAAATGAGTAGGGGAAAGTAACTCTATGAACTTTTATAATAAAAAATAAGTGACTTTATGTATGCTCTTGCAATTTTGAATTTTTATACATTAAAATTTTAAAATTTTGTTTGCATATGTAAATCTATGGATGATTTTTAAGTGTGAAGCAACCATAAAGGGATTAAAAAATAAAAACCACAGCCATTGATTCCGACTCATAGCAGCCCTGTAGGACACAGTGGACAGCTGTAATCTTGACAGAAACAGACAGTCAAATTGTTCTCTCATGGAGTGGCTGCTGGATTTGAACCACTGACCTGGTTAGTAGCCCAACATTGAGCCCACTGTGCAGTAATAGCCTTCCTCAGTCCTCACAGACAGAGTGAAATAGTTCTTTCAAAGGGAATCCATTTTGATTAGGTAGAGAGTTGGTGAAGGCACTGCCAAGAGATTGGCTTGACATTGGAGGAAAGGCCGAGACACAAGTTCCTTTAGAGCCTCTGCCTGCTTGAGCTACTTTCGTCCTTTAAAATATTCTCTGAACACACACAATTGAAATAACTTTTACTCAAGAACAAATGTCTATTCTTTCATGAACTATGAGATTTTTACAACATAAAACAGAATGCCACTCAGTTTTGATCTTTTTGTTATGATCTCCATTGTCTACCAGTCCTAGTGAGACCATGCATTCAGATCATCCCTGTTTAGTGGTATCCTTGTCATGTAGGACTGTCACAGTGGAGGAAAAAGCACATTGTACTCTCCGTCACGTCAGAGTTTGGGGACTGCTAAGTCATAATTTCATAACCTCATATCTAATCACTTCTACATCTTGGCTCTTTAGTATTGTCTCACCATGATCCAGGTGCAAGCATGGCCACATCTTCTAAGGTTCTCTGCTTCCTCCAAGGTGACTCTGGAAACACCTACCTCCTTGGTACTCAGCATACATCTAGTTGTTACTTCAATACAGCAAATGAGCATTGTAGCCTTCTCTTACAAGTCTACACTGCTGTATATGCATTTAGAAATATGAATACTACAAAGTAGACATTGTGGGGTTTGCTGAAACAGTGTTTAAAAGTCTACCCAAGCTCTGGGTAGAGGGCTAGGCAAGCAGTCAGCTTAAATGCTCATTTTTTACTAACCTAGAGGCCCTTCATGCTCACACATGTTCTGCTCAACTCCTTCAAAGCAACCTTCTGTTGAGAAGAGGTTGTTTCCTCTGGGCAAGAGAGCCTGTATTTTTATGCATGGGAGACTAGGTTACTGTTTCTCACTCATGTTTGTAGTTGGTAGCTAATTAGATTATTCTCAGTTCTCTTCTGTAGCTCCTGCCGTGACTGACTTTGTTTTACTGTAATCTTCCTTCACATTTCAGACTTGTGGAAGCCCTGGGGCTCCTAGCCACTCATCCATTCACCTATTCATTTACTCCACAGACAGCTCTTGAGTATCTACTCTGTTAAGTGCTGAACTAGATGTGGGGTTGCTGCCACAGATCTTATCCTCAAGGAAGTCACACATAGTCTAGTTAGGGAGACAGTGCTATGAGAAGATAATAACAGAATGTGGCAAGTGCTCCAAAGAGGAGTCTCTACCTTACCTTGGTGGCCCAGAAAGGCTTTCTGGAGGGTTTGACAGTGAAACTTCATTTTTCCTGTCTTTTACGTTTAAGAATTCCGAATATCCTCTGAATGCAAGTTCTCTATTAAGCATGCTGTTGTGCTGTCGAGTTGATTCCAACTCACAGTGACCCTATCGGACAAAGTAGAACTGCTCTATAGAGTTTTTTCAGGCTGAAATCTTTACAGGAGCAGATCTCTAAGTCTTTTCTCCTGCAGAATCTCTGGTGGGTTCGAACAGCCAACCTCTGGTTAGCAACTGAGTACTATTAGGACTCCTTGGACAGTTAGTTTTAAAATTGATTGTTTTATTTGTCTCTGCCATTTATTAGCTGAGTGACTTTGGGGCAAGTTATTCAACTTCTCTCAAACTGTCTCGCTGAATGAAGGACTTCTTTAATAATATCAATAGTAAACCATAATCTAAGAATTAAGTAAGGGAATTTTAGGGGTTTTCTTCATCCTAGTCAACAAAATCTTGTCATGAAGATGATCAATAATACAACTCCTTTCTTTTGGGGTGATTTTACTTTACCTTTGATTATTTTACTTATTTAGAATTTTGTAACTTATCCTCAAATATCACTAGCTAATTATAGAAAAAAAATAGTCATTTTTCCTGATGTGCACATTTAGCCTGTGCCTATAAAGTGAGAGTTAGTTCCAAAAATAATGTTTGCAGGAATATTAAAGAGCTACAGTATCTAAAAATATTCATTCCAAAGCTTTGCCCTCTCACATAAAATTCTGGAGAAATAAAATAATTTATTTTTGATTCTTGATGGTGATAAAACATATTCATTAATTTGCAAGCTCATGTGTTCTTCATAAATTTGAAAGCATTTCAGTTCAGCAGTCCTGAGCCCAATGTACCTTTAAACCATGCCCATTTCACCAGGTAACTCTAGAAAGTTATCAAAAATTAAAAAACCATAAATCATTTCTGTCATTTTGTTTATTTATTTATAGTTAATGAGCCTGGAATTATTCATTTATTGGGATTTTAGTTCTTGGAACCATCAGACTGTGTTTAGCTGCTACTCTTTATACTCATTGTAGAAGAGCCTCATTCGGTGGTGAGAGCCGATTTGGATGCTGCAGGTTGGATGCCATGCTGATGCTTTGGTACACTGTATTACATGAGATGTTTTAAGTCTTGGCTAATGACATAGACCAGTTTTCTAGTTGTTTCCAGTATGGTACCAAAAGGAACAATTATGAACTATGTGTAGGGGAGGACGGTGGACAGCCATGGTTCTTTATAATGAAATCCAATATATTTAAAGGCAAAAAGTATGATGGAGTGAAAAGAATGTATGGCTTTTAGAGTAGACCTAGATTTGAACCTAACTTCACCATTTTTAAGGTCTGACACTCAATATGAGGGGCTCTGATGGCACAGAAGCTAAAGTTCTAAAGTAAGTCCCTGAGGGTTATGGATGTCCAACTTACAAAGGTCAGCAGTTCAATCCCACCAGCTACTCCACGGGAGAAAGAGGAGGCACTCTTCTGTAATGATTTTCAGTCTTGGAAACCCTATGGGAAAATTCGACTCTCTTCTACAGGGTTGCTATGAGTTTGGGTCAATTTGAAGCAATGAATTTTTTTAAGCTTCAATATCTGTTGAAGTTTGTTAACAAGTGGGTTATAGTGATTAAGTGAAATTATACATGCAGATTATCTACTGGCACACAAAAAGTGCTTAATAAAAGTTCTGATGTGGCGCTGTGTGTTAATACAGAGGACATGTGTGTTCTTCCTGTCTAACCCTTCTCAGAAGGCACCTTGTGTTCGGCACTCAACTTTTTTTTTCCTTTAATTCCGGGGGGGCCCCTTCCCTGCTCTAGGCCCTCTGGCTTACCTCTTTTCTCCATCTATTCCTCCATTCTGCTGCTCCAGGAAATGCCTGGTAGAGTTGGTCACAATACTTCTTTGCCTTCTAAGTGAGGAATTTGTGGTAGTGTGTAGACTCGGGGCTAAATTTATGTTCTGGAGATGAGGAGTAGCTCCCGCTCTAAACACATTAATCATTGGTTATATGGGCTTGGGTGTACGTGTGTATAGGGTGGAAGGGAGTAGCAATGTTTCATGGCTTCTCCATTCGCTAAGTCCTTTCTTTTTCTCCTATTTCACCAAGTTTTCCTACTTGCCTCAACTAGCTAATCTGCCTGCATTTTTCACCCCCAAATTTCTAGAAATATAGAGCCTTTCAGAAGATTCTGAGAGTCTCTTGTCAAATTATGATTTGGGCAAGACAAATAATTTCTTCTCATTCTTCCTGAAGTAAAATGTTTGAGGGCAGGAGCAGTCATATAACAAAAATGGATTGAGAAAGTATATAGTCAGGCCCTGTAGTAAGTGCCGAAGAAACAAAGGACAGCCTGCCCTTCAAGGAGCTCACAGGCTCCAGAGTGATCTAGACGCACAAAGCCACAAGTTAGTGGGATAAGGATTCTAGTAGAGGATTGAATAGGTAATGGGACACTGAGGATGGAGTGCCAAGTGATGATGAGAAGCCAGGGAAAACTTCACAATGGAGCTGGCACTCCAGCACAAAATAGGAGGGATTTCCAGAGAGGAAGTAGCTGAAGCAAAGCCATTGAAGAGTGAGGCAGCATGGCAGGTTGGCAGTACAGTAAGTCCCTGAAGGTTAGGAATGTCCAACTTACAGACAAACCCTTGTTGTTAAGTGCCATTCAGTCAGTAAAGGGTTTCCAAGGAGTGGCTGGTGTGCTTGAACCACCGACCTTGTAGTCCAGTGCATTAACCCGTAGCGTCACACCAGGACTTCTCATAGATGCCCTTTAATTTTGTGTAAATTTGCCTTCACTTTCAATCAGCTGAGCCAACCTCTACTCAAAACAAGTTCTGCATCAGAATTCCCTTCACTTGATACATGTACAGCTTTTAAATCAATTGATTCATTGATATGGCATAGAGCATTTTCTTGCCCTGAAAGCAAAACAAAATTGATGGCCATTGTGTAAATTCTGACTCATAGTGAAACCATGGTGGTTATGTGCCATGGAGTCGGTTCCAACTCATAGCAACCCTGTACAGGGTTTCCAAGGCTGTAAATCTTTACGGGAGCAGAAAGCCTCATCTTTCTCCTGCGGAACAGCTGGTAGTTTGGAATTGCTGACCTTGCAGTTCACAGCCCATAGTGGTTCGTAACCACTATGCTACCAGAGCTCCTTAGTGAAACCATGTTGTTGTTGTTGTTAGGTACCATCGAGTCAGTACCGACCCATAGTGACCTTATGCACAGCAGAATGAAACACCCAACCTCACTACTATTGCCACGCTTGAGTCCATCAATGCTGCCATTTGGCCAATCCATCTCGTTCCTCTGTCTCTCTGACCGTCTACCTTACCAAACATGATATTTCTCCAGTGACTGGTCCCTCCTGACAATATGTCTAAAGTATGAGAGACGAAGTTTGGCCATCCTGGCCTCCAAGGAGCACTCTGTCTGCACTTCTAGACTGAGTACAACTGTTCCACAGGGTTCCCTAGGCTGTATATCTTCATGGAAACAAAGTGCCACATTGTTCTCCTGGGGGCAGCTGGTGGATTTGAATTGCTGAGCTTTCGATTAGCAGCTGAATACCGAACCTTAATGTACTACCAGGCTTCTCTCATGCACTAAACCAAACCCAAATCAAAACCACTGAGAATGAGTCGATCCCAGCTCCTAGTTAGTTACCCTGTAGCACAGAGTGAATTGTACATATCTATAGAAGCAGACTGCCTCATCTCTCTCCTCCAGAGTAGCTGGTAAGTTTGAAACGCCAACCTTTTTGTTAGCAACCTAACCTTAGCCAACTGTGCTACAAAACTCCTGTCTTGCACTTAAGACAGTCAGTAAGAACCATGTGCACCTGTTCCGACATACATACAAATTTGAATTGAAGACACACCTAGGAGCGGATCTAGTTCATAACCCTGGAACTACCTATAATTTGGAATAATTGGAGCTCTGATAGCATAGTGGGTTATGTGTTGGCCTGCTAACTGCAAGGTCAGCAGTTCAAATTTACCAGCTGCTCCATGGGAGAAAGATGAGACTTTCTGCTCCCATAAAGATTTATACCCTTGGATACCCTATGCAGGATCGCTGTGAGTCAGAACCGACTCAACGACACTTAAGGAAAATCTTAGACTACATCGCACTGCAATAGATTAGCCAGTATTAGTTATGTTCTGTTTCTGAAACTCAGTGGTATAGGGAGTTTGTTCTACCATTTAGTCATTCAACATACATTTATTATATACATATGAGAGGCTTCGGCTTCCTGTAGGATAAGCATTGGACTGCTAGCCACAGGTCGGCAATTCAAACCCACCAGCAGCTCCTCAAAAACCCTGTACAGGGGCGCTATGAGTCAGAACCGAGTCAACAGCACTGAACAACAACAACAAGGGGGGGTTTCAAAAGGTTTGTGGAAAAACTCCATTATCTTTTAATTCCATTTTCCATGAACTTTTTGAAGCCAACTTGCATATGTATATATACATATGTATGTATATATATTCTCTTTTATATAATATATTGAATAATAAAAATAAACTATGTAATAGTAAAAGTGAAACTTTTCTAGATTTACTAGTTTCTTGAATAATTTTTATTTCCTTTGTACCCAAAAGCCCCTTATGTGCTTTTACAGTAGTAGTTCCTGAATTTCTTTTACCAAAAAGTCCCATAAGGTTTCTATGAATTATTTAGTAACCATATGTTGATGTCAGGGGTCAGGGGTTTTTTTCTTCTGCTTCAGTTCATAACCCAGAGGGATATTTGGTTTGTATAACAGGCTTGTTTAAGTTGTCACAGAAATCATTTCATTTTGCAGGCATTCACAGTGGAATAGCTAAAAAAGAACCAGACTGATTCCATGTAGCCCATAGCTTGTAACTTAAGAGGGGGCCTAGGAAAGATGTGGGCATGTGCTCTTTAAAATGCAGACTGTGTGCTGAAAGGAGGAGAGAGAATCACCTGAGTCAGAGTTTGGGAGAATTAAACCAATGCTCTGGTAGCATAATGGTTACAAGTCAGGCTGCTAACCTCAAGGTCAGCAGTTCAAAACTACCAGCTATTCTGTGGGAGAAAGATGAGGCATTCTGCTCCCCTGAGGATTTACAGCCTCGGATACCCTGTGTAGGGTCGTTATGAGTTGGAACCAACTCCATGGCAGCAGAGTGCTGTGGGTTAATGCACTGGCTGCCAAGTTGGTTTAAACTGCAAGGTTGGCAGTTCAAGCTCACCAGCTGCTCCTTGGAAACCCTATAAAGGGTCCCTGTGGGTTGGAACTGACTTGATGGCACGTCAACGTAACAATAACAAAACCCAACCCACTGCCACAAATTCATAGCAACTCTATAGGATAAAGTCAAACTGCTCCACAGTGTTTCCAAGACAGTACATCTTTACCATATCGGTTATCTTTCAGTTGCATCTCTCTTCCTCAGAGCAGTGGTTGGTGGCTTTGAGCTGTCAATCTTGTGATTAGCAGCCCAATGCATAACCCACTGTGCCATCAAGTCTCCTCAGCGGCGGGTCATTTACTCTGTTAATGATGTCAGTTTTGTTCCCAGAGTGTCTGAGGCATCAGAAGCAACTGCTTGTGGTGTTTATAGCTCAGGATTACTTGTCTGACAAAACACAAGTTAGTAAAACCTCCGGTGAGTCATCTGCATTATTGGAGGACGTCTTTAATGTTATCACTGTGTGGTAGGATGCAGAAAGAAACATGACTGGTGCCTCCATAAGCAGGCAGAGACAGGTGGAAACATTGAGAAGGTGTAAGGGATGTGTTGGGTTGAGCCCTCACTATTTGATGCCTTTCTCTGGCAAAGTACCAGAGCAGACACATCCCCCACATCCTCCTTCCCAGTGTTCTTCCATTAGACTTTTTCAGAACTGACTCATCACTGCCAAGCAGACCTCATTACATTGTATTGTGGAAGGACAGATGGCTTTTATGTTCCTTACAAGCTATTATGCAACTTAATCTGTGCTTGTGTTATTTTCTCAGGTTTTGACTGTTGCCATAAAATCTAACCAATCTCTACTCTGTTCTTACTCTCATTTCTAATCAAGTGGTTCCTTTGAACTGTCACAGAGTTTTGATGTATGTTTATCTTTTTAATGGAATCTATTTTAAGCTTTTTTTCTTAATTTTTTATCTCCTATAGTTTGGGGGTTTTCTTCTCTTTTTGCTTTCATCAGTTATCTCAGCTCCTCTACCTTTTTCTTTATCCTACCAGTTCCTACTGAGCCCTGGTTTGTCAGCAGTTCAAACCCACTAGCTGCCCTTGGAAACCCTATACAGATCACTTAAGACAGTCAGTAAGAACCATGTGCAGTGAGTTAGAACTGACTCTGTGGCATACCACAACAACAAAAACAACCAGTTCCTACAAGAAGCCCTGATGTGTAGTATGTTATAAGTTGGACTGTAAATCTACCAGCTACTTTGAGGGAGAAAGATGAGTTTTTTTTGCTCCAGTAAAGATTTATCGCCTCAGAAACCCTATGCAGGGTCCTCTGAATCAGAAAAATCTCAACAGTACACAAGCAGTACCCCCACTAGTTCCTACATTAATGTTTACTTTTCCTTTGCCTGTTACTTCATGAATCTTTTCTCCAAGTAGATCTCAACCATGCTTGCTGTCCCTAAGCATTGGTCTATCTGGGAGAAGTCCTGAGCTAAGCCAGTAAAGTTGGTCTGTACCAGCTCTAATCCAGATTCTCTCATTTCTTTTGCTTCCCTTGGCCCACTTCTGTCTTAAATAAAATCAGTACATTTACACTTTTGGCAAGAAACATGGTCGATCTTAGTGGGGATTTCTTTGTGAATTTATTCCCACAGTCTTCACACTATGTGTGACGGGACAAGTTTAGTCCTATTCCTCAGTGCTACCTGTGTGTTTACACCTGTGTGTTTGCGTTTAGGGCCTGTGGGAAGAGTGGGAGGTAGGGTTGTCAGGTTGAGCTTTCCCTCAGCTCCAGCATGTAAGATATGCATCCCTCAAATTGACCCAGTTCAGACATAGTTGTTTCTGCAGAGGCACTGATCTTATAGGTTAAGATGGAAACTAACCAAAAAAAGACAATGGTAATAATAGACTGGTTTCTGACCTATTTCTCCTTGGATACTTTCCCAAGAGAGAGAGATAAGGGAAGGTATAAGGGAAGTTGGATATCAAGGTGATGTTTAAATGTCTTGCCTCTGGTGAGTGTGAGTAAACCCTTACTTAGCCTCCATGCACTAATCTGTAAGTGCTGTTGACACCTAACTTTGGCAAAGTACCTACTCATTTGTTGTTTCCAGGTCCTGTGGGCCTCTTAGCCAGAAGTGTGCTACTGACACAGAGCACAAGGGAACTTACTGCTAGATTTAGTTTAATCTTTTGTAACTTTTGGTACATGTAAGTACCAGTTGTACTTTCCAGCTCTGGAGTTCATTGGAAGACTTTTTTCCTACATATAGTGTGTGCTAGAGTCCTGGTGTGGCATTGTGGGTTAATGTGCTGAACTGCAAAGTCAGATTGAACCACAAGGTTGTTGGTTCAAGCTTGCCAGCTGCTCCTTGAAAACCCTAAACAGGGTCACTTTGAGTCAGAATCAACTCGACAGCACTTAACAACAGTGTGTGCTGGCAGCAGGGTGGGGACTTGTACATAAAACTGCATAAAAACAGATTTGTAGGTGATGTGTAGCTGTGTTGAGAAGTTATTGTATGAGGTGGTGCATCCCAGAGGAGAGATAGTGTAAACTTTTGTCTTTGGACTTTTGTAGAGCCAGATAAATTGGTGAATATATTTACTGTTTCCTATGTTATTGGGAAGGTGCGGTGTTTGGGATTAGGTTAGCATTCAAGTGATTATTTTTTCATGCCTCCTACTCCTGGTGTGGTGCTGCAGGATCAGCACTGGACTGCAAACCACAAGGTTGGCAGTTCAAACCTACCAGCTGCTCCTCGGAAACCCTATATAGGGTCACCGTGAGTTGGAACCAACTCAATGGCATTTAACAACAACAACCTTCTAGGAGTCCTGTAGAAGGTGCAGTGCTGTAGGGTAAGCACTGGACCGCAAGGTCAGTTTGAACCACAAGGTTGGTGGTTCAAACTCACCAGCCACTCTAAGGAGATCATACACAGGGTCACTATGAGTCGGAACGGACTCAATGGGATTTAACAAAAATAACAATAACCTATCATACCATGAGTCCATTGGGACATATGTGTCCCACATAGTATCAAAAATTCAGTGTGCATTCCCTTAATGGAAAAAAAAAATTATCTCCAAAATACTACACGCAACAAATAATTTGGTAATGAATAAAGCCTCCTCGTGTTTAAGTAGCAGTTAGACATGCTGACTTACTTGGATCCATTTTGGTTTTTGTGTGTTGTCATCATTTAGGGAATTAGTTCATTTCATGACTCTGAATCTTGTATATTACATATCTTGTTTGGAATCAGTAAATTGTTTCAGAGGAAGTTACAAAAATACTAGCTTTGTAAAGTGATCTTTGGAGTGGGAACATTTGGTACATAAAAGAATGAGTAAGATTTTAGTAACCATCACTTGAATGTTAACCTAATCCCGAACATGGCACTTTCCCAATAACAAAGGAAACAGTAATTTGTATATGTGTTACAGAGTTCTGGTGTGCCGCAGCAGTACAATGTGCTAGACTGCAAGGCCAGTTTGAGCTGCAAAGTCCGTGGTTCAAACCCTCTAGCTGCTCCTCGGAAACCCTATGCAGAGTTGCTATAAATGGAAACCAACTCGTAAAAGGGGCAGGGAGGTCTACTGTACACTGGAAAGTCCTCATAAAATACCTTTTTTAGCTGTTCTTCTCCTTCAAAGTTGACCACATAAACATCTGGCTTAAGTCTCAAGAGCAGGCAGCTGAGCCTAAAGATTTGCTACATTAGGAACCATGTCTCTTTCATGGTATCTAAGCTACACGAGCTACTTTTATTGCTGGCCAGATGTACCAATTTTACTATTTTTTTCACTCATCTTTGTAAAAATAATGAAGGCAAAATATTAAACAACAATGCCTTTTCAACGTTTTTTTTTTTTTTTTAAATGATCATTGGACCTTTATCGTGAAAGAAAGTCCCAGATGACTTGTATGTAAAACAGCTGCAGCTCAAAGTTGAGGTTGCTCCCCGCCTCCCTACCACAAGGGCTCCTGAGGGATAGCTGAGAGATCACTAGGGCTCTGTAGGGAACAGGATGAAAGTAAAGCCACAGTAAAAAACTCAAACTGTGGCCCCTGCTATAAACAAATGGCTGCTGCTAAAACTGGCAGAACCACTACACCAAAGATTCAAAATCATGTTTGCTAACAGGCGTATAAAAATCCATGTTCAATTATTCTTACCTAAAATGATGTTTTCAAGTAGCATTTATTATATAAAGCAAAAGTCAGGCTTTTTTTGTTGTTAAGTACCATCAAGTTGGTTCTGACTCCTGGCAACTTCATATAGGGTTTCTGAGAAGCTAGTGGTGGGTTTGAACTGCTTACCTTGTAGGTCACAGTCCAGTGCTGATCCTACAGTAACTCATCAAGACACTGGAGTTAAAATAATTTTCTCTGCTTCCATAAAGATTTACAGCCTCAGAAATCCTATATAGTGTCGCTATGAGCCAGACTGACTCCATGGCACATAACTGCCACCACCACCACTAATATAAAAATCAAATTTTATACTAGCCAAGATTTCTTTGTCATAAATTGTTTAAGTATAAATAAATTCATGGTCTGTTGTATATCATTAATTTTTTTTTCTTTTTCTTTTTGTCTTGTAGTTTGCCAGAGTTTGGATACCTGATCCTGAGGAAGTTTGGAAGTCAGCAGAGCTCCTCAAAGATTATAAGCCAGGAGATAAAGTCCTCCTTCTTCACCTCGAGGAAGGAAAGGTAGGAATTTTGCTTTTATTTGTTGAGTGGGGATAGTGTAAGTTGACTGTGACGTGTTGTTAGGTGCTGTCGAGTCAGTTCTGACTCTGCACAACAGAAGGAAACACTGGCCAGTCCTGCATCCTCCGCACAATTGTTGTTATGCTTGAGCCCGGTGCTGCTGCTGCTGGGCCAGTTCATCTCACTGGGGTCGTCTTCTTTTTCAATGACTTTACCGAGCATGATGTCCTTCTCTAGGTCCTGGTCCCTCCTAATAACATGTCTCAAATATGACAGACAACGTCTGGCCATCCTGCCTTTAAGGAACATTCTAGTTGTATTTCTTCTAACATAGATTTGTTTATTCTTCTGGCAGACTATGGTACTTTTAACATTCTTCTCCAACACCAAAACTCAAATGCATCAATTCTTCTACAGTCTTCCTTATTCATCATCCAACTTTCGCATGCATATGAGGCTATTGAAAATACTATGGCTTAGATCAGGCACACCTTAGTCCTCAAACTTTGCTCTTTACCACTTTAAAGAGATCTTGTGCAGCAGACTTGCCTAATGCAATGTCATTTGATTTCTTGACTACTGCTTCTGTGAATGTTGATTGTGGTTTCAAGCAAAATGAATTTGACAAGTTCAATCTTTTCTCCATTTATCATGATGTTATTTATTGGTATAGTTGTAAAGATTATTGATTTTTTTTTACAATGAAGTGTAATCTATACTGAAGGCTGTAGATTTTGATAAAAATTGAGCTAATCGAATATTTTTACTTATTAACCTGATAAAAATGATAAGTTCAATTTGTGTCCTAAAAGAGCTACTAATAACTAATAATGAGCTAGCAAATTAGCAGATACTTTAAAAAATCCATTATTTTGGTCAGATTTTATTATGATTACGATTCAATTGACATCTAATCCTCTCCAAGATTGTTGTTAGGTGCTGTTGAGTTGGTTCCGACTCATAGTGACCCTATGCACAACAGAACAGAACATTGTCTGGTCCTGTGTCATCCTCACATTTATTGTTAGATTTGAGCCCATTGCTGCTGCCATCTCATTGCCTGAGAACACACAAACATACAATCATCAGTTAAATATAAATATAACAAAATCACAATATCTCAGAGATAACAATTTTAGACTACACGAAAAAACAAAACAGAGTGCCTTAAACAAGTGACCAGAATACAGAGTCAGAAAAGATAATACCAGCAATGGTATCAGAACTACCTAATAAGAAACTTAACAGGATACTTAGGTACTTTCAATGGGTTGAGAGAATTATCAAGAAAATATCAGATGAAATGAAAGAAAACACAGAAAAATCTTTAGAAGAATTCAGGAAAACACAAGAACAAGTTGACAAAATAAATGAAAAACTAGAAACTGTACAAAAACAGCAAATAGCCAGAAATTTAATACTAAGACTTCAAAAATACATAATACATTGAAAGGCAAAGAAATAGAATTGAATCAATAGAAGGCCAATAGTGAGCTTGAAGAAAATCTCTAAATACTCATCTGCGAGTGAAACAATTGGGAAACAAAAAATCAGAAGAAAGCATAAGATTTATGTGAGACACTGTAGAAAGAAATAATGTACGTGTGACTGGAATTTCAGAACAGCAAGAAATGAAGCACAGAGAAAATTATGGGGAAATTGTTGTAAGAACACTTTCCTAGCATCATGAAAGGGGACAAGAAATGCATGCAAGAAGTTGAACAAATTCCTAACAGGTTACACTCCAAAAGAAAATCATCATGACATGTTATAATCAAACTTTTCAAAACCAGAGACAAGGAAAGATCCTGCGAGTACTCAGGAAAAACAGAAAGTTCCTCCAAAGGAAAACTAATAAGATTAAGCTCGGATTTCTTAGCAGAAACTATGCAGACAAGAAGACAGTGCGATAACACATATCAAACTCTGAAAGAAAAAAAATGGCAGTCATGAACCATATCCCAGCAAAATTGACTCTCAGATATGATGACAAAATGAGACTATTTCTAGATAAACAAAAATGAAAAGAATTTGTAAAAACTAGACCAACCTTACAAATAATACTAAAGGGAATTCTTTGGAAAGAGAACCAACAAAAGCAACAAAACCATGAGATTAACATAAATGACAATGTCATCCAGAACTCCATAGTGATGTAGAAGTAGCTGAAGTAAAGCAAACCACAAGACTGAAAATAAGAACTAGAGATACCAGTTTGTAACAACAACAACAAAAACCCACAAAGTGAAAAATAGGAATAATGTAGGTACAAAACTTCCAAATTAAGAGGAAATCAAGTAGATTTCCAGAAAAATAAATATAAATCAACCTAACTGTAATCTAAAAATAGGCCAAGCCCTATAGTCCAACCCTAACCCTAACACTGACCCTAGTCTAACTCTAAATGAAGTCGTAAGCCTAGCTTCTTGTTATTAAGTGCTGTCAAGTTGGTTCTGACACATAGCGACCCTGTGTAGAGTTTTCAAGGAGCAGCTGGTGAGCTTGAACAACTGACTTTGCTGTTCAAACCGACCTTGCAATAATCCAGTGCATGAATCCACAGAGTCATACCACACCAGGACTTGCAAGACTTACCTAGACCTAGCTGTCGTCCTAACCCAAACTAAAGTTCCTTACTTCTCCCCCCAAAAACAAAAGCAAAAAGCAAATAGTCATCAGATACATGAGAACATGTTGATCATTATTAGTCACCAGAGGGGTGCAAATAAAAACCACATTTGCTAAAGTAAGTAAATACATAAATAAATAAACCCACAAATTTTGCAAGAATGTGGGGAAAATGGAATGCTGGCCACTGCTCCTAGGAATGTAAAATGGTCCAGCTGTTATGGAAACTAGTGTGGGCAATTCCTGTTAAAACTAAGACTAGAACTACCAGGTGGCTCAAAAGACTTAAAAACAGAGACTCAAAATGAGATTTGTACACCAATGTTTATTGCAACATTATTCACAGTAGCCAAAAGTTGGAAACAACCTAAATGTCCATCAACAGATGAATGGGATAAAAAAAAAAGTGGTACATTTATATGGTGCAATATTACTCAACCAGTAGAAGAAATAAAGTCTTGATACATGCTATAATATGGGTGGATCTTGAAGACATTATGCTGATCAAAGTAAGTCAGTCACAAAAGGACAAATATCCTATGACCTAACTTATATAAGAAGACAAGAACGGGCAAATGGATAGCAAATTTGTTAGTGGTTGCCAGGATGGGAGGGAAGGGGAAAACACATTGAATAATAATAATAAATCGTATTAAAGATAGGGTTGTACAACCAATTATCATAATTGTTGTCATACGTTGTTCACTTGTATAACTTGAATTGGCAAAAGTTATGTGATAAATATATTTACAAAATGACCAAAAAAAAAAGAGTGAGAGGAAATTAAAAAAATAGCTGCTAAGTCTGCTTATATGCAAACAAAAACCTCATAGGATTTGGTTCCTTGATTTTGAGGTTTAGGGTCATGGTTACTTGGGACATGGTTGTTACCTGGCCTTACCATGTGCTTAGTACTCTGTTCTATCTCCTACTTTGTAGTGTGGTGCCTAAGTTTTTGAAAACTTGCATGTGGCCACTCAAGTCACAACAATTGGTCTCAGCTCACCTGAAGTAACAAGAAAAAAAGTCAGGAAGTAGGAGGAAGATATGGAGTGTAAGGTTAATTGTCTCCATGAACAACTGTCTCTTTTGTCTGGAGATCAGAACTGGATGGTGCCTGACTACCATTACTGAAAAGTTTAATCAAAGACTTCACAGAAGAATTCTGATCAAAGAGGGGGGGTATGCAGAATAGGATTCATGGATTCCAGACTTTTGGGAGGCCTGCACCATCCTCATAATCTTTGCTGTTTATCCCCATTCTTACAGCTACTGTGTCACTCCATGGTACATGGATGAACATGTACCATGTTCTCCTGGCTGTAAGCCTTCAAACTTTCTAAATATTCCTTTATATGTGGTTTAGAGTTCTGAGACCATCCCCCTGAACCTGCTTTGTCCAGTATTCTGTGTTATTGCTGATTGAGATCCTCACTGCACTTCTACCATATCTGCCATCTTGCTTGTCTCCCCCTACTCACAAGCTTTTTAAAACCCCAGTCACTACTCATCAAAGTAGGGTGTAGAACATTGTCTTTACGGACTATGTGAAAATGCATTTATCTTTAGTTTTTAAAAATTTATTAATAGAGTGATGTGTATTTTAATAAAAGCAAGTCTAGAAATTGGAAAAAAAATAAGAATAGACTTTATGAAATCTACCACCTATCCCAGAGTCCTTCCCCTGTTAGTAACTATAGTCTCCTACTTTTTGTTGTGTGCCATCAAGTCAGTTCTGACTCATAGCAACCTATATGGGGTCTCTGAGAGCAGCTGGTGGGTTTGAACTGCCTACCTTTAGGTTACCAGTCCATTACTTATCCTACAGCACCACACCTTAAGGTCTTACAATAAAATAGAGAAGACAGAAGCCAGTATAGCTTTTATAATTGTTTTGTTGTTGTGTGCCTTTGTGTTAGTTCTGAGTCTTAGTGACCTCATATAGAATTTCTGAGGATTGACTGATGAGTTTGAACTGTTGACCTTGTGGTTCAAACCAACCTTGCGATCCAGTGCTTATCCTACTGTGCCACATCAGGACTCCTGAAACTAAATAGTACTTCTTAACCCTTTTGGAATAGGTACCTCATTAAAATCTAATTAAAACTATGGATTATCCCTCCCCCAAAATAAAGTAGTATGAAAAAAAAAAAAAAAGAAAGGAACAAACTAACCACAGAGACATGCATACAGATTGTCATACAATTTCTGAGGTTTTTGGATTTCTCCAGACTTGGGACTCTCAAAGAGTTCTGGTGTGACACTGTAGAATAAGTACTGGACTGCTAGCCACAAGGTCAAACCCACCAGCCGCTCCTTGAAAACCCTCCACAGGGTCGTTATGAGCAGAACCAACGCAACAGCACTCAACAACAACAACAAGGCTCAGGGTTTTCTGGCTACTTACCACACGTCACGCATTGCTTCTCTTAATTTCTACCACAACCCTGGGAGCTGTTTTCATTGTGCCCATTTTATAGAGGAGAGATTAAAGTTAAATAACATACTCAAGGTCCCTGTATCAGTATTTGAAGTCAGGTCTGCCTGACCCTAGAACTAAGTTCATGCTGACCGCTTTGCTGTACTACTTCTTGCTTGTTATCAGTGAAGATAAAAGCAAAAAGTTTAGTTAACCACTTGTTGTTGTTAAGTACTGTCAAGTCGGTTCTGACTCATAGCGACTCTATATAATATTTCTAAGGATTAGCTGGTGAGCTTGAACCCCTGACCTTTTGGTTCAAACGAACCTTGAAGTCTAGCATATGGTCTAGTAACTTGGTGAAAAAAGTCTAGGCTATGTTAGCAGAAATTATAATTTATATTAGCAGAAATTGTTAACATAAATTAATACAGCATGTGGAAAAGAAGGCTCTCCTTATCTTTTTATTTTCTCCTTATTTTTTGCCATTTATACCAGTTTTGTGTGGTATTGGAAGGTGTCGCGAAAAGAATGTATTTCATTCCTGAGGAACAAATCAGGATTAGGATATAGGCAAAAGGAATGGACCTGTTCTGCTTTTCCTGCCATGATTTATCCAGATGCTGTATCATGTCTCTATTCAGGATTTGGAATACCGTCTAGATCCAAAGACCAAGGAGCTGCCTCACTTACGAAACCCAGACATACTTGTGGGTGAAAATGACCTCACGGCCCTCAGCTATCTTCATGAGCCTGCTGTGCTCCACAATCTCAGAGTCCGCTTCATTGATTCCAAGCTTATTTATACATATTGTGGTAAGTGTTCCTCTTTCCTCTAATAGACATAGCCGTGGAAATTCTGTACATGGGGAAAGCAGGCTGTAGTTAGATTGTTCTCTTAGCAGTGACAAACTTACCCAAAAGATTAGTCAAGTTGCATTTTATGCTGAGTAAGTACTTTCATGAATATGTTTTACTCAGAATCAGAAGCATTGGGCTCATCTTTTGTATTTGGTCCCAACAGAAGTCATATGTCAAACTCAGTGTCAAGTTCAACCATTGTTTTCTTCTTTTACCAAAACTGGTAAATGAAGAGTAGGTGTTCACATTCTTATCTTTGAGCCTGGTTCAAGAAGTTTGGCGTTGTCTTTTTTTTTTTTCCAGTTAACTAAAAAGCAGGACTGGTCTGACCCACAGTGACTATTTTTGCTTGATCCTGCTTACCTGGGCCGCTGCTTATTGCAGTATTAGCAGCCAGTAGCCCAACTTGTGATTCTTTTTCTCTCTCTTATAAATTCATTGTGTGCATGCTTATATCATTAATTGAAATTGAAATGAGGCTTTGTGTAAGTTATAGTTCTTCCTCTGCCAAGTTTGCTATTCCTGCTTGGTTACCATTGACTTCTAGTGTTGACGAATAGATCACATATAGGAGACAGTGATAATATTGATGAAATTAAAAAAAAATTGTCTTTCTTCAAAAAACACCAAGAATAACAAATGCTGGTTTTATGTACATTTCTCCCTGTAGGTATAGTCCTTGTAGCTATAAATCCCTATGAACAGCTGCCCATTTATGGAGAAGATATCATTAATGCGTACAGCGGTCAGAACATGGGGGATATGGACCCCCATATCTTTGCAGTAGCTGAAGAAGCTTACAAACAAATGGCCAGGTTTGTGGACGCTTTTGTTGTTTTGTTATTTCAAAGTTCTTAGTAATTGTGTGATTTTTTTTTTTTCTTTTCTTTTCTGGTTAAGTCACAGACATTTTTAAAACATAGTGCATGGCAATTTATAAATTAATACTCAACAAACCTTGACCAATTTGTTTCAGATGGCCTGGGTTATTAAAATAAGCTCACATCTGTAAAAGGATATATAGGTCTTTTTTCTTATTAATCAACTTTATAGAGATATATTTACCTTTTTATATGTGTGTACATCCATATCCCCATCAACACAGTCAAGGAATGAAATACTGAAATCACATCAGAAAGTTCCCTCATGCCTTTCTAGTCAGTCCTCCCATTCTATGCTCCTCAGCCCTTAGCCAGTGTAAAAGGATGTATAATTTCTAAAATCTGCCTTTAGAATCTCATCATGATACTGTGAGTAGACCAGGATGAATGTTATCCTCATTATATAGATAGATGAGTGGATCAAGGTTTGGTAGCATTAAGTGACTTGCTCAATGTCATTTACTTGGCAGAGTAGGACAAAAAAGTCGATGTCTATGCAATTTTGCTATGTTTTGTTGTTGTTATGTGCTGTGGAGTCATTATGCTTTCCTAAAATTCCTCTAGAAGGGTTGTACCAGTTTACATTCTCACTAAAAATGCTGAACAATCCCTAAAGCAGGGGAGGGGAACCTTTTATCTGCCAAGGGCCATTTGAAGTTTTGCAACACCATCAGCGGACCATACACAATGATCAACTTAAAAATTAGCCAGCTTTCTTTGTTCAGACATTTAATGAACTAATCCCTAATGTGATGGCTGGAACTGTGGTTGTATTGGTAGGGCCAGAACAAATGATTTTGTAGGCCTTAGATGGCCCATGGTCTGGACGTTCCCCACCCTGATCTCAAGCTTCACCAACAAAATTTGTAGTCTTCTTCATTCATTCTTTGCCAATCTAATAACACGTCAGTATTGTTTTAATTTGTATTTCTCTTAAGTATGATTTCATTTGAACATCTTTTTATATATTTAAGGCTTTGTTTCTGTGTTTGGGATTTATGTATTTATTATTGTCCATTATCTTTCTTGCACTTTTCTGTTGGGTTTTTGGTTCTTTGACTCTCACTTATTAAGAGTTTTAAAAAAGATATGAGAAATATCAGCTGTTTATATAGATATGGAGTCCTGGTGGTTCAGCGGTTAAGCTTTTGGTAACTGAAAGTCACCAGCCATGTGGTAGTCTGCTTCTGCCAAATTGTTGTTATTGATATTTGTCATTGAGTCAGTTCTGACTTAGGGTTTCCAAGGAGTGGTTGGTGAATTTGAACCACCAACCTTGCAGTTCAAACCAACCTTCCGGTCCAGCACATGATCCCACAGCACCACACTGCAGAACTCCTCTGCTAAGATTACAGCCTTGGAAACCCTATGGGAGTAGTTCTGCCCTGTCCTATATATATGTAGTTGTTAAGTGCCATGGAGTCAGTTCCAATTCATAGCAACCCTGTATATAGAGTTTCTTAGGTTGGAAATCTTTGCAGGAGTAGAAAACCTCATCTTTTTCCTGGAGAGCAGCTGGTGAACTCAAACCACTGACTTTGTAATTAGGCAAGGATTTATAGCCTCAGAAACGCTATATGCCAGGTTGTTAGGAATTGGAACTGACTCTCTCTCTATATATATATATATCCTGCAGTGCCACAAGAAGCCCTATGGGACAGTAGGATAAGCACTTGATTGCTAACCACAAAGTCAGCAGTTCAAACCCACCAGCCTCTCCATGGGAGAAAGATGAGGCTTTCT
>NW_006408522.1:20943549-20945916 GCF_000296735.1 Chrysochloris asiatica
ATATATGGTGGGGGGAACCTTAAAATGTTTGTGGAGAAATGGAATTAAAAAAGATGATGGAATTTTTCCACAAATTTTTTGAAGCCACCTTATGTATGATGTGTGTGTGTGTGTGTGTGTGTGTGTGTGTGTATGTATATATTTTCTCCATTTTCCTGGTGTCCTTTCACTGTATAGTAGTTTTTCACCAGGTAAATTTACCAATTTTTTATTGACACTCAATTTTGTGTCATAGTAAGAAGAAGAATTCATTTTTCTCTATACCAAGTCAAAAGAAGAATTAATTTTGTTTTCTTATACTTCCTGTATTGTTTCATGTTTTATCTTACAGCTAGGATCCATTTGAAGTGTATTCTTTTATATGATAAGGTTTGGATCAAGATTAATCTTTTATTTTTCTTCAATAGCTTCCCAGTTATTCCTGGACCATTTATTCATAATCTCATGTTTGTTCTAGCTATTTGAGATGCTGTTCAATCTTTTATTAACTTTTTGTATATTATCATGTCTGTTTCAGAGCTTTTTTTTTCATTTCTATTCCCTTTGTCAATCCAGATGTCAGCACCACACTGTATTACTTATCGTGGCTTTATAGTACTTAATTTCTGATATAGCTAGACCCCTCATAATTTGTCTTTTTCAGTTTTCCTGCTATCCTTATCTAACTCCATAAAAAATAAAGCTAATTTCGAGTAGTAACATGAAGGACGAGAGAAAGAAAGCCCTCTGATATCTGAGGGAAGAATATTCTGCCAGAGAGGGTTATAATTGAAAGCACCACGTAATACCTTGTGAGGTATCATAACAAATTTGACTTTTCCTTTGAGTGAAGGTTTTGTGCAGAAGCATGGTCTGATCTGGCAGCTATGATAAGAATAGACTGTAGATTCCTGCCAAAAACATGTATAACCTAAACCCAATATGAGGAATCATCAGTTAATGGAAAATGAAGAAAATCCTACAAAATCATCATTTTGTGCTTTTAAAAGCTATCAATATCAACATGCCAAAGTAAGGCTGAGGACTTCCTCCTGGTTACAATAGACTAAAGAGACATGACACACAGTGCATGAGACTAGAGTGAAGCCTAGAGGATGGGTCACATGTCTGCGGGTTAACTACGTAGAGGAAAAGTGCTGAGATTATTGATGAAATTAACATAGAGGCAGGGTTAGATAACAGTGTTAAATCAACAATAATGGTTTTCATCATTGTACTTATGTAAGAGAATGCTTAGGTTTTAGGAAATATACTGTGAAATGTATCTACAATTCTGAAAATGTTCAGAAAACATTAGCATGACAGAAAGGAAGAGATTAATAAAGCAAATGACACAAACCTAGTAATTGGGGAATCCAGATAAAAGATATGTGGCAGTTCTTTTTATTATTTTTGCAATTCTCTGTAAGTCTGGTCTGAAATCATATCCAAAGTGTAATGTTACAAAATGCCAGAAAAAAAACAACAACCATAATCAGGCAAAGGTAGAATTCTGCCAGGAGTCTACTTAGGAGGTTGTTAAAGTGATAAAAACATGAAATAATGATAATTTGGTTGAGGAGGGAGGAGTAGATAAGAAGTGGAGGGATTCTGGGATAGAACTGGCAGAGGTTTGCTTTTGTGGGATATGAGAGAAAAAGAGGAGTCAGGGTATTTGGTCTGAACACTTCCAAGGTTGGCGTTGCCATTTCCTGAAATGGTGAGGATTTCGGGCAGAGCTGTGTTGGTGGGTGGGATGATGGTGAGTGGTGAGCTTCAGTTTTGGATCTTTAAAGTTGAACTGCTATGATAGGCACACCCTCAAAGCAAAGCTGACATGATTCTTCCTGACCAAATGTATGTATGCGCAGTGACAGTAGCAAAAGCTAGGTCTTTGGCTTGTAGCTCCTTTTTAAAATATGTGCCTTATGCAAAACAGTTTCCTCATGGAACACCTTCATAGACTAGGCCCTAATTTTAATTATCTTATTGATTTACAGGAGCCCTCTTAGCATAGTGGGTTATGTGTTGGGCTGCTAACCTCAAGGTCAGAAAGATGGGGCGTTCTGCTTTTGTAAAGATTTACAGCCTCAAAAACCCTGGACAGGGTTACTGTGAATGGGAACTTACTAGGTGGCAATGCAGCACTGATTTCCAGAGGAGAAAAAAACCCAGTGGATTTCCATATCTGTTTATTGTCTCATATTCTTATTTTGTTTTGTTTTCTCTTGCCCCTGTCTTTGAATTAAAAAAATATATTTTCTTGTGAATTGAGTGAAAGTGTACAGGGCAGAGCATCAGTTTTACATTTAACAAATCATATTTGTTTCATTGCATTGATTACAGTCCCCTTCATGTACCATCAGTTAACAGTATTTACTGATATTC
>NW_006408522.1:20947099-20948758 GCF_000296735.1 Chrysochloris asiatica
GTGAGGTTGGCCCAGGATCGGACATTGTTTCGTTCTGCTGTGCATGGGGTCGCTATGAGTCGGTTCCAACTCGATGGCACCTGATAACAACAACAACAACAGAGGGTCTTAGGGTTCTCTGTTCCTGAAATGAAAGATTAACTACTCTCCCTTTTAGCTACACACCTTCTATATTTACAGTTGTGATCCTTGCAATTATTCCTGATAACAATTACTTACAATTGAGTCATAAAATCATGTCCCCATTACCCCCACCCCCATTCACCAGGCCTATTTGGAAAAGAGGAAGACTGTTCAGTGGGGATTCTAACTTAACCCCCTCGTTCTGAAACTAAGCACACTCATGAAAGCTTATAAGACAGTCATTTCATGGCTTTATAGCTCCCCATTTTTGATAGCCAGTGTCTTAGTTGCCCATCCCTACTAATCCTGTATACTGAAGAGGCAAACTAGAACTTTGGTATGAAGAATCCTTCCCTTTCGGTTGGAATTTTGAACAACTACATCCATAAGTGTGGTGCTATAGGATAATGCACTGGACTGCAAAGTTGGTTTGAACTACAGGGTCGGCAGTTCCAACTCACCAGCCACTCCTAAGAAACCCTATACAGGGTCACTATGAGTTGAAACTTAACAACAAACAACAACATCCATAAGCAAATATACAGTTCATCAAATTGTGGAAATTTATGCTTGCTCCCTATAACACTTCTTTATCTTCATTGTCTTCTTATATTCATGCTTCACATTATTGCCAGTCTTTCCCCATGATTACTCTCTATGTCACAATATTATTTTCTTAAAACATCAGCTTTTCACACCGATATTCATCACAGCACTATTCACAATAGCATGAAGATGGAGACAGCCTAAATGCCCATCAGTTGAAGAATGGATAAACAAATTTTGGTACATACACAAAATGGAATACTATACAATGGTGAAGAATAATGATGAGTCTCAGAAACACCTCATAACATGGATGAACCTGAGGGACATTATGCTGAGTGAATTAAGTCAATCACAAAAGGATAGGTATTGTATGACATCACTATTCTACAAACTCAAGAAAAAATTTTCATACTAAAAGAAACATTCTTTGATAGTTATCAGGGGTGAAAGGGAAGGGAGAGTAATTCACTGACTAGTGGTTAGACACATGTTAAATCAGGTGATGGGAAGGGAAACATACAAGAAGAGGGAGGTTGGTATAAGAATGATGAAGACAGGTGAAGACACAAGGAGATATGCAAGGGCTTAAGAGGATAGGGGTAAGTAGTGATATATATACACCTTTGCAACAGCGTCTGTATATACATAGAGACACAGGCTAAATGGTATGGGAGGAGAACTGGGATCTGTTTATATCCCAAAAACATATGTAAGAGTTTGAAAGAAGATATCTGTACATGGGTAACCATAGGAAGGATGTAGGACAACTGTTATTGCATGGAATGGATTGCAATCATTGAGTTGAAATAAGTGTATTATTTATTGGATGTAAAACTGACGATCTTGTCTGTAAACATTCACTAAATTCACAAGAAAAGTTGTTTTTTTTTTAATCAGCTTTTTTTCTTCTCTAAAACTAGATAATGTTGCTTGCTTTAATTTTAAATATTTTCTCTTCATTGTAAATACATTTGACAAAGTTGTGGG
>NW_006408522.1:20950838-20951954 GCF_000296735.1 Chrysochloris asiatica
GTGGGGATGAGCTCAGTTCCAGGACTGAAGAGTAACTAAGGGCCATAATCTCAGGAGTTCCACTGGTCTCTAGTCTACCATTAAACCTGGTCTTGATGAGTTTGAGTTTTGTTCTTCATTTTTCTCTCACTCTATCCAGGACTTCCTAATAGGATTCCTTTCAGAGCAGTTGGTAGTTCTTATGGTCTCAGGATATCAAGAAATTTTTATCACATAGGTTATCTTGAAATAAATGATATAGTTATGTTGTTGTTGTTGTTAAGTGCTGTTGAGTCAGTTCTGACTCATAGCGGTCCTGTATAGGGTTTTTGAGGAGCAGCTGTTGAATTTAAACTGCCGAACTTATGGTTCACAGTCCAATGCTGATCCTACAGCACCACACCAGGTTATATCTGTATATAAATTGCAAAGCTATATAACCTTGGTTTAGTAAAGAAAGATATGTGTTAGTCCCAGCTCTACCAATAACAAGCTGTATAAATTTATGTCTCCTGGCCTCCCTGGCTCTCAGTTTTATCACCTATAAAACACAGTTGTGCTAGATAGTCATGCTTTAATTAGATAGTATTCTTTGGTATGCATTTGCTACTTTTTTCTTTCATGGAGACTAATGTATAAGCATTTTCCTTTTTCCTAGGGTAGGGTAGATCATGGTAAGGAGCTTTGTAGCAAAGCAAAAAGGAGTATAGACTTTCTTCCTGGAAATGAGCCTGCCAATACTCTGTGGGAGAAAGATGAGGCTTTCTGCTCCCATGAAGATTTAAAGCCTTGGAAATCCAATACAGGGTCCTTATGAGTCAGAACTGACTGGAAGGCACTTAACAACAACAACAGCATTGTTTACTATGACAGGAATGATAAATTGAAGAGGAATAGCATTGCACTCATCATCAGAAAGTGCATTTCAATATCCATCTTAAGTACAAGGCTGTCTGTGATGGGATCAGGAAGTTCAGTTTTATTCATATTTATGCATCAACTTCTAAAGCCAATGATGATGAAATTGAAGAATTCTACCAACTTCTTCAATCTGAAATTGATCAAACATGCAATCAAGGTGCATTAATAATTACTAGTGATAGGAATGTGAGAGTTAGAAACAAAAAGGAAGGATCC
>NW_006408522.1:20956795-20978464 GCF_000296735.1 Chrysochloris asiatica
GTAAAGGTAGATGTTTTATAACAAAAGGAGGGGAGTGGTTGATTTTGCAGTCTAGGAGCAGTTGATTTTGCAGTCTAGGGCCATTAAGGGAGAAGAGCAGAGTGTGGGACCCTATCCAGAAAAGTAGTGACACCAGAGATGGAAGCAGAGCTGATGACATGGAGAGATGGAGCAGCTGGGGACTCTGGACTTAGGGAGAGAGAGGGGCTATGTGCGGGCAGCTGGTGAGCAGGCTTGCAGGGTGTATGTACCCTTTGGTTGTTTGATGATGCATGAAGGGGATTGTAATCATTGCAATGAAATGAAATACAATAGGATGAATGCAAAGCTGATGTTCTCCCATGTAATCTATCACTTAATTCACAATAAAGCTTAAAAAAAAAAGTACAGCTTTTATGGAAGAAAACATAACACTAACTTAATATTTTCTTTTTGAATAAGGGAAGAAAAATTAGGTTAATTGTCTGTAGAAAAGTTTTTGTTTTATATTAACATATTTTGTTTTACATTAACATATTCACCTTTAAGCTAAATATTTAGACACAGGTCATTGAACGCCAAGGTACCTGGCAACACCCAGTGGAGAGTTATCAGAGTCAACATCAATGTGGGTGGGTATATTTAATTGTGCTCCACATGAGTCAGGTCTCAAGCTGATGTGCCCTGGATATGAATTAAAAGTATGCTCATTACATTTGCAGAGAACAAGTTGATTGTCTTGGTAGATATGAATAGTATTCAATATGACCACAATAAACTACAGTGATTACATTTTTGAATGGGTAGTGTTCAAAAGGAAGATCTGATACAAGGATTTTTTATTTACTGATAAAAGGAAAAGCTCTTGAGACCAAATAAAAATGTGATCAGTGAGGACTCAAACAGGAAAGTAGGTTGGTTTCCACACAACTTGTTCCCCTTCTATTATTATATGAGTCAATTCACATATAACCTTACTTAGAAAGACTTTTCTAATATTCTCCTACCCATATTACCCACTAGTTTCATGCCCTTCCTTTGTGTTTTCTTAGTGCCCTGAGTAGACCTCTTTTATAATAATTACTCCATTGAATTTTAACAGTCTTTTTTCCAGTCTTCATCAAATAGGCTATAACCCTAGACTCTTAAATCCATCAAAGTGTTTGATGTATTTGGCTGCTTGTTAATTATTCATTAAATGAAAGAACAATATTTATAGGTGGGGGCACAATTCAAATTGAGGAGAAACAGCTGCAAATATCCATTAATAATTGGAACATGGAATGTATGAAGTATGAATGTAGAAAAATTAGAAGTTGTCAAAAATAAAATGAAAAACATAAGGAGCAATAATTTTGTAATTAGTGAGCTGAAATGGCCTGGTATTGGCTATTTTGAATCTGACCATCATATGGTTTACTGTGCCAGGGACAACAATTTCAAGAGGAATGGTGTTGTATTCCTCATCAAAAAAAACAAAATAAAAAAACATTTCAAGATCTATCTTGAAGTACAATGGTGTCTGTGATATGATAATATCCATACACCTACAAAGGAAGACCAGAGTCCTGGTGTGGTGCTGTGGATTAATGTGCTGGACTGCAAAGTCATATTAAACCACAAGGTTGGCAGTTCAAGCTCATCATTCACTTCTTGGAAACCCAATACAGGGTCGCTATGGGTCGGAACCGACTCAATGACACTTAACAAGGAAGACCAGTTAATAACACTATTATTCAAATTTACACATCAACCACTAAAGTCAGTGATGATGAAATTGAAGAATTCTAACAACTTCTTCAGTCTGAAATTATGTAATCAAGACATATTGATACTTTCTGGTGATTGGACTGTGAAGGCTGGAAACAATGAGAAGGATCAGTAGACTCTAAAACTTGATTTTTAAATTGAACAAGGAGGTATTGAAAGGTTTAAAATCAAGAAAGGTATGTGCCAGGGTTATATCATTTCAACCTATTTATTCAGTCTGTATGCTAAGCAAGTAATTCAAGAAACTGGATTATATGAAAAAGAATGTGTATCAAGATTGGAGGAAGACTCATTAATAACCTGCAATATGCTGAGGATACAATCTTGCTTACTTGAAGGGAAGAGGACTTAAAATACTGTAGATCAAAGACTACAGCTTTCAGTATGGATTGCACCTCATGGGAGCAGCAGTCAAGGAATCAAACGACGTTTTGCATTAGGCAAATCTGCTGCGCAAGACCTCCTTAAAGTGTTCAACAGCAAAGGTATCGGTTTAAGGAGGACTGAGGTGCCTGACCCAAGCCATGGTATTTTCAGTAGCTTCATATACATGTGAAAGTTGGACAATGAATAAAGAACACTGTAGAATAATTCATGCATTTGAGTTATGGTGTTGGAGATGAGTATTAAAAATACCATGGACTGCCAGAAAAACAAACAAATCGATGTTAAAAGAAGTATAGCCAGAATGCACCTTAAAAACCAGGATAACAGGAATTTACCTCTTATACTTTAGGACATGTTATCAGAAGGTAACAGTCCTCAGAGAAGGATATGCTTGGTAAAGTGGAAGGTCTGTGAACAAGAAGACCCCTAAGGAGATGGGTTGGCACAGTGGCAGCAGCAATGGGCTCAGGGTAACAACAATTGTGAGGATGGTACAGGACCGGGCAGAGTTTTGTTCCTTTGTGGATCGGCTCACTATGAGTTGGAGGCCCATAATAACACAACCACATAGATAGGAGCTTTTAGCTCAAATCTAGAGCTTCTGGAACCCCATTGACTGAAACAGGTTAGAACTTACCTCCACTCCACAGGCTAGTTAGAATTACTGAAAATACTGGCCAAGCCAGAAATTAGAAATCTTGGGTTCATGCTTTCAGATTGACCTGTCTTAGAGAGATATGAACAATCTCTTTTCCTTAACTTGGTTTTATGAGGCCCATTAAGTGATACCTACACGCGGTGCTTTTGGATGAACACTGGACTGCTAACCACAAGGTTGGTGGTTCCAACCCTCCAGCCATCTCTTGGAAACCCTGTATATGTTCCCTATGAGTTGGAACTGACTTTATGGCACTTACCAATAACAAAAGTAGAATGAAGATTATTTTCATGGAAGGACAAGAATAAACAAAGGATCGTAACTAGTGGTTAATCCGCTAACTAAAATTTCCAGGAACAATAAATAATATACAATATAAAGCGAGTACAAGAGGGTGACCTCTCATATTCACCTGAAATGTAAACTCTCGTCTGTTATCTGTGCTGCTTTCTTCCTAGCCTACTCTTGCTTTTCCTTGCACACACCTTGACCTCTTTCTTAGGCATTTCCCTTCTCCCTTCTCTGTTGTTTTCTAGTTCCTCACCCCCACCTGTCTCTTCCTCTTATCCTGTCAATCCATTACTTCCTTCTATGGCCACCTAGAACTGAAATATAGAAACACCCTATTTCCTGATCTTAATTTTAAAGCAGGGCATTGAATTCATCTGCATTTTTCCCTCTGTAGTGTTTTATTGATTTTGGCCATCTCCGGAGAAATGGCCCTCCAGAGAAAAGCATACTGCCGATCTACACTGTAGCCATTCAGGACCTCCTAAGTATCTGTAAGCCTGCCCTGTTGAGATTGTCCTTGGTCCCAAAAGTTCATGCTGGTTTTTAATGTAGGATGCGGCTAATCAAACATCTCAAAAATCAATCCCAGAGTTATTTTGACTTGTAGATCATATAGCTTAACAATTTCCAGGGACCTTAGATGCCATCTAATCTTAATGTAAAACCCGCTGCTCAGAGAGGCCATACAATTGCTCAAAGCTACGAATCTGGTAAATGATGGATCCAGGTAGAGCCTGGATTCAGAGTGGTTTATATAATGGAAGAATGGTACTTATTCATGCATTAGCATACTCTACTAGACTTGGGAAACAAGAGAAGCCTCATGGCCCCAAAGTCAGGAAAACATCAGGAGAAGGTTTCTTAAGAACATTTAAAAAATTGATCTTATACTTAAATACTGGGAAAGAAAATGTATCTGATGTGTGTGCTTGACCTCAATGTGTGTATGTATGTATTTGTGTTTCACATCTCTGGGATTCATTTGAACAGCCCTTTATTTTACTGCTTTTAATACATTTATTGGTCCCCATGCTAATATAGGAAAGGACTATTGCATAGGACTGTTACACATGAATGTTCAGATTTTTTTGATATAACATTTTGTCATTCAGACTTAAATAGCTTTTCAGAGGCAGTCAAATTTGGAATAAGTTTCCATTAGGATTGTCTTTTCATCAAACTGGTGACAGTCTTTTCACTCTGTTTGCTATTAGAATGATTGCTGGGAAAATGTTGGCAAGTTTCATGTCAGAGTGGCCATAGTGACAGAACTGGTCATGCAGGAATTGGGACATGGTGTTTTTCTGATCATATTGTTGAAGAGAACCCAAAGACTGCTGATATGATCACTTGACTAATGTATCTAAGAGATAAATGCAGAGACCATTTCAAATAGTTGAATAAAGGACACCGGCACCACAATGAGAATTCTTTTACTCAAATGATTTATCTCGAATTTAGCTAAGAATGAATAGAGGCAATGAGAAAACCCAGTTCAGTTCTGAAATTCAAATAAAAAGGAGAGGAGATGGTGATACGAGGTTGAAGGAATGTTTCATGATGATGGGGATTACATGTGAGCTTGTATTCTAAGGCCTTGTATAGCCCTGGGTCCTCCTGATTCTCTTTACATTATGGAAATTAGATTATGGATCAGGAGCAGGCTGCTTGGTGGCCACAGTAATGTGATATGAATGAACTTAGGGCTAAACTGGATGCTCCCATAGGTATTTTTCAAGTTCTGTAAAATAAGGTGACAACTCTCATTTCTCAAAGAAGAAAGAACTTTTTTTCCTTAAAAACATCCTAAATTTCTTCTGTGGAAAATTA
The DNA here is from genome assembly GCF_000296735.1 of Chrysochloris asiatica. Lineage (NCBI taxonomy): Eukaryota > Metazoa > Chordata > Mammalia > Afrosoricida > Chrysochloridae > Chrysochloris > Chrysochloris asiatica. The sequence goes on from NW_006408522.1 coordinate 20,961,711, forward strand.
TTAATTCTTTACCACTCACTCTGTCAGTTTGTCACACTGTTGTGGCTTTTGTGTTGCTGTGATGCTGGAAGCTACGCCATTGGTGTTTTAGATTTCAGTGGAGTCTTCAGACTGAAGCAGACTAGGAAGAAGCAGAGGTGGACTACTTCTGAAAGGCTAGACTCTGAAAACCTTATGGACAGCAGCAGAACAGTTTCTGAAACACTGCCAGAATCTGAACCTGTCAGATTGGAAGGCACTCAAAATGTATAGCCAAAATATTCCTTAAAAGCTAGGATGACAAGAATTCATCTCTCGTTCTTTGCACATGTTGTCAGGAGGGACCAGTCCCTGGAGTAAGGATATCATGCTAACTTAACATCATGCTGCTTAACATCATGAAGTGGAGTGTTAGTGAAAAAGAAGAAAATCACCAAGGAGATGAGTTGACACAGTGTCACCAACAATGGGATCAAGCATAGCAACAGTTGGGAGGATGGCATAGGACTGGTCTGTGTTTTGTTGCTTATGCATAGGTTTGCTATGATTCAGAGCTGACTCGACAGCATCTAACAACAGCTTTGATAGTTCTCCGCCTTTGATAATTCGTCTGCCTCTCTTAATCCTCACCGTCACTGCTTCTGTTCAGACTTTCATAATTTTTCATGTTCTCCTCTTGCCACTCATACTCCGCATTGCTGTGGAGTCATCTGGTAATTCTATGTTTAATTTTGAGGAAGCTCTACAGCAGCTGCACTATTTTATAGCCCCACCAGTAGTGTATGAAGGTTCCACTTTCTCTACAGCCTCATCAACATTTGATGTTTTTAATGTCTCATAACAGCCATCCTAGTGGGTGATAGCTCATTGTGGTTTAGATTTGCCCAGAGAATCTCCCTGACGCAGTAGACTAATGCATCAGACTGCAAAGTCATTTGAACTGCAAGGTCAGTGGTTCAAGCTCACCAGCTGCTCCTTGGAAACTCTATACAGGATTGCTATTGGTAGAAATCTACTCGACGGCACTTAACAACAAATGACTAATAGATGTCAGAAGAGACACAGAACCTTGCTCTCCAGAGTAGAGATGTTAAAGCAAATGGAAGAAATGAAGCAGTACAAGAACTGAACAGAAAATTTCAAAGGTTACCTCAAGAAGACAAAATTAAATATTACAAGGAAATGTGCAAAGATCTGGAGTCAGAAAACCAAAAGGGAAGAACAAGCTCAGCATTTCTTAAGCTGAGGAACTGAAGAAAAAATTCAAGCCTCGACTTTCATTACTGAAGGATTCTCTGAGCAAATTATTGAATGATGCAGAAAGCATCAAAAGAAGATGAAAGGCTTTGTTAGTTGTTGGGAAGTTGGTGATGGATGGGGGAAAGGGGGGAGGGCGGAGCGTAAAAAAAAAAAAATAAGATGGAAGGAATATACAGAGTCACTGTACCAAAAGGCAATGGTTGATGTTCAACCATTTCAAGAGGTAGCTTATGATCAAGAGCCAATGATAGGTAAGAAGTGACTGGCCTACAAGCTTTCAAGAGGGAACCTAGATCCAAAGGGCATGGAGGAAGGTAGAGTCTCCAGTGAATAGTATCCAGCCTGTCCAGGAAGGGCTGATTAATTGAAATGCAGATGGGTCTCTTGTGATGCAATAGTGAATAATTGTTATCAGGACTGACTGTGAGGGTTGGAAATTTAAAGGTGGACATTTTATAGCAAGGAGGGGAGTGATTAACTTTTCAGTCTAGGAGCTGAGGGCCCTGGGACCATCAGGGAAGAAGAGTGGAGAGCAGGACCCTACCCAGAGAAGCAGTGAGTCCTGAGATGGAGGCAGAAAAGATGATGTGAAGAGATGGAGTGGCTGGGGACTTGAGATCCAGAGAGGGAAAGGGGCTGTGTGCTGAGGACCATGGGGGGAAGGGGGGAAGGGGGAGGCGTTGGGTGATGATGCATGGATGGGATGGTAACTATGGCAATGAAACAATGTATGATAGAATGAATGTAAAACTAATGTTCTCCCATGTAAACTATCACACAATTCACAATACAACATTTATTTAAAATAATAAAAAAAAAGAGCCGATGATACTGAAGGAACAAGTCCAAGGTGCATTGAATGAATTGGCAAAGAACAAGGTATCAGGAATTGATGGAATAAAAGTTGAAATCATTCAAGAAAGTGAGGCGGCACTGGAGGCACTCACTTATCTCTGCCAAGAAATTTCTAAGACAACTATCTGGCCAACTGATTGGAAGAGATCCGTATTTGTGCCCATTCCAAAGAGAGGTGACCCAACGGAATGTGGAAATCATTGGACAGTATCTTTGATATCCGTGTGAGTAAAGTTTTACTAAAGGTAATACAGAAATGGCTGCAAGCATACATTGACAGAGAACTTCCAGAGGTTCAAGCTGGATTCAGAAGAGGCCATGGAACGAGGGATATTATTGCGGATGTCTGATGGATTTAGACCGAAAGTAGAGACTATCAGAACAATGTTTACCTATGCTTTATTGACTATGCAAAGGTTTTCGATTGTGTGGATCTTGACAAGTTATGGGAAACATTGTGAAGTAAGAGTATTCCTGAACACTTAATTGTGCTCATGAGGAATCTGTACATGGACCAAGAGGCAGCTGTTCAAACATAACATGGGAACACTGAATGGTTCAAATTAAGCAAGGTGAGCGACAGGGTTTTGTATTCTTTCACCATACTTATTCAATCTGTATGCTGAGCAAATAACACAAGAATCTGGGTTTTATGAAGAAAAACGTGGCCTCAGGATTGGAGGAAGACTCATTAACAACCTGTGATATGCAGATGATACAACCTTACTTGCTGAAAGTGAAGAAGACTTAAAATACTTACTGATGAAAGAGCACAGCCTTTAGTATGGATTGCATCTCAATGTAAAGAAAACAAAAATCCTTACCACTGGACCAATAAACAACATTCTTATCAATGGAGAAAAGATTGAAGTTGTCAAGGACTTCAATTTTTCTTGGATCAACACTCATGGAAGCAGCAGTCAAGAAATCAAACGATATATTGCATTAGGCAAATGTGCTGCACAAGACCTTTTTAAAGTATTGAAGAGCAAAGGTGTCAGCTTGAAGACTAAGGTGTGCCTGACCCAAGTCATGGTATTTTCAATAACCTCATATGCATGTAAAAGCTGGACGGTGAATAAGGAAGACCGTAGAAGAATTGATGCATTTGAATTATGGTGTTGGAGGAGAATATTGAAAGTGCTATGGGCTTCCAAAAGAACCAACAGATCTGTGTTGGAAAAAGTGCAGCCAGAGTGCTCCTTGGAGGCCAGTATAGCCAAATTTTTTCTTTCATACTTCAGACATATTGTCAGGAGGGACCAGTTGCTAGAGAAGGATATCATGTTAAGTAAGGTGGAGGGTCAGAGAAAAAGAGGAAGAACCCCAGCTAATTGGATTGGCAGAGTGATAGCATGAATGGCTCAAGTGTGGCAACAATTGTGAGGCTGGCCCAAGATCGGGCAGTGTTTTGTTCTGTTGTGCATAGGGTTGCTATGAGTTGTTCTGACTCGATGGCACCTAACAACAACATATGATTAACAACCTTCAGCATCTTTGAAGGAATTATCTCTTAAAGTTCTTTGCCCATTTTAAAAATAGGTTGGTTGCTATTTTGTTATTGAGTTGTAGAAATTCTATATATATTCTAGATTTTAAACTCTTATCAAAATGTGATCCCCAAATATTTTCTCTCATTCTGTAAGTCATCGCTTCACTTTCTTGATAAAGTCCTTTGCACAGTTTTTTTTTTTTTTTTTTTTGATGAATCCTACTTTTTAAACTCAATGTTCCTTTTCTCATTCATGTTTTTGGTGTTTTTTCTAAGACTGTTGTCAAAAACAAGTTTTGCTTGTATTTTCTTCTTAGTTTTATGGTTTTACTTCTTAATATGTAGATTATTGATTTATTTTAAATTAATTTTTGTGTATGCTATGAGGAGTGAGTCTGACTTTATTCTTTTGCATGTGGACATCCAGTTGACTCAGCACCATTTATTTAAGAGACCACTTAGAGTTTTTGATTTATTGTGTGAATGAATTAATGATTCATTAATTCATTAAGTCAGTCTTTGAATTCTAAGATCAGTACTAGGTAAATACTAAATGAGCCCCATAGTCTTATTAATAGTAATAATATTCTAAACTGTATCATCAGACATGATTTGTAGCTTGATATATTTGAATGAAACCAGTCAGAAAATGGGCCATTTTTTTCCCCTCTAGTAATAAAGTCCTGGTGTGTCACTGTGGGCTAATGCGATAGACTGCAAAGTCATTTGAACTGCAAAGTCAGTGGTTCAAGCTCACCAGTTGCTCCTTGGAAACCCTATACAGGGTTGCTAGAGCTTCTGGAAGTTCAACTTTATGGACTGCTAACCATTTGGCAATTTGAAGTATGGGTAAATTTGAAATGGTTTTATTAGTTTAAATTAAATCGTTTTTACTTTTAAATTCCTTTGAATACCTCCAAAGAATATTCCCTTGTCTTCTGAGGTGGTTGAAAACAATATAAGATACCAAAGTAATTCTCTAGGAATAAATAATATATTTGAGATATGTACACACATAAATCATAGTCCTTCTATTGCAGATTAATCCTTAGATGTGTTGTATTCTAATTTAATGTATGATATCTTCTTCTCTCTCTTTGTATATTGTTAGTCAAGAAATAGTTATTCTTACTAGAAAATATTATTCTATGTTCCTTTCCATATTTTGCATGTATGAACCAACAGCAGTAAACCACTGTGGCATATTGATGAGAACAGAGAAGAAATAGTGCGACTCACATTTAGAAGATGACAGTACTGATTGGTTACTATTCTTTGTTTTGTAGAGATGAACGAAATCAGTCCATCATTGTAAGTGGCGAGTCTGGGGCAGGAAAAACAGTCTCAGCTAAGTATGCCATGAGGTACTTTGCAACTGTAAGTGGTTCTGCCAATGAGGCCAATGTTGAGGAAAAGGTCTTGGCCTCCAATCCCATCATGGAGGTAAGACAGCAGCATCCTCAGCCTTCTTTCTACAGCTTACTTCTTATATTGTTATACCGTATGATGTCATATTATTTATTCTTACTTCTGTTAATAAATAACTTCTCAGAAAGTCTGGGATCTTCTGGTCACTAAAATAAAAATTGGTAAGAGAGCTAGGAAAAGTGAATACTCAGTAAGTAGACATTTTGAGTAAAGGCCAGGTACGAGGAAGCTGCTTTAGTCCATAATCCTATTTTTTGTGTTTGAATCTACTACTGACTTGTTTTTCTTCATGGAGGGCAGCAGTAGTGGTACTCCATGTTCAGAAGTTTCTTTTTTCCTACTGAATTGGCTCATTTCTATTGCTCCTTGGATCCGAAGTGCGATGTTCATCTCTCTCCAGTCCAGAGTTCTAATTTATGCTCCTTCTGAAACATAAGCTTTACTGTGCTCAAGCATGAATGAGTTTCATTATTCCTGTATTCACATTTCATTTTCTGTATATAGTCCAACCTGTTGAGATATATATTTCCCCCCAGACTTCAACTGTAAACTGAAATCATGATCTCAACCTCACCAAGATCCATAAACATTTTAAAATTTCTTTCTGTAAAGCACCACACAGATTTAGGTTAGAGAAAGTAATTCAATAACAGTAAAGTCATATGAGGGGAAGAAATATGAAAGGATGTCCTTTCACAAGTAGAACATTTATGCACTCTAAGAGTGCTTATGCCAAAGAAAATGGAACTGGTTGTGTAAGTGAGAATTTGAGTTATTTTAAGGCTTGTAACTAGATGGCTATTTGCCTTTTAAAGGGTTTTAGGAAAGTTACAGTTTTGTAAGTTGTTTTTGTTTAGTGCCGTTGAGTTGGTTTGGACTCACTGTGACCCTGTATAGAGTTTCCAAGGAGTGGCTGGTAGGCTTCTAGACTTTGCAGTTAGCAGTCCAATGCTTATCTTGTAATTCTGTAAGTAGTCCCATTAAATAAGGAAATGTAACTTGTACTAAGTGGGGAGAAATTGCTTTGAGCATGCAGAAAGAACGCTCCTCGTTGAAAATTTAAGCCAGCATTTTTACTCCTGTTTATTTTTTGCCCCTTCATCAAGCCTTATTTGCTACCCAAGCACAGAGGGAATTCGAACTGACCTGGTGCACCTGTTGTACAAGTGGTTTTTGCAATTATCTGTCCAGAGGTAATTGTCCCTGGTTTGCAGTGCTGTGTGTGACCTTCAAAGCAGAATGCTGTGACCTTTGCCTCTAACACTTCTGCTCTTGGGACTGAAAGGCTGAGCTATGCTGAGGAAGCTGAGAGGCCTCCTGGGCTGGGCCCTTGATGGAAAGAGAACTGGAAAAGTTTTCTAAAATAGCATGGACAGAGGAAACAGATGCATGTGCCCAGAGGCATGACGGTTTTAAACAAATATTAAGATTTTGAAAGAATGTAAGCTACAGATATAGTGGTATATATCACTGATGTTAATATTAGGGGCCTACAATCTGTGGAGCCAGTTTCTGGTTTGGATTAGAAAACAGCACTTTGCTTCATTCATTTCATTGCTTTGACTGTTTTGGGTCATGAGAACAAATTTTTGGTATTTGGCAACAGTCCATGCCATTCTGGTCCCTAATGTTAGACTATTCCAAAGTCTTGATTGTGATGGCATCAGAGACTCATATAGGAAATCCTTAACCAGAGTTTGAAGCTGTCTTATGGAAAACTTAAGTCTGGAATAAGGCATCTTTTAACCATGCTACTACATTCCATATCAAAAACAGCTACAGTGCTTTTTCTATAACAAAGATTTGAGTTGTGTTAGTAGGAACAATATTAAAATTATATAGTGACCACAGATACTACATATTAATAGGTACGTAAGGAATTTTCCTTGTCTGCTGGAATGAAAAATAAAGGGATCAGTTATACTTAGCTACTTCCTTCTATAGTATTGTTTAGCCCATCTGCAAGAATTTGGATCTAAGAAAAGTTTGGTAGAGTTGGAGAACTAATTTTCAACAACTACAAAAGAGAGCACTCCTCTGAAATATTTAAATGGCATATGGGGCTGAAGAATGGTGACAAGGGCTTACAGTTACAGAAAAAAGATAAAATATTGAGCATGTAAGTCTAGAAAATTCTTTGTAGGTTTAATTCTACCTCACATCTCTATAATAGAGCCCTGTACTCTAATATCAAGAAGGGCTATCCCGTTCCTAGTGATCTGCTGAAAGTCCTACTTGGATAATGAGCATCTTGTATGGTTAACAACACAACCCAGTGAGTCCAGGGATTTGCATAGTATCCTGTAGAAAACAAGGCCCTCATCCTCAGCATAGGTTCCTTTTGTAAATTATGAATGTTATATAGAGAAATTATTCTTGTTATTTTTTTTTTATATGTTTTCTTTTCATCCCTTTTCTCTTAGAAATTTTCATCCTAAAATGAGGGCAGGGAAGATTCTTAGGATCAAGTGGGTCTTAAAAGTTCTTTTTCATGTTCAGTAACTGTAGTTGAAGATTTTCATTTCCATTTAGTAAAAGAGAGTAACCTGTTCAATATTTCACTAAAATTAGCAGTAAAATCAAGATCTTAACATTACTCCTTTCCTTTAGCAATTTCTTTTTCATTGAATGGAAAATAGCATTAAGGGTGGCTGTTTGGAATACAATATTTATAAGCTTGGTGAGCAATTTAGAAGGTGGATAGACAAAAGATAGTGTTTACATAAAGAACTCTTTTTTTTTTTTTTTTTCCCTTTCTTTTTTCTACATTAGGCTTAGGGCTTAGAATCATATAATTTTATTTTTTGAAAAGGACCCTGGAGGTCATCCATCCCAGTTAATTTGCACTTTGGGACAGTACAGGTTTTCAGAGAGGTTAAATTAAGGCAAGTTGGTAGTTGGTCCTGTTCTCATACCCAGGTCTTCAGACCTGTATTTCATTTGTACCTTCTATCAGTTGCCTCATTTAAGAGCTAAAATGTCTGCTTCTACCTTAGCCCAATTAGTGCCTCCTCACACAGAGGGAAGTGTGACTTTGCCAAGTAGATCACACCAATCCCACTCAGAGTAGATGAGGGAGAGATGACATCTGGAAGGGGGATAAGAGTTAGGGAGGGAGGAGAAACTCTAGACCACCTTCTTCTTCCCTTTGGTGCATTACTGGCAGGAAGAAAGCCCTCAGTAAATATTGCTGATGCGGCTACTTCTACTACATTTAACCCTGCCTCTGGTCTTTGACACAATATTTTGTGTTGAGGGAAAATTCGATGTGTTGCATTAATTTAGATCCTAAACAGAAGAAAAATAGAACATATGGAGACTTTCTTTTTTTTTCTTTTTCATAATTCAAAAGGGAACATCTGAGTAAATGTCTGAATAGTTAAAATTACCTCAGGCTACATTAGATCATTCTATAATTTTGTTTGGAAAACAGTCGCTAGTCATTCTTATTTATCTATAAAATCATCTAATTAAAAAAAACCCCAATAGGCAAAGAAAAATAATTTTTAATGTGAATCTGAGATAAAATACAACAGTGTGCTCAGCGCCAAAACAAACTAAGATAATACCTGCCCCTTCGGAGAGTGAAATGCGTTTTTCCTGATTGATCAGGAATCTGTATGTGTGGACTTTATTACTACTGTTTGCATCACTTAACATTTGTGCATAAATGCCTCCAGTGCATTTATTTTCAAGTCTTTCTCCCTGCTGTTTTGTTATACTCATCCTGATAGTCACAGACTTTGCCCAAGTGAAAGATTTTAATCTTCTGTAAAATTAGTTTATTAAACATTTAACATATGCTTTATGTGAACAGTTGCTTTTCTAACTGTACTTTTTTTTTTTTGCTTTGCCCTAAAGGAAAAGTTTATGGAAGCATGTTACTGAAGTCAGAAAAATAGTACATATGTCATTTAAATTTTTAAGGTTATATAAAAAATGTAGCAGAAAGTTAGTTACAGTTTCCACATTTTTTAGCAGATAATTTTGCAAGTTGGATCCAACTATCATAATCCAAATATGGATTTTACTGTCTTTGGTTCCATAAAATGGTATTTGATGTGAGTGAGTAATACTAATAATCTGCTAATAGGCACTCCAACTGGACCAATGTGAAAGGTTATGGCTGACCTCCTCTAGCTTCATGAGGCAGGGAGAATCACCATGTACACCATCCAAGACTGATTCCTATGAAGGGGAAGTCAGACACACCTCTACCCTCCAGTCTTTTTTACTAGTTCTGATAACCAGCTGTCCCTCCAACCATACTCTCTCATACCTGCTGGTTTTGATAATTTATTGCAATGACCAAACACAATTCACAGACAATACTCAGGATTGGGGGGTCTATTAAGGAAATAACCGGCTACAGTTCAGGATCAAGAATAACTCAAAATAAGTTCTTCAGTCAGGACAGCTTCTTACCCCTGCCTGTAGTCAGGCCTCTCACTGGCCTTGGCCCCTCAGCCTCTACCCTGCTTGGGCACATGTTACAAAGTTCTGTAGCTGCATCATTAAGTGCCTGGAGACACCTCACATTGTCAGCAAGCATTCTCACCCAAGGCGCTCAGCTCTCTGACTCTGTGGGTCTACATACCCACTATATCTGCCTCATTCTGTGGGCCCAAAAGCCCACTGTGCCATCATGAGCCAGCTCTGGTGTTGAACACTGTCTTGTGGGTCTAGGATGTTCTTATCACAGGGTCTCTGGGCCCAAAGCATGTACTCCCAGCTCTTCTCTGTAGTGACAGCAAGGTCCCCTTTCTGCTCTGGCGTTGGCTCTTTTAAGTCGAGCAGGATGGCAAAACATAGATATGATGATGGAACAGAAACGTCTTGCTAAAGAAACCATGAGCACCTAACCAAGATTTCCAGGAAAAGATGTAGTTGTCTTAACTAGTTTATTTACCAAGAACTGACTTAAGTTTTTCAAGAACTTAAAACCCTGATGATTAACAAAGAAGGATCATGTCTTGACAGTTTCTAACTCCGCCCATTCTCTTTCTATATTGCATGATAAGAACTATTAACATATCTGTGTGGTTGTGCAGTGAGCAAGGCATATGCCTACACCTGCAGGGGCAAGTTAGTTCTGTTCTTATAGGCATCACTTTTAAAAGGTTGTCTTCTACTCTAGCCTTTCTATCCCTGAACAAATTCTATAAATGTCATTACATGAATTGTGCTTCTGAAATCTTATTTCCACTCTTGCTTTTTAGTCAATTGGAAATGCTAAAACAACCAGGAATGATAATAGCAGCCGTTTTGGGAAGTATATTGAGATTGGCTTTGATAAGAGATATCGAATCATTGGTGCCAACATGAGAACTTACCTGTTAGAGAAGTCCAGAGTGGTTTTCCAGGTAAGACAGGCATATATACATATATACTTGTATGATATTATATAATTGCATGTGTGTTGACAGGCATTTAATAATCAGATACTCTTGAGTATGTCATTGGTAATAGTACTACAAACTACACTTGAGCTGATTATTGTATAGTGGTGCTTATACAAAATAGGCGGATACCTATTAGACTAATAATCTTTGGCACTGGTACTTTATTGAGGTTTAACGATTTTGACTTTTACCTATAGATTCTTGTAGGCAAAGCTTACTTAAGAAGAGGTGCTGTTAGTTTAGACTTGTCTATCACATTTCACAACTGACAGGAAAGGCATTGAGTGGTCTGTGTCCTCAAAAGAGTTAAGATGTGAACTTAGTTCAAGAAAAAAAATGATTCTTGTCCTCTTTCCTTCTCTTTTCTCAGAATATAATATAGTTTAGCTAGAATGTTATTGTTGTTAAGTGCCGTTGAGTTGGCTCAACTCATAGCAACTCTGTGTAGGGTTTCTGTGGAGCGATTCAAACTGACCTTACAGTCCAGTGCTTTATCCTACAGCGCTACACAGGTAAAAACAAATCTTCACAACCCAGGTGTGGACTGCTATCCAAGAATACACTCAATCAATGAATATCATTCTGGTGCATCTCTGTAGGATTTTCATTCACACATATGCTCTTGGTCATTTTTTACCTGAAAGTTTGAAATATTCTATAATACTTGTGTTACTACATTAACATGTTTACAGATAAACTAAGGAGGATGGATTTATGGTGGAAAACTCCCAGTAAAAGGTTCCTTGCATTCCTCCTGTTGAAGATCCAGGGCTTCAGCAGCGCCTACCTGAATACCCACTGCAGTGAGCTTCAAATCCCCCTGACGCTACCATGTAGCCAAGTCTGCCACTTCCCGCTCCCAAGACGTTTTCAGAGAGTCTAGGACTAGAGTGTGAATTTGGGCAGCCTGTAGCTACTCTGACATTTGTATGGTCCTAAATATATATTTTAAACAGTCTAGACCTTTAGTGCTATGGCTTTGGGCATGTGCCTGATTTGTGGCCACCTATGCAAACGACGTATTGCATTAGGCAAATCTGCTGCACAAGACCTTTTTAAAGTGTTGAAAAGCAAAGATGTCAGCTTGAGGGCTAAGGCGCGCCTGACCCAAGCCATGGTATTTTCAGTAACCTCATATGTATGCGAACGCTGGACAGTGAATAACGAAGACTATAGAAGAATTGATGCATTTGAGTTATGGTGCTGGAGGAGAATGTTGAAGGTACCATGGGCTGCCAAAAGAACAAACAGATCTGTGTTGGAAGAGGTGCAGCCAGAGTGAGTGCTCCTTAGAGGCCAGGAAGGCCAAACGTCATCTCTCATACTTTGACATATTGTCAAGAGGGAACAGTCACTGGAGAAGGGTATCATGTTTGGTAAGGAGGAGGGTCAGAGTAAAATAGGATTGACAAACCCAGCGAGTTGGATTGGCAAAGTGGCAGCATCAATGGGCTCAAGTGTGGCAACAATAGTTAGGTTGGCCCAGGACTGGGCAGTGTTTCGTTCTGTTGTGCATAGGGTCACTATGAGTTGGTACTGATTTGATGGCATCTAACAACAACAACATGGTGTCATAGGATCAGCACTAGACCTCAAGGTCAGTTTGAACCACAAGGTCAACAGTTAAAACTCACCAACCACTTCTCAGAAAGCCCTATGCAGGATCACTTGAGTTGGAACCGACTCGATAGCACTTAACAACAACAAAGTCTGTGGTGTCCTAGTGCAGATCCACCACAAGGTAGGTGGTTCAAACACACCACCTGCTCTTTGGAAACCCTATACTGGGTTGCTGTGAATCAAAACTGACTACACATGGTGCTGTGGGTTATGCGCTAGACTGCAAAGTCATTTGAACTACAAGGTTGGCAGTTCAAGCTCACCAGCTGCTCCTCGGAAACCCTATACTCTATGGGTCGGAATTGACTTGACGGCACTTAACGATAACAACATGCACTTAACAGCAAAAGTATAATGAAGGCAGTAGTCACTCTCCCTCTTTATTATCATTCTGACGCCTAGATACACACAAATACTTGCATATTTGCACAGGTTTTTAAAACTGCAATTTAGTAGCCAGAGGGAAGGATGAGTGGAATATACAGAGGTAAGAGAAGATTAAGTTCACATAGTAGAGATTTGATTGATAGGTAAATGATTATAAGGTTAAGTGAATAGGAAAGATGGTCCATGGTCAATATGTGACAGTAATTCTTAATACAAAAGTAGTAGTCCTTAATACAAAATAAGGCCTACACCTTATTTTACTTAGTCTCCAGACAATGAAGCAATTCTAGCTGCTCCTCAACCCCCCAAGGCTATATGATATGGAAAATGTTTGGTCTGCCAAAATAAGTTAAGTCATTTGAAAAACTCACTCCATCTTGTCCTTCATGTGCAGAGAAGACCAAAGCATTTCTGCTGGCTCCTCTGCTTTTCTAGCTCTTTAGTGTTGAAGCATCTGATCTCCTGCCTGTCATTCCTGGGAACAGCTAGTAAATTGTTCAGTGTCTTGTGACTCTTATGCCAAGTATACTTATGGCAATTATCAACTCCCTTTGTGAATCAAACCTGACCTTGGCCTGATTAGCACTATTTAGCCAACTGAATACACTGTAGAGTTAGAGAATAGGAATTCAGTTTTATATGAATTATACTACCAAAAGTGTGTTTTTTTAAACACCAAGGAGCTTAAAAAAGTTTGTGAAAAAATTCCATTATCTTTTCATTTCATTTGTCCACAAACTTTTTAAAGCTTCCTTCTTTGCAAAATATGTACATAGGTGCAAAAAGATCATCAGAAAACTCTTTTTTTAAAAATTTTTAGAATTTTATATAATTTACTTTCTATTTTACAGAATATTATTACTGAATCTACAATATATCAACTCAAATGACAGAGATGATATAGTACTTTTGTAGATTCCTTACAAACAGCAACAATAGTCAATGGCCCATTCTAAAATGTGGCAAAGATGGGATATTGTTTTTCTGTCAGAGTGTTAGGAAAACCATGACTCTTCAAGTACCGTTAGAAAATAGTATTAACGGTTGCAAAAAATGGTTTTAGCTTCCCTTCAAATACTTACCTCCGATGACTATAGTTGTAAGTCACTAGTTCAGAAAATGTTGCTGTCTTATGTTGAATGTGACCGACAGATATAGAAGCACATATACTACTAATCATAAGGTTTAATCATAAATATGTATTAGGAAATTTAGAAAAGGACAATTTATTTCACCAAGTAAGATAATTCAATATTACAATTTTATTTTATGATTCAGTTTTCTGAGTTTTAGCTTAAAATATTGTATTTGAAAACTCTTTTCTTATTTCAAAGGCAGAAGAGGAGAGAAACTATCACATCTTCTATCAGCTTTGTGCCTCAGCAAAGTTACCAGAATTTAAAATGCTACGATTAGGTACGAATATGGCATTAGCTTTGTTGTGCTGTATTGTTCTCTGTTCATTTCTGAGTTCATAAATTTACTTATTAAATATGAGCATATTTCATACTGCAATATTTATGGATGAGATGGTAAACCTGCAGTTGGCTATAAAATAATCCATGGGGGTTATGGGAGGAGCATGGGAGTAGCTATGTGTAATAGAACAAGACTGATCTTGAATTGATACTTGATCAACAAACAATAATCCCTTATGGGTACATAGGGATTATTATACTAATGTCTCTACTTTTATATGTGTTTAAAATTTTCATTAATTGAAAGGAAAACTTTTTAAAGGATTTTATCTTATGTTGGTGTATAGGGTTCCTGATGACAGAGTACAGTGTTTACAGAAATTACCCTAACATAGATTGTAATAAAACCTTGAGGAAAGGACTACTTATTTCACCAGTTAAGATAAATATTTCACTTCATTATGTAATACTGACTTTTATGTTAAAGAACTGTAACTGAAATCATAGGCAGCCCAACTCCAGAGTCTGTAATTTAACCATGCTATTACTGTTTCTCATTCAGAGTGGGAATAAGGGTACAATGTCAAGGCTTTTTCATGGACTGCAAAATTTTATTTCCCTGAATTGCAGGAAATGCAAATTACTTTCATTACACAAAACAAGGAGGCAGTCCTGTGATTGAAGGAATTGATGATGCCAAGGAAATGGCACACACCAGGCAGGCCTGCACTTTGCTAGGTAATTTCATTTTTTCTCAAGTTCTTATAAGTAATAGCTTTGTGACTCAAGCCATTCTTGTTCAGAATATTGACTTGGCTTTGCATTAATTTGTGAATATTACTGAGAGATTTAACATTTCTTTAAAAAAAAACCACTTGGATTGCAAATGGCATGCGGTTTCTTTTTAGGGTGACGGACTGTTCTAAAATTAGATTGTAGCAATGAATGTATGACTAAATATACTAAAAATCATTGACTTGCAGACATAAAATGGGTGGATTTTATGGTACATAGATTATACCTCACTGAAGCTTTCTTAAACAACAACAAAAAAGATATGTTGGAGGCAGTAGGAAAGGTAAGATTAACTAAAACCTTTGCTTATGTTTTTACAAAATCTGGAGCTGAGAGCTTAAGTGAAATGGGTTCCCTTAGGGTCTAATATTTGAGTGCATTATTTGTTTTCATTCTTTTGTTTTGAGTTGTCTCTTTTCACCCATATGGCGTTCTGTGTCGGGGTCTGCCCTCGACATAGTTGTGTTGTTCACGAGTGTTTGGTTCACAAGGAGGGGAGATCCAGCGGCGATAGGGATAGCGAAAGAATACACAGACAAACAGAAGAAGGGAGACAATGAGGCACCCCAAAGCCAGGGTGGATACATCACTGGTGGGCAGGCTTGGGACTACAGGCATCATGGCCTCTGCAGGCAGCAACTCACTGCCCTGCAATCTTTACTGCATGCCTTCCAACCCGTAATGCACTGCAATCGTTACTCCATGCCTTCCAACCCGTAATGCACTGCAATCGTTACTCCATGCCTTCCAACCAGTAATGCACACCTGGGGAGGCCCGGGCTTCTGCTTTATTCAGGGGAGGAGCTTCACACCAAGCGGGGAGGGATCTTTACAGAAGAAGAATGGTATTATTCAGACAAGACAATCTTTAAGATATGTTAAGCCAGTAAACCTTACTTAAACCAATATTCCTTTCTTCCTTACTGGGTTTAACCTTCACTTGGATCAAACTGATTGAACCCAGGGTGGTCCGAGGGCGTTGTCCCCATTGTCCTTAATCCCGTATTCCCAGAATTTACCGCTCCACCCCAAGTGAATATACCCCGGGCAGTTCCTCTCCAGAGCCTCCCTGCTTAATCCCAGTAAACCTGTCCTTGTTCGTCCTCTGAGGAAGTTTTACTGCCTTGGTTCTAGGGGGAAAATCTTGACCTTAGAAACTTAGGGGAATATTGCATTTCTCTGTGGACATCCAGGGCTCATGTTTGGAATTAAATAAATATGACTAAACATTTGATGAAAAACAATTTGCTATTAACTGCCAAGTGGCTTCATTTGTTACACTCGGGCCTATAGGGCCTTGAACCTCTGACCAGTCTTACACGGTCCGCAACAGTTCTGGAGCAGTTCTGCACTGTAAACACATGGGTCGCCATGCACCACAATGGACTCGAAGCCATGGGCTTTTTGGGGTTTTTTTCAGTTTGGTTTTGGTGACTGGGAAATGTCGCTGAGCTGGGTTGGTGACAGAACATTGTATCACATATGGTTTATTTTAACATTTTTTACAGTGCTCAAATGTCACTCATCTTATTTATGGGATTAAAAATGTTAGGTGTACATGTGAATAAATTAATCTTTAGAACCATGTGATAACTTTTAGGTAAATTAAGTTTTGTAAAACCTCATAACATAAATAATCAAAGATCAGCTGTTAGTGCTTCAAGGTTTAGTCACAGGTCAGTTAATTTAATTCGTAGTCATGTGCGTTACTTGGTTAATCAGAGTATGCTCCACAGGAGAGCGCATTAGAAATGCAGACTCTCACCCCAGAATCTACATTTTAACAAGATTCATTGGTGAGACATATGCACATTAAAGTTGGAAAAACCCCCACACACTGTTTTACTTCTTAAACAAAATAAGATTGCAAGCTGAAGATAGTGAATTTGAAGACGTCATAATGTGGGAGATGGCAAAAAACCATCATTATCAAGTCAACTCTTAATTACCTATCTACGATTACTTATTTGGAAATAATTTTGCTACTTATATTTGCATATAATTATATCTAATGTTCTGTGAATTCTTATTTTATGGAAACACAGAGCCAGATCTAATAAAAGTCTTTCCTAACATTTCAGGACACCACTTTCCAGTTTGAGACATCAGGAAGGGACT
>NW_006408522.1:20979159-21018078 GCF_000296735.1 Chrysochloris asiatica
GGCTGCAGGACTCCACCAGTCTAAACATTTATAATGTTTAGATTTACTTGGTTTGCACATAGTATGTCGTTAGAAGAAATAATTATATAATCTGACTTAAAACAGTCTTATTGGGTTACAAATTGCATTTGAAGTAGACAAACAGAAGTGGCAATAATGTTCATAAAATCCGGTGTGTGACAGTGATGCTGGTAATTTGTTTAGCACTCACCATGTGCCCCATAATGTGCTATACGCATTATCTCATTTACTCTTCACATGTACCCATTGGGATAGTCACTCTTACCATTCCCATTTCTCAAATGAGAAAATGGAGGCCAATAAAGGTGACGTTCTCTGCCCACGTGAGCTGCTTGAAGGCCTGTGCTTTGAGCCATGTTGTTAAATTGCCTAATATTTTAAGGTCAAGAGGATTAAAGTGTTGTTAACTATGATACCTGCTAATGTGTACAGCAAGAGTTAACAGTAGTCTTAGCATTGTCTGCTATAATTATTTAGTCCTTGTTGTGAAATCAGTCACTTGCTCATTTACTCTGTTGTTTCAGGAATTAGTGAATCTTACCAGATGGGAATTTTCCGAATACTTGCTGGTATCCTTCACTTAGGCAATGTTGGATTTACATCTCGAGATTCAGACAGCTGCACAATCCCTGTAAGTTCAGGATAAGCTTAGTGTGATGACATTTGAGTTGTGTTTTGGTTTTGTTGGTTCTTATTTTGTGGAAACAATATATTTATTACCAGAGATGATACCTATCAGAATCTAGAAGTGTGAGTAAAGAAATACGGGTTCTAATATTTGGTGCAGAGTGATTGTGTATGTATGGGTGTGTATGACCTTGAATACATCTCTGATTTCTATAAGAGAGGTGGGAAACCAGTGGATGTGAAGGTTGGATCAGTAACTTTATAGCAGAGGGCTCATTTGGACCAGGACACAAGTTCCAAAAGGTAATAAATAACCTTGTTAAGTAGAAATGGTAATAGTGTTAATGAAATAATGTTAATGTTAACAAAACCCAGTGTGTGACAGTGATAGTGATTATTTGCTTAGCACTCACCATGTGTCACAAATTATTGAAGCAATTGTTCATTGTGATTACCCTTGGGAATAAGTAGGTGGCTGGTAGGGAAGGTAATAGGTAAGAAACGGGTTTATTCCTTTTCATCTTATTCAGTGTGGTCAAGGTACACCTATAGTCTGGTAAAATATATAAATACTTTATCTATCAATTGTTAGTCACTGAAATATAAATGGCTCCACCCAACATTGGAGTTATGAGGGTTCATGCTGTGGCCCTGCTAAAATCCTCAAGGATTCCCCATTTCCTGTTCAGTTTTTTCTCACCCTTACTGACATTCCACACTCCAGCCATTTACATGCCAAGCTGTCCTTGTCTCCTTCCTTTCTCAGAGTCTCATCTTTTCTGAGATGCACACTCCCCCTTTTCTGAGGTGCACGCATTGTTCTATAAAGGTGTCCCTTGTTTGCCGTTATACACCAGCTCATGAGATCCTTGAAGATGGGAACCTTATTGTTTATTTTAGTATTCTTAAGATTTAAGATGGTTTTCATTCAACTTATTCATGGTTGCCCTTTTTTCTGTGGATCTATAGCCACTTGTGGAGTCCTGGTATGGCGCTGTGGGTTAATGTGCTGGACTGCAAGGTCGGTTTGAGCCACAAAGTTGGTGGTAAGCACCAGAGGCTCTTAAACCCTATACCAGGTTGCTATGAGTTGGAACCGACTCAACGGCACTTAACAACAACAACAAATAGACCTTTGTGTAAATAAAACATAACCCAAATCCCCTACTCCTCTAAGGAGAGAATCTATTGCTTGCCTTTTCTGAATATAGTAGTTTTGTGTTATATTAGATATGTGAGACATAATGTAATATAAAATTAATTAGCTATGCATTGGAGAGAAGCCCTAAGCTATATGTGAGTTATTATAACTTATGGCAGGGAGCTGGGTTCCCAGAATGCTTCATCCTATGGTTTTCTTCATGGGTGTTTGATGTGTAATTTTCCTAAGCTATAGATCCTAATTTTAGATGCATAATTCCCCCTCCACCCCCCCAGGATCTCTGATAGCATAGTGGTTATGAGTCAGGATGCTAACCTCAAGGTCAGCAGGTTGAAACTACCAGCTATTCTGCAGGAGAAAGATAAGGGTTTCTGCTCCTGTAAAGATTTACAAGGTCGCTATGAGTCGGAACTAAATCCATGGCACATGACCACCTCTATCACCACCTTCTCCTAATGATTTTTTTTTTTTTTAACCCAGATTTTTTTTCTGAGAAAATAGTGCAGACTGACCTTTTTGATTTAACAGCTTTATTGAGATATCTACACACCATTCTATTTACCCACTTAAAGTGTGCTGTTCAGGGGTTTTTAATATATTCACAGATATGTGCCGCCGCCACCACAGTTAATTTTAGAACATTTTTATCACTTTGAAAAGGAACCCTATCGCCTTTAGCTCTCACACTCCCATCCCCCTACTTCCCCATCACAACCCTAGGCAACCACTGGTCTAATTTTGGTCTCTGTCGATTTGCCTATTCTGGACAGTTAATATAAAGAGGCTTTTATAATGTGTGTAGTCTTTTGTGCCTGACTTCTCTTACTCAGCATGGTATTTTCAAGCTTTATCCATGGTGTCCCAATGATAAGTATGTCATGCCTTTGTGTGGTTAAGTAATATTTCATTGTATTGATATACCATATTTTGTTGATCCATTCTATTCATTAGTTGTTGGACATTTGGGTTTCCACCTCTTAGCAGTTGTGAGTAATGCTGATATGAACATTCATATACAGATTAGGCTTCTTTTCAGTGGGCTCATTGATTCTGGTATCCCCATCTTTGCCCAAGTAACTTCCCCAGATGTCAGGATTGTCTTGTTCAGGAAAATCCTCACTAATATTAAAGATACACCACTTCACTGCTAGTCTTTCCTAATATTTCAGGAAGGGACTGTATTGGAGGAAGAGTACATACAGCTTATGGAAATTGTCAACAAGTTTCTTGTGGTTGTGTGCCATTGAGTCAGTTCCAACCCTTAGTAACCCTGTATAGGGTTTCCAAGAGTTACTAGTGGGTTTGAACTGCCAACCTCGTGCTTATCCTACAGAGCCATACCAGGGCCCCTGGAATTCTGTGATTTTTATTTTTAACCAGCACATGCCAACTTTGTTGATTTGACAACTATATGGAGTCCTGGTGTGGTGCTGTAGGATAAGCACTGGACTGCAAAGTTGGTTTGAACTGCAAGGTTGGCAGTTCAAACTCTCAGAAATCCTGTATAAGGTCCCAGTGAGTGGAATTGATGACACTAACAACAGCGACAACATAAGCACCCCAATGTTACCCTTTTGGAGGTGAGATTAAATTAGTTCATTCTACTTGGATCAACAATCAATGTTCATGAACTCAGCAGTGAATAATCAAACAGCATATTGCATTGGACAGATGTGCTTCAAAAGTTCTCTTTAAGCTTTAAAAAGCGAAGATTTCACTTTGATGACTAAGGTGTACCTGATCTAGGTCATGGTCTTTCCAGTCACCTCATATGCATATGAAAACTGGATACAAGAAGACTGAAGAATATTAAATATACTGTGCAATGCCAGAAGAATGAACAAACCAATCTTAAAAGATAGAAAACTAGAATCTTCCTTAGGAGCAAGGATAGAGAACTTTCCAGCCTCTCTGAATAAGACACTCCTCACATGGAATCATATCATAGTATAGTGGCCTCCTCTGTAGTAATTTTGCATCTTAGAGAGTAACCATTGGATTAATATCCATTCCCCCTAATGACTAAGGAGTCCTGGTGTGGTGCTGTTGGCTAAGCACAGGACTGCTAACCAAAAGGTCGGCGGTTCAAATCCATCAGCAGCTCCTTGGAAACCCTATGTTGTTGTTGTTGTTAAGTGCCGTGGAGTCGGTTCCGACTCATAGTGACCCTGCACAGTTGAAACCAACTCAGTGATATTTAACAACTAATGACAACTCTGGAAGGTCAAGGATCGTGAGATTTCAGAGTGCTGTGTAGCTGCTGATTTGATGACTGGAATTGATTATTATCATTAATCAGCTTCAGGTGATCTTGATGTTTCTTTTAACCAAAAACGTTGCTGGGTTTTATTTGTGGCCTCTCACTGGCATTTATCAGTAAATTCTTATTTGATTAACTTGGTCATAGGACACATCCCTTCTCTTTTGACAGCCCAAGCATGAACCTCTCACCATCTTCTGTGACCTCATGGGTGTGGACTATGAGGAGATGTGTCATTGGCTCTGCCATCGGAAGCTGGCTACTACCACAGAGACGTACATCAAACCCATCTCCAAGCTGCAGGCCACAAATGCCCGCGATGCTCTGGCCAAACATATCTATGCCAAGCTCTTTAACTGGATTGTAGACCATGTCAACCAGGCTCTCCATTCTGCTGTTAAGCAGCACTCTTTTATTGGTGTCCTGGACATTTATGGGTAAGGGCATTTGGTATATATACCAAAGTTAGCATTTGTTTCCAGAGAGCATTTGTTTGTAGGGATTGTATAGCAACTCTAAAGTGAGTCTTAGATTCTGTGCCCTACTGGAAACCCTGCCTATGACAATTCAAGTATACCTTGGTGATAGTGATATGAGGGTAAGTAAAAAAGTATTGCTTCTAGGGTTCTAATTCATGCATGCATGAGTTTATTCCAAACAAAACTTGTTTAAACATAGCTCTGTGGTCAGTGGATGGCTGCAGGTAAGTTCTCTCAGTAATACACTTGTCTTAGTCTTGTTAGGGTGCCTACAAAAAAATGGTCCTGTCAAAACAGTGACTTCTGAGGGGATCTGCTGGGCCAGTTAAATTCAAGGCAGAGCTCAGCTCAGAGGTTGTGGCAATTGTTTTTGGGATTGCAAAGGGATCATCTTGGTAGATTTTCTCCGAGGAGACAGGATGATCTTAGAAGCTTACTATGAAGAAATTTTATGAAAATTGAAAACTGCATTGGTGAGAATAAGGCCAGGAAAGTTGCACTGAGGAATTATTTTTCAAAATGACAGTGAACCTCTTCATTCTTCACAGGTGGCAAGGGCTGTCCAATAGAATTTTACTGTGAAACCTTATCTCATCCACCTGATGGTATTGATCTTGCCCCTTTAGTTTTCTTTTTGTTCCCCAAACTCAAAGGACATCTTAAAGGAACATGATTTGAGTCGCTTGAGGTTGCAAAAGATGATGTTTTGACCTGGAGTAAATAGAAGAGTGCAGAATTCTTTTGGGAAGGATTAGAGAGATGGAAACTTCTCTCTACATACCCTCTTTGTTGTTGTTGTTAAGTGCCGTCGAGTCGGTTCCGACCCATAGCGACCCTGTACAGGGTTTCCAAGGGTGTAAATCTTTACAGAAGTAGAAAGCCTCATCTTTCTCCCGCGGAGCGGCTGGTAGTTTCGAACCGCTGACCTTAAGGTTCGCAGCCCGATTCGTAACCACTACGCTACCAGAGCTCCTATCATGGTATATTTTTTAAAAATTAACTAGAGCACAGGACAAATTTAGTAAGCTAGTGGTTAGAATTGTTTAGTTTTCAGACTCATAATTATCACTGAATTTCTAAAAATTCTAACTTATTTCCCACTTGGATTGCTCCAAGTGCTTTTCTTTAACTTTTAAAACCCTTTCTCTGTACATTTGTGCTTATTTGATGCTTAATGTTTCAATTTTGGGTTTAACGTTTTTAAAAAATGAAGTCTCCATCCCTATTTCCCCTCTGTGTTTGTAGAACTATGAGTCTGTCACTTGACAAGAGCAATGCTTTTATCAGCATTCTGGTTGTTCCCCACTTGACATGAGTGAGCCCCTCAAGAGCCATAGTGTTGAGCACCTCTGCATGCTGAAGCTTTTAAACAAGTCTCACTGCAGCTTGGCTGGTGCTCAGCGGCTAGCTCTATAGTCCATCTTACTGGATCTTTGTCTTCACTAATGTGGAAAGAAAGTTTCACAGTGTTGGGGGATTTCCCATTTCTTTCCTTCTAAGGCATATATTTTGAATATTTTTTAAAAGCTGTTTATTTCTCCTTATATTTTTTATTTTACAGATTTGAAACATTTGAGATAAATAGTTTTGAACAATTTTGCATAAATTATGCTAATGAAAAACTGCAGCAACAATTCAATATGGTAAGAATTTTCTTCCTTGGGTAATAGTCTCCTATTAAATTATCCTCCTGAATTCCCAGTTTGTATTTAAAGCCTGATTCCTGAAATGGTATCATGAATGATCACTCTGATGTGGTGTGTAGAACAGCTGAACTGCTGAGGAACTGATGGTTAGTAACTGGTACAACCCTAGAAGAACTGTGTGATGGTCCAGGTAGGAGTCAAAGGGACCCTCAAACTGCTGTCCGAGAATACTGAAAATGTGATTCAAGTCCATGAAGTAAGGGAAGCAGGCATTGTGTTAGGTAATAGCAAATGGACTAGAAAGCTTTGAACCCAGGACTAGCTTCTGATTTGTTGAACCTGATGTGAATTCTATGTGCAATTATGGCTTTCCTAACTCTTACTTGCTTTATAGCGAGATGTCAGAATTAAAAAAATCAGAACTTTGCATATTCTCTTTTCAGCAATCTGAGACATTCACTGAGCCACTGTAATGGGAATATTATGTGAGTGATGCTGGTTTATTTTCCTGTGAAATCGTATTATCAAGTATCTTTGAGGATTACTGTGGTATTGAGGGATTTGGAGATACCTAAAAATGAGAGCAAGCAGAATATAATAATGAACAGTACATTCCTGAGTTGGAATCCTGCTCTTTACTGACTTCCCAAAGGACTTTTGTTTTGGCAAGTTAATTGACTTCCCTGGACATTAACTTCCATATCTGTAAAATAGAGATAATAACAGTATCTACTGCATGTGGTTGTATGGATTAAATGAACTGAGATTTGTAAAGTACTCACTGTATACCAGCATATTTCTAAACACAAACTATAGGTGGTTATTAGTATTGATGGACGGGGACCATGGAAATGAGGTACCATGGGAATGCGAGGGTAGGTAGAAGAGAGCTAAAGGTAGAATAACAACCCTGGGTATCCTCATCTTACAAAGGAAGGAGGAAATGGTTTGGTCTCTAGTTGATAGAACAAAAAAAACATGTCTAAACATATTAAGTTACCCCCAAACCACAAGAGCATCTAAAATAAGCAGTATTGAGAGGATGGTGAGGGGTTGTGGAGAGGTGAATGGTATATATGTGAGTTTAGCCTTATCTACCTTAGAAGGAAATCAAGAGCTACTATTTCAAATTGATGAATAAAAATATCAATTTGAAAAGCATATTCTTTAGAAATATGTAGGTAACTATGAGAAGAAACAGCTAAGAAAATTAAAAATGGTTGCCTATGGATTAGGGTTGGGGAGGGATGGGACAAAGCATTGTTACTCATTAATTATAAATTATAGACTGATTTTTTTTTAATGTCTTGTTCATACTTTGACAAAAAATTTCAAAACCTGGAACCATCTGCATATGGCAAATTAAACTTCTTAACACAATGGAATAATATAGACAGGATCTTGAAACCTTAGGCTTAAGACTACTTTTATGCTAATCTGACCGGTGTATTTTTCATCTTTTTATGCTAATCTGACTAATGTATTTTTCCATCTCTGCGTAACTTGCTGCCATCAAGTTGGTTCCAACTCATAGGGACCCAATAAGACAGAATAGAACTGTTCCGTAAGTGTTTCTGAAACTATAGTTTTTGGGGAGCAGACAGCCTTATCTTTCTCCTATGGAGTGGCTAGTGGAGTTGAACCACCAACCTTGTTGTTAGCAGCCTAGCACATAAACCACTACGCCACCATGACTCCTTGTCTCTGCACAGGAATATTAATCAAAATGCATCACTTGGAGACTAAATTGAACACTATCTTCTCAAACGGTTTAATGAGTTTCTCAATTCTTTAATCAATGCCACAGTCTTCAACTTTTACCCAGTATGTTGTGGCATAAGGTGGCTAAGTGTAAGAAACCAAAGCCATCTTAGGGACTGATTACTTTGTCTTCCTTCCTAGGGACCTTCCTCTCTCTGTGTGTTTCTGTGTCTCTTCTTGTTTCTCTTCCCCTGTCTAACCACTTGTTTTTCTACCTCACACTCACATACATACTCATGCACATTGCACACACACATACCACACTGAACAGTTTCTTCTCTGCACACTGCTCCACTCACATTCACTATCACATGGCACATTCTGATATTTTCTCTATCTACATCAAGGTTTCTGCTTTCTCAAAGTTCCTACTGCCTTATTCATTTCAAACTTCTTGTGAACAAAACAGTACTTGAAAAAGGTCCTCCCATCCTCTTGACTTACTTGTTTGCATTCATCTTTCCTTCAGTTTTAGCTCCCACAACTAGTTGCCTTATTCTTTCCTTTTTCCTCAGTTCAGATAACTGAGAAAGATAATTTGATGAACCCAGTTCCTTTTTTTCCGAAGATGCATCTGTCAGTTTGTCGCACTGTGGTGGCTTGTGTGTTGCTGTGATGCTGGAAGCTATGTCACCAGTATTTTGCATGCCTACAAGGTCACCCTTGGTGGACAGGTTTCAGCTGAGCTTCCAGACTAAGACAGACTGAGAAGAAGGAGAGGCTGACTGCTTCCAAATGTTTAGCCACTGGAAACCTTATGAATCGCAGTTAAACACTGTCAAATAGCACTAGAACAATGAATATTGAAACATGATGAAAAACAGCAGAATATTGTCAGATATAGTATCAAAAGATGGACCCCTCAGTTTGGTAGGTACTCAAAATATGACTGGGGAAGAGCTGCCTCCTCAAAGTAGAGTTGACTACATTAAATTGACTATATCTGTGGGAAGAAAAGCCAAAACAAGGCCAGGGACAGAGTGTGGAACAGACCATCAATTGCTCATATGCAAGTTCAGGCTGAAGATGAAGAAAATTAAAACAAGTCCACAAGAACTAAAATATAACCTTGAACATATCCCACCTGAATTTATGATCATCTCAAGAACAGATTTGATGCATTAGACACTAAAGACCGAAGACCAGAAGAGTTGTGGGATGACATCAAGTAAGAAAGCAAAACGTCATTAAGAAGACAAGAAAGAAGAAAAAGACCAAAATGGATGTCAGAAAAGACTTTGAAACTTCCTATCCAGTGTAGAAATGCTAAAGCAAATGGATGAAATGAGGAGGTAAAAGAGTTGAACAGAAAATTTCAAAGGGCAGCTTGAGAACACAGAATCAAATATTTTAAAGAAATGTGCAAAGACCTGGAGTTAGAAAACCAAAAGGGAAGAATACACTTAGCATTTCTTAAGCTGAAAGAACTGAGGAAAATATTCAAGCTTCGACTTGCAATACTGAAGAATTCTATGGGCAAAATACTGAATGATGCCAGAAGCATCAAAAAAAAAAGATGGAAGGAATACACAGAGTCACTGTACCAAAAAGAAATGGAACCATTCTTCCACTTCAAAAGGTAGAATATATGATCAGTGGTACTGAAGGAACAAGTCAAATGTTCACTGAAGGCATTGGCAAAGAACAAGACTCCAGGAATTGATTGATGGACTACACACTGAAATCTTTTAACAAACTGATGCAGCACTGGAGGCATTCACTCATCTATACTGAGAAATTTGGAAAACAGCTACCTAGCAAACTGATTGGAAGAGATCCATATTTGTACCCATTCCAAAGAGAGGTGACCCAACAGAATGTGACAATCTTTGGACAATATTATTAATATCAGATGCAAGTAAAATTTTGCTAATGATAATTCAAAAATGACTGCAACAGTACGTTGACAGGGAACTGGCAGAGGGCCATGCTTGATTCAGAAGAGGACGTGAAACAAGGGATATCATTACTGATGTCAGATGGATCTTGGCTGAAAGCAAGCAATACCAGAAAGATGTTTACCTGTGCTTTTTTGACTATGCAAAGGCTTTCGATTGTGTGAATCATGACAAGCTATGAACAATATTGCAACACTTAATTGTGCTTATGAGGAACCTGTACATAGACCAAGAAGCAGTTGTTCGAACAGAACAAGGGAAACACTGATGGTTTAAAATTAGGAAAGGTGCATGTCACATTTGTATTCTTTCACTATACTTATTCAGTATGTATGCTGACTAAATAATCCAAGAAGCTGGATTATTTGAAGAAGAATGTGGCGTCAGGATTAGAGGAAGACTCATTAACAGTCTTCGATATGCATATGATACAGCCTTGCTTACTGAAAGCAAAGAAGACTTAAAATGCTTACTGATGAAGATCAAAGAGCACAGCCTTCAGTATGGGTTTTACCTCAATGTAAAGAAAACAAAAATTCTCACCACTGGACCAATAAACAACATCTATATAAATGGAGAAAAGATTGAAGTTGTCAAAGACTACATTCTGCTCGGATCAACCATCAACACTCATGGAAGCAGAAGTCAAGAAATCAAACGACGTATTGCTTAGGCAAATCTGCTGCACAAGACCTTTTTAAAGTCTTGAAGAGCAAAGATGTCAGTTAGAGGACTAAGGTGCACCTGACCCAAGCCATGGTATTTCCAATATCTTCATATGCATATGAGAGTTAGACAATGAATAAGGAAAACACAAGAGGAATTGATGCATTTGAGTTATGGTGTTGGAGAAGAATATTAAAGGTACCACGGACTGACAGAAAAGCAAATCTGGGTTGGAAGAAGTACAACCAGAATGCTCCTTAGAAGCCAAGATAGCCAGACTTCATTTCTCATACTTTGGACATTTTATTAGGAGGGATTAGTCCTTGGAAAATACACTATGCTTGGTAAAATGGAGGGACAGTGAAAAAGAGGGCGACCCCCAATGAAATGGATTGGCATAGTGGTAGCAACAGTGGGCTCAACTGTAGCCGCAACTCTGAGGATGGTGCAGGACCAGGCAGTGTTTAGTTCTGTTGCACATAAGGTTACTATGGGTCAGAACCAACTCAGCGGCACCTAACAATGGTTAGTATTTTTTTTTTTCAGTAGTGTGCTCCCGGGTACTCATACTTGGTTTAGTTGCTGTCACTGGGAACTTGGGATCTCAGAGTAAAGATCTCAGAGTGAAGATATGGCTGCATAGGGCTGTTCCGTCAGCCAGGTCTGTGGGTGAACCAGTGGGCATAGTAAACACTGTGACTGGCTATTGTAAATAAATGTTTGGTGCTCGGAGGCATTGTTTTCTTGACCGAGGATCTCTTGCCTTATTGAACCTCTTGCTCACATTCACTCTTTGGCAATTGAACGCCCAGCATGTTTGCATGGTTTTTTCCAAGCTATCCATAGAAATGAAACTGAGAAACAAGCTGTTTAAAGTCAATGCACATAAATTAGTGACATGAAAAAGCACAGTGCTCGTTGTGTTAGGAAGTATTGGTGCCATCAGTCAGCATCCTGCGACACATGGTTCCCTATTTGCCTTCCTATTAATCAAAAGAACAAGAAATTTGCTTTCTGATTAGCACGACATTAATATTCATATAGATGGCCACTTTTTGACTAAAGCTCATTGCCGCTGGTTAGACTGTAAACACTGCAATGGAGCCAAGAGTGGTTTTACAATAATAAACCAAAGTGGGAAAGGTCCAGGTGTGTGAGAAGAGGTATGTATCTGACATCTTTCAGACCTTGGTGGCACCAAGGTGACTCGGTATTTTGGGTCCCTCAAAAATTTATGTGATCTGATCATAGTGGCAAAAGTAGTTAACATATGAGCGAGAAACAAAGAGAGAGAAGTAATATATGAGAGATAAACAAAGGAGAGAGAAGAGCAAGCAAAGGACAGCAGAAATCCCGGAAGGAAGAACTGGGGACGCTATAAGGTGTGCTGTCAGCAGCCTTGTTGGCGCGGCGTGGAGCAGGAACTGCAGCAGGGTTTGCAGTGCCTTTCCCTTCCTCGTCCTTTTCTGAGGTCCAGTCATATAGTCCTTCAGGGAAGCCTCTTCTGACCAGGCCCTGCTCCAAAGTAGAGCAGGACTCTTGCTGTCTGCTGTCTTGGCTTTCATATTTTCCTTTGTCAACACTATTATGGTTTGTAATTATATCCCTTGTGACTATGAGATTTTTGTCTGTTTCTCCTGCTCGTCTATATACTCCACGAGGGCACAGTCCGTGTCTGCGCTGGTGACTACGCACAGTGACTGGCACATAGTAGACAGCCAACACATCATTTGGCTGAAATGACTGATGGAGATTAGAAGCAGTTGTGATGATGGTGGCTAAAACATTTCACAGAAATAGCAATAAATGGATAGTGTGGTTGCAGCCACTTGCAGAATTGGAAAGTTAACTGTAGATTCCTTGACTGGAGAATAATCAAGACTCAGACAGAATACAGACTGCCAGCTAGTCCTGAGGCACTTTAACTTCACCACAGTCAGCCTTAAGAGAATTACTTTGTTGTGCTGAGAGTATTGTTAAGCATAGTCCTGCAATGTGGAGGCCATGCACTCCGGTGGTTCCTCAAGGCCAGCTAAGACATCACTGTGTCCCATATTGTTAGTATCACCGTGCAATAATTTAAGAAGCCAAAAAGTACATAGTACATATTTGGCAATATACATTAACAAAAAAATCAAAAAGACCTGCTTCATTTTCACCTATTTAAAGCATTTGCTAACCTATATACTTGTTCACCAAGCATCCTGTATAGCTAAGGTTTTATTGTCTGTGTTTTTTACTTGTATAATTATAAATCATGTTTTTCCCACAAAACTCTTGTTGCTGGCAGGCATGGACTATTTCAAATTATTACGTTGGTATCTTCTTAGAGTGTTTTATATAAGTGTTGTTTACTGACAACATTTTTTCTGATAACAGATCCAAAAATACCTGATTTTTTCTTTTTTATTTCAGCATGTCTTCAAATTAGAACAAGAGGAATATATGAAGGAACAAATTCCATGGACACTCATAGATTTTTATGATAACCAACCTTGTATAAATCTTATTGAATCTAAACTGGGCATTTTAGATTTGTTGGATGAGGAATGCAAGGTAAGTATGATTTTCTGAAGTATTTATCAAATGATATATATTTATCAAGATCAGACAATAAGGGGATTTAAGCAATGATTCATTAATAAATGAGGAAGTTCCATTGTGGCAACATTAATTTGTACTCTGAAGAGTCTCTAGACCCCAAGGATTCTAATCACAATCAGATTAGGAGACTTTTCCTTTTCTTTCCAGTTGATTCTAAATTACACCAAAATTTTCATTGGATACCACTACTGCTAATCTTGGAGTCCTGGTATGGTGCTGTAGGATAAGCACAGGACTGCAAGGTCGATGGTTCAGACCTTGGGGTCACTATGAGTTGGAACTGGATCGAAGGCACTTAACAACAACAGCTACCAATTTTAACAACTTTTATAGCTAATTGTAAAATCACATTTCAACATGCATTATTTAGTACTTTTTATTTAGCAGCGTTGTTGTTGTTAGGTTAGAGTTGGTACCAACTCATAGCGACCCTATGCACAACAGAGCAAAACACTGCCCAGTCCTGTGCCAACCTCACAATTGTTTTGTTGCTGCTGTTGTTATGTGCCATGGAGTCCGTTCTGACTCATAGCGATCCTATACAGGGTTTCTGAGGCTATAAATCTTTACGGGAGTAGAAAGCGTCATCTTTCTCCTGCGAAACAGCTTGTAGTTTTGAATTGCTGACCGTGAGATTAGCAGCCCGATTCGTAACCACTATGCTACCAGAGCTCCTTCACAATTGTTTAGCAATAGAATATATTTAAAGAAATGCACGAAATTGTGCAAAAGGTATTTTGAATGGTAGTTCTAAATATCTATGCATTTAAAATTACTTGGTTCTTCTTTACTGATGCATAAAGTAGGCATGGAGTTTTCATTTTAATATTTGAATATGCAGAACATTGGAAAAAAATACTGGATCAACACCTTCACTTTTGACCAAGAGATTTTAGGGAAATAGCTTATCTTTTCTGTTTGTTTCTGCTTGTCATTGTTGCTGAGTGCCGTCAAGTCTGGATACTACTTTTTACCTATCAGATTGTTGTTTTTAAGTGCTGTTGAGTTGGTTCCAACCCATAGTGACCCTGTATAGGGTTTCCAAGGAGTGGCTGGTGAGCTTGAACTGCCAACCTTGTAGTTCAAACTGACCTTGCAGTCTAGTGCATTAACCCACAGCACCACATCAGAACTCCACCTATCAGAGTAGCAAGTTTAAGTAGGATAGTGTTTTTATGAATATTGCATGCATAGTCTTGATGAAGAGCATGGCTCAGTACAACTTATTTTACCAGTAATTTGGCAATATTTATCAAAATCGTAAATACATATACCTTTTGACCCCACAGTTCCATTTTATGAATATATTTGCCAAAGTGTGTAAGACTTATTATCATGTAAGAAGTTACTGTTAAAGTTTGCTTAATAACAAAAACCAGAAACCATCTTTTGTTTTTGTTGTTAAGTACCTGGCAGTCAGTTTCAACTCATAGCAACCCTATACAGGGTTTCCAGGGTTGTACATTTTTGGGGAGCAGAAAGCCTCATCTTTCTCCCACAGAGTGGTTGGTGGGCTCAAACTGTCAACCTTTTGGTTCTCAGTCCAGTGCTTATGCAGTGGAGCCACCACACTCCCAGAAACAATGTAACCACTACGCTACCAGAGCTTCTTAGAATCAACCTAGTCTCCATAAATAATATCCTGCCATTAATAATAAACATAAAAACATGGGAGAAGTGTATAAAATCACCTTGTTTATTACAAGATTTAAAGACAGGAAGAAATAGTCAAGCTAGGAAAACTGGCAAGAGGAGAGAGACTACTCTCCATTTTATATGTTTCCAAGTTGTATACAGCATTTTACTATGTGCAAATGATCATTTCATCTCACAAATTCTAAAAATATATGATAGCTGTGACAGTTCATCTTTAACGCATGAGGCCTTTTTTTGTTGGTGTTGTCTTAAAAGCAAATCAAATACGTAATTGATAATGCCTGGTATAGGCAGGGCATTACAAAGTTTGGGTTTGTTCACTGGGGAAAGGTCTCAGTTATGTTTTTCCTTAGTAGTTGGTTTTCGGCCTTTAAGAGAGAAATGAGGAAAACATGAGAGCATTTAAAATAAATATAAAAGCTGTTGTTAAGTGCCATTGAGTCAGCACTGACTCATAGTGGCCCTGTATAGGGTTTCCTAGGAGTAGCTGGTGGATTTGAACCACCAACCTTGCAGTTCAAAGTGACGTTGTGGTCTAGTGCATTATCCCACAGTACCACACCAGGACTCCTTTAAAAGCTGTTAGATGAAGCCAAAAACATGGTCTATTCCAGGCTGATACATCAGAAGGTTGTAACAATTTCCATTTTCTGTCTTCTTTCTTTTTTCCCCTGAATATAGATGCCTAAAGGTACAGATGATACTTGGGCCCAAAAATTGTACAACACACATTTGAACAAATGCGCACTCTTTGAAAAGCCCCGTCTATCAAATAAAGCTTTCATCATCCAACATTTTGCTGATAAAGTAAGGAAATGTTGTATCTTTTTTCTTTTGGAATAAATTAAATGAAGAAAAATAATAGTCAAGAGATATAATTTTTTGTCGATGCTGCAGTCTTTAGGGCCTAATCGGAAAAGTAACCTTTAGTATTGTTTGTTCGTTTTCTCTTCCTTTAACTTAAATTAAATCATGTTATGAAATAAATGTGGGTCTATAATCCCCTATTTTTCTAAAATCCAAAGAGCTCTGAAAACCAGGTCT
The DNA here is from genome assembly GCF_000296735.1 of Chrysochloris asiatica. Lineage (NCBI taxonomy): Eukaryota > Metazoa > Chordata > Mammalia > Afrosoricida > Chrysochloridae > Chrysochloris > Chrysochloris asiatica. Next base: position 20,994,984 of record NW_006408522.1, read on the forward strand.
TTTTATTATTCACTTGATGACTAGCCCTGACCTCTGAACTAAACATGAGGTTATTTGTAGTCTTCATTTACACCAGGTAAGGTATTTTTACATATGTCAGTGTTGAAATGCTAATAATTTGATTACAGATGGTTGCCTCAGGCTCTGCTGGGGGTATTACAAAATGTTATGTGTACATATTACATCTCTAATCTTCGGGTACATTCTTAATTCTAAGGCATACTTGACCCCACGGATTTCAGAATAGAGACTGTGGACTCATATCACCCTGTGTTCACCCTCTGTGACTGAGTCTGTGGATCTCTCCTAACAAGGCATGCAGAGTTGCTGCTTCACAAGCTCTGTAGTCACCTTAGCAACTTAGGAACCACAAGACTAATTTACAGGGTAGCCTTTGGGATAAGGTCCCCTTCAGGGTTTGAAGGTGTTCCAAGTCTGCTTTAATCTTTGCTGGAGGAAACCTTGAATGATCTGGCTGTGGAGCCCCTTGAGGTGCAAATGGCTCAAGCTATTGGAGTTCTGGCAGCAGGAATGGAATAAACTATTCTTGAGCAGTCCCACTTTACCCATTATACACTGCTTCCCCAGCCCCTACTGCTATCCATCACCAGCTCTTCATTGTTCTCCCTGTTAGAGGGAGAGCTGTTCCTCCTGACCTTCTCCTGTTTAGTCACTTCTCTCCCAAGAGGAGACTTACCCCTGTTGCATGACGAACTGGGATAGAAGGAGACACATGGGGTCAGATGGAGGCTTGCTCTTTGGCTGCATGAGTGGAGAGGGTCATCTTCTTATGAGTCTGTTTAGTCAAAAACTTAGGAGACTCTTTTGGACCACAGTTAGCACTCCCACTGTTCCTTAGGAGAGTGAAATGCATTCTTACTATTAGGAACTGTACTGGTTTCTTAGACTAAAACTGGTGACACCACTTTGCTGAAAGCTGTATGGATAGCTCAAGGCCGCCTTTGTTATTTGTGATGATAGTATCTGTTTAAATATGTTTTTAGTTGAGATTTTCCCATGTATTTTCAGGTGGAGTACCAGTGTGAAGGCTTCCTTGAAAAGAATAAAGACACTGTTTTTGAAGAACAAATTAAAGTTCTTAAATCAAGCAAGGTAAACATGGATAAGCTTTCTTCAATTGGGACATAGTAAATAATATGTTAATTACTTAAAAGTGGCTCTTTAGCTATGATTTTTCTAACAACATCAGTTTCATTTATTATTTATCAAACACATTATATTTCCTGTATGTTATGCCCTGTTCTAAAGTTTATTCTTCCTAAGCATAAACTTATCTAATCCTTTTAATCATATATTATCATTTACACATGAGGCAATTGAGGCTCGTGCTCTTTGGCACCGAATTAAAACTCAGACCAAGTAGCTTAGATTGTGTGCTCAAAACCAGTATGCACTGTGGCCTTTCAGTTTTATGTAAAAATCACCTAAAAATGAAAAACCTAGACTATTACATCCTTAGCAGGTCTAGATTCCTTTGTGCCTTTTTGAGAAATTATGAGAGAAAATAGTTTTCTGCTGTGTCATTTTGAAGGAATGTTCTTGAAAACAGTGTTATGCACTCCATCCAGATGGAGGTTAATCTTTAGATCATTGAGGGCTTTTTCAGTTGTGGCCTAAAGCACTTTGAATTTTTTTTCTCTAAAATGTATTTTGTTGTTGAAAACATCCAGTAAAACACACACCAAGTCAGCAGTTTCTAATGTTAATGACTCAGATCCCATTCTTTACGTTCCCTGGTCTGAGTTGTTCCCCTCTCACTAACATAAACTCACTATCCCCTAAGGTTCCTGCCTCGTTTTCTGAGCTGCCACTGTGAATTTCATCCCATAAAGACAGTTCTTAACAGAGTAGAATGGTAAGAGCAGACATTGTTTACTAGCTAAGCTAAACTGTTGTTTGGTTTTAAGAAGACTTCAGGGGATATTTTTGGTTTAGGGTCTACAAATGACCCCAGGGCAATGTTTTCAGGGATTCACCCACCCTTCATGGCTCCAGAAAGTCTAGATTCCATGAGATTTTGAAATTCTGTTCTTCATTCTCCCCCTTCTATAGAATCTTAATGGTAGCTGGCCACCATCCATTTCTTTTGGTTTCTTGGCAAAAGAGACAGTTGTTCATGGAGGAGATCAGCCACATTCCTTTTCCTCCTTCTATTCCCTACTTCCCTCTTCCCTTGTTGCTGCAGGTGAATAGAGTATAATTGTTGGTTTTGGATGGCTGTGTGCAAGCTTTTAAGACCCTAGGCACTATGCAACAAACTAGGAGGTAGAATAGAAACCCTATGCACAGTATTAGGCCAATTAACTGGAATATGCCATGAAATCATGTTTGGTTCTTTGTTTTGGATGTTGAGGATTGTGATACATAAGCATCGTCAGCACCTACTCCTTCTGCTTTTTGGCATTGTAAATAAATCTATTACAATCTTTTTGCCAATTCACCTTTTCACAGGTGTACAACGTATTGACAGCAATGACAGTATTGGCTATGGAAGCCTACTCTTAATCAATGGAATTTTCCCACCACTGTTAATCCCTTGAAATGGTTTTTTAGGCATAGATATCAGAAACTGCGTTTCAGTGTGAAAAGAATATTCCAGATGAAAAAGAATTATGATGAATTGAGCAGATTAATTGTAAGATTTATTCCAACCTCTACTCTCCTCAGGAGAAGACTGAGTGGGAAGCATATTCATTTTCATCCTATTGGGAGCAAACCCGGAAGCCAGTTAATTCTTTTTTAACAAAATAAATATTTTGCTAAGAAAAAAAAAACAAAAAACCTGATGTTAATTCTTCTAGATTACTGGTTGACACTGTTTTTCTGGTTTATTATATGACAGTCCTTTTAACTTCAGTACAATACACGTGAACATTTTGATTCCTATTTTCAGAACAAAACATTTTACTTTGAATTATTTTGATAGTATAAGGGTCATATAAAAAATAAGATTTCAGTTTCAGCCTCAGAAGATAATACTATGTATCAAAATGTCCATAGAAAAAATAAGGGTTTTCTTCTTTATCCTAATAAAGACATTAATGCTTTCAAACTTCTAGGACTAATGTGTAAGAGAAAATTGTCTCACAGTGGTAATACCTGAGGATTATTCAGTTAAAGATGATACATCATCATTAGCTCATGAATAGTGATGAAAATCATGATATTTTAGTAGCAATAGTAAAATTTATGTAATAAGAGACCATGGTAAATTGCTTACACTGAAGTAACTTAGCTTAACTAGAACATTCACAGGCCCATGTTATTCATTGTGTCTTCATTCTGACTTAACTTGGACAAGTGGATCCTTATAATCATCACTGGGTAACTATGTGTTCTGCAAATCATTTCCAGGGACTGCCTGTCTGAGTGGCATTGTTACCATTGGAGTGGGGGCAGTGAATGAGTTACCTAATTTATAGCTTAAACACCTCCATTGCTCCCAGTCTTTGCAGAAACCCAACCTAAGGGTATGAACTTTTCAGTTTAATTTCTCTCACCTGATGGGGATCAAGTACAATATGTATTGATTTGTTTTCCAAGAAGTAATAATTTTAGAAGACTAATATTGGTGTTTGGAATATGCATTGTGATAATATAGTATGGGGTTGTGTATGGATGTTTTGTCTCTTTAAAAAAAAATTTTTTTTTACAGCATCTATCCAAGCTTACTACTTGAAAAAGCATTTATAAACTTAACAGAATGTATCTTAATTTGTATTTCTTCACCATGAAAAATCTGTTTCCACATCTAATATTTGGGAGCATTGAAATGAATTGCAACTCAACTAAACACTACTAAATTACAACTCTATCAAGTACCATTAAAGGAATTACAGCTACTGTTTTCTTACTTATGCCTCAGGTCTCTCATCTCTAAAATGGAATCATGATAGTATCTACTTTATGTGGTTGTTATAAAACCCTTAGAACAATGCTTCATGCATAGAAAGCACTTAGTGAATAATGCTGTGGATACTGAAATTATTTCCGACATATCCAGGAAGTGATTATTTGGGTTCCTCTGTTGATGTTTTTTATAACAATGTCCAGGACTGATCAAGAAAAGACGGTGGAATGCCTAGACATATCTACCTACATACCTATTTGTTTAGCTATCTTTAAATAAAGTTGACATTCCCAGTCAATGGGGAATAGATAAATTCTCCAGTAAATGATTTGAGAAACTTGGGGCTTTAGTAAGACATAGGCAGAGGTTAATAAGATAATAAAAAACCCCTTAATCAGATGTTTAGGTAACTTCAGAGAGTGGTAGGTGCTATAGAGAAAGTAAAAATGGGCACCAGTCAGTATGCATGGGCAGGAGTGAGGTGGGCTAGTCAGGGAAGGCCTCTCTGAGGAAGTGACATTGGACCTGAAACTTGAATAATGAGAGATGGCTACATCAAGACAGAGGGAAGAGCAAGTGGGGTGCATTGAGACTGAATAACTAGGTTGCTTTTGAGAATCAAAGAGAAAACCAGTTTGGATGCAACTTGGTAGTTTCATGGGACATACAGGATGGGTACCCATGAGCCATCTCCTAGGAGGGCCTTGCAGATGGTGGTAGAGTATAGAATTTATACTTTTTGCAGTAGAACATGTAAAAAATTTCAGTTGAGGAATGATATGGTGATGTGTTGAGGTGTATTTGTAGGTGGGTAGAGATGGAGTCTTAGTATAGCTCTGTAGGATAAACACGGTACTACTAACTGCAAAATAAATGGTTCAAACACACCAGCTGTTCCTTGGAAACCCAATTCAGGGCTGCTATGAGTTGTAACCAATTCAAAGGCACTTAACAACAACAACAACAACAGAAGTGGGGCAGTAGTGATCTAGAAGAAATACGGTGGGCTGAGATCATGAAATTGTAGCTATGGAGGTGGAATATAATTTATGGGTAGAATTACAGGTCTTGCTGATGGATTGAGTTTGGACTATAAGAGAAAGGAGGAGGATTTCTGGGTTTTTAACCTGAGTTCATGATGTCTGATGAGGTTATTTACTATAAATAAATAAAAAGATTTTTAAAAGATCAGGATTTAGAGGAAAGAATCAAGATCTCTGTTTGGATGTGTTTAGTTTAAGGTGGTAATTAGATAGTCAAGTAGACTTGTTAAATAAAAAGTGGAAATGAAAGTTGGCAGTTCTGAGAAAAAGTCTAGGCAAGTGATATAAGTTTGGTAGTCTTTACAGCCTAGCTAATATTTAAAGCTGTAGGACTGGATGAGATCACTTACAGAGAACATACAGATAAAAAGCAGAAGACAGCTGGGATACTATCATATTCACTCCAACTTTTTAAAAAGCTGGTCAGAGGAGGAGCCAGGGAAGAAATCTGAGAAGGAAAGGCCTGAAAGGTAGCAGAGCACTTATATAAAGCCGTCTCTATTATACCTATTTAATCTGTACTTTAGTTTTAAAAGAAAATTCAGTGTAGAGCATTTTACATTGATAACATCCATAATGAAAGAGAAAATAACTATGCAATTACTGGTAGATATTGTAGATCGTAAGTTAAATCATAACCTTTAATGGCAATATTATATCATAGACCAGCTCTATAACCATTTTACACTAAAGAGAGAAAAATAAATTTTAGGCAACTGCTAGTCATTCATTTGAGAATGATAGAATCATGTGGCTAAGACTCTGGAGTACGTGTCCTGTCATCAGCCAGTGTATCATTTGAGGTTTCAAATCAGTCGATTAGGAATTTAAAAATTTTCCCCTTTGGAACACAGCTTTTACCATTGTAATGCAGGGTAATGGTAAAACAATGTTTTTTTTCTCTTGATAGCCAAGGAATACATTCATTTGAGTAGCAAGCAATTCATATTGGTATGTATGTGATAGGTAACAATTTGTTGAACGTATCATGAATTATTTCCTAAATCATCCTTGTGATTGACGTTGTTAAGTGCCATTGAATCAGTTCCTACTCATAGAGACCCTGTATGCGGTTTCTGAGGAGTGGCTGGTGAGATTGACCCATAGACATTGCGGTTCAAACCAACCTTGTGGTCTAGTGCTTTATCCCACAGCGCCACACCAGGACGCCTTATGATTGATGCATGCATAAAAATCTAGTGAACTGATCTGATTTTGCTTTTCAGTCAAAGAACTCTCATAAGCAAATGATTTTTTTCCTGAAGATTTTCTGAGATTATAAAGTAAATAAATAAATGATAACTGCAAATACATTTTGATTTATTAGAAGGATTTCTTTTTTTTATAAGAAATGTTGCACTTTTGTTAAAGTGTGTACATATATCAAGATGCTTCTGTGTATTCGTTTGAAGTCTCTTTTATTCCATAAACTTTCTTCCAATTACATTTGCTAATATTATCTATCCATTTATTAGGTACTAACTCTTAACAATCCAATAAAACACAGTGGATTGTTGGAATTATACAGTCAAATTTTAAACCCCTTGGAACCAAATGTTGTTGTTGTTAGGTGCCATTGAGTCGGTACCAACCCATAGCGACCTTCTGCACAGCAGAACGAAATAATGCCCGATCCTGGGTCAACCTCACTACTGTTGCCACACTTGACTCCATCGATGCTGCCACTTGGCCAGTCCATCTCGTTGGGGATCTTCCTCTTTTTCTCTGATCCTCCACCTTACCAAACATGATCTCCTTCTTCAGCGACTGGTCCCTCCTGACAATATGTCCGAAGTATGACAAATGAAGTTTGGCCATACTGGCCTCCAAGGAGCACTCTGGCTGCACTTCTTCCAAAACAGATCTATTGGTTCTTTTGGCAGCCCATGGCACTTTCAATATTCTCCTCCAACACCATAACTCAAAAGCATCAATTCTTCTGTGGTATAATATGATTGTTTATCACATTATTATGTAATACTATACATACATTTAGATACTAGTGTGGTGCTGCTGGGTAATGCAATAAACCACAAAGTCTGTTTGAACCACAAGGTTGGCAGTTCAAACTCACCAGCTGCTCCTTGGAAACCCTGTACTAGGTCACTGTGAGTTGGAACTGACTCAACATCACCTAACAACAACAACAACAGCATTATTATTCTTATAGGCTTAGAGGATTCCAGCAGGTTTTTATTACCTTTTGGTTTTTCCTAGAATCCATTTCTTAAAATTTTCATCAACTGACGTTTATTTTCGGAGTGCAGTGACTCTGTAGGATAAGCACTTGACTATGAGCCACAAGCTTGGTAGTACAAGCCCACCAGCTGCTTGGGAGAAAGATGAGGCTTTGTGTCCCACAAAGATTTAAAGCCTCGGAAACCTTACATCGGGTCGCTATGAGTCAGAACTGACTCGGTGGCATCTGACAAAAATTATTTTATAACCTTATGATATTGTAGAACTAGCTTCCTGCTGAGATTTTCAACAGTATTTTTGAGTTAGTGCTCAGCACTGGAATTGAGGGACAGACAGACAAATGAAGTAGGTGAACACTTGATAAATAACTTGTCAGTTTGGACTAGTGTTTTTCTCAACAAGGTGATTAAACATTTTACAGCACTGAGATAATAAATAGGGCTTTTAATTAGTATTTTACTTCTAAAATAATAATAGTTCAGAACCAGCAATATGTTCAGAGTGGCCATTTCCTGGGGCTTAGGATTTCATGTCTGAGTGTAGTCATTTCCCCCCTAATAGGATTGAAATGATTGCACTTTGTACCTATATTTTGCATAGTGTTTTCTCACCTTGCTGTCCTATTTTTGGCTCCTGACACAGATACTGATTATTTCTGGAATGTAAATCTGAAAGGGGTTCTTTAAGGAAGGGATTCTTCTTCATAATGTTTCTTCTGTGAAAGCTTCCATTGATTTTTGTTTCAGGTGTAATTTCCTTTTTCTGTTTATCTGACTCAGTTTAAGATGCTACCAGAATTATTTCAAGATGATGAGAAGTCCATCAGTCCAACCTCAGCCACCTCTTCGGGGCGCACACTTCTCACCCGCACACCTGCAAAACCCACCAAGGGCAGGCCAGGCCAGGCGACCAAAGAGCACAAGAAAACAGTGGGGCACCAGGTGAGCTCAGTGGAGTTGTTGCAAGGCCCCTTCCCCTCCTTGGGCCTCTCAGGTGGGATCCTTAGAGGAGGAGAGGCTTCTGACACATTCACTGTGAGAATATGCAACATCACATGTCTCTCAACCCAGCTTCAGAACTGTGATGCTGTTTGACTCTTTCCCAAAATAATTTTCTCCTGTCTTAATTCTTGTAGTGTATGTCATGTTTCCCAGAATGCCTTTGTTTTATTCCCTGGTAGTTTCATGTCTGAATTTGTACAGAGTATAAACTCCTTCAGTGCAGGGACACTGCCCTCCCCTTTATTAAAGTCTCATGGTCCGGGATGTAGGAAACATAACATACAAGCTTAGTGCTTAAATAAGGGTGGGCCTTTAGACCGGACGCTGAGCACCTATGTGTGTGCTTGCTTTCCTATGTGTGTGCCTGGTATAGACAGAAAGCAGGCCACGGCCTCCTGTCTTGATCCCATGTCCCTAATGATAACCCCATCACTGAATGGACTCTCCCATTCTGCAGCCATTCCCTGTACTTCTTAAGTCACTGCTACTTTTTCAGATCTTACAACAAAATTCCTACTCTATGTGTTTAAATGACCATAATAGTCTTAAAGTGAGGTGGTATTTTTCACCAAAATTCTTAGTTGCAAGAGAAAGCTATAGAGACTTACATTTTTTTTTAAGGGAAGTAGGAAAAATGGATAAGAAGAAAGTGAATGTTAGCAGATCAAGCATCTAAATAGTAGAATTTAAGCAATTTTAACATAAAGCTCCAGCGATTGTCTGTCAATTTGTTGACTATGGTGACTTGCATGCTGCAGTGATATGTTGGAAGCTATGCCACCAGTATTGTAAATACCATCAGGGTCATCCATGGTGGGCAAGTTTCTGTGGAGCTTCTAGACTAAGGCAGACAAGAAAGGAGGAGAGACAGAGCAGCACTTCTGCAATGTTAGTCCCTGAAAACCTTATGAATAGCCATGGAACATTATCTGATATAGTGCCAAAAGATGAGCCCCTCAGGTTGGAAAGCAATCAAAATATGACTGGGGAAGAGCTACCTCTTCAAAGTGGAGTTGACGTTAATGACATCAATGGGGCAGCTTCAGTTACTGATGGGGCCCAACTCAAAATGGGAAGAAATAGCTGCAAACAACTATTAATAATCAGAAACTGGAATGTATGAAGTATGAATCTAGCAAAATGAGAAGTCATCAAAAATGAAATGGAATGCATAAAGATAGATAATTTAGGCATTAGTGAGCTGAAATGGGCAGGTATTGGCTATTTTGAGTCTGATAATCATATGGTTAACTGTGCTGGCAATAACAAATTGAAGAGGAATGGCATAACATTCATCATGAAAAAGAGCATTTCAAAATCTATCTTGAAGTATAAAGTCTGTAATGGGTTAATATCCATATGCCTATAGGGAAGACCAGCGTCCTAATGTGACATTGTAGGATAAGCACTGGTCTGCTAGCCTGAAGGTCAGCAACTCCTTGGAAACGCTATACAGGTTTGCTATGAGACAGAACTGACTTGATGGCACTTAACAACAACAACAAGGAAGACTGGCTAATACCTCTATTATTCAGGCTTGCACACAAACTACTAAAGCCAGTGATGATAAAATTGAAGAATTCTACCAATTTCTTCAGTCTAAAATTGATCAAACATGCAATCAAGATGCACTGATTACTACTGGTGATTGAAATATAAAATTTGGAAGCAAAGAGGAAGAATCAATAGTTAGAAAATAGGTGTTGGTAATAGAAATGATGCTGGAGATTACATGATAGAGTTTTGCGAAACCGACAGCTTATTCATTGCAAACACCTCTTTTCAATAGCATAAAAGGTGCTGATAACATGTGGATCTCACCAGATGGAATACACAGGAATCAAACTGACTACATGTATGTGAAGAGGTGACGTTGTTGTTAAGTCGTTGAGTTGGTTCTTACCCATAGCAACCCTGTATAGGGTTTCCGAGGAGCAGCTTGAGCTGCCAACCTTGCAGTTCAAATGGCTTTTCAGTCTGGCAGAAGAGGTGCTAGAAAAGCTCATTATCATCAACCAAAACAAGGCCAGGAGCAGACTGTGGAACAGACTATCAGTTGCTTATATTCATGTTCAGGCTGAAATTGAGGAAAATTAAACAAGTTCACAGGAGCTAAACTATGACCTTGAATATATACTACCTGAATTTAGAGACAATCTCTAAAACAGATTTGATGCATTAGACACTAATGACCAAGGACCACAAGAGCTGTGGGATGCCATCACGAACGTCATACAGGTAGAAAGCAAAAGGTCATTAAAAAGAAAGAAAAGATCAAAATGGATGCCAAAAGAGACCCTGAAACTTGCTGTTGAACATTGAGAAAGAAGCTAAAGCAAATGGAAGAAATGAAGTCAAAGAGCTGAACAGAAAATTCCCAAGGCAGCTCAAGAGAACAAAGTCAAGTATTATAAGCAAATATACTAAGACCTAGAGTTAGAAAACCAAAAGGGAAGAACACACTCAGCATTTCTGAAGCTGAAATAACAACAAAAAATGATTCTATGGGCGAAATATTGAATGATGCAAGAAACATATAAAGAAGATAAAATAATTCCCAGAAAAAGAAAAAAAGAAAAAAAATTCCCAGTCACTGTACCAAAAAAATTGGCCAATGCTCAATCATTTCAAGAGGTAGCACATGATCAAGAACAAATGGTATTGAAGGAAGAAGTCCAAGTTGAACTGAAGGCATTAGTGAAAAATAACGACTCGAGGAATTGATGGAATACAAATTGAAATATTTTAACAAACTAATGCAGTGCTGGATGTACTCATTTGTCTTTGCCAAGAAATTTGGAAGACAGCCAACCAATTGGAAGAGATTCATAGTTGTACCCATTCAAAAGAAAGGTAGCCTAGTGGAATGCAGAAATCATTAAACAATAACATTAATATCAGAGACAAATAAAATTCTTCTGAAGATAATTTTAAAATGATTGCAGCAATATATTGGCAGAGCTTCCAGAAGTTCAAACTGGATTCACAAGAGGATGTGGAGTGAGTGATATCATTATTAATGTCAGATGGATCTTGGCTGAAAACAGAGATTACCATAAAGATGTTTACTTGTGCTTTATTGACTATGGAAAGGCATTCCACTGTGTGTATCATCACAAATTTTGGATCAAATTGAGAAGAATGGGTATTCTAGAACACTTAATTGTGCTCATGAGGAACCTGTGTATAGACCAAGAGGCAGTTGTTTAAATAGAACAAGGGGAAATGAATGGTTTCAAATCAGTAAAGATGTATGCCAGGGTTGTATTCTTTCACCATACTTATTCAATCTGTATACTGAGATTATAATCCAAGAAGCTGAATTATATGAAATAGAATGTGACATTAGGATTGGAGGAGGACTCATTAACAACCTACGATAAGCCGATGACACAACCTTGCTGAATGGGAATGAAGAGGACTTGAAATACTCACTGATGAAGATCAAAGACTACATCCTTCATTATGGATTGCACCTCAATGTAAGGAAAACAAAAATCCTCACCACTGGACCAATATATACCATCATGATAAACAGAGAAAAGACTGATGTTGATAAAGACTTCATTTTGCTTGAATCCACAATCAGCATTCTTGGAAGAAGCAGCCAAGTGATCCAACAACATATTGCATTAGGCAAACCTGCTGCAAAAACCTATTCAAAGTGTTCAACAGCAAAGATGTCACTTTAAGGACTAAACTGCACCTGACCCAGGACATGGTATTTTCAGTATCCTCATATACGTGTGAAACTTGGACAATGAATAAAGAAGAGTACAAAAGAATCGATACATTTGAATTATGGTGTTGACGAAGAATACTATAAGTACCAAGGACTGCCAGAAGAACACCAAATCTGTGTTGGAAGAAGTGCAGCCAGTATGCTCCTTAGAAGCAAAAACGGCAAGAGTTTGTCTCTAATGCTTTGGACATAATCTCAGGAGGCATTAGTCCCCTGTAGAAGGACATCATGCTTGGTAAAGTGAAGAGTCAAGGAAAAAGAGGAAGACCATTAACGAGATGGATTGACACAGTGGCAGCATCACAACTGGGCCAGGACTGGGCAGTGCTTTGTTCTGTTGTGCAGAGGCTTGCTATGAGTCAGAACCAACTCAACATCACCTAACTAAACAAGTCCAGTGTCATAGTAGCTCCCTTTTGTAGATGGGGCAGGTTTACAGGCAGCAAAGTCATTTTTGTTAGTACTATAGATACAGAGTGTTAGATTGATTTACTTCATCCTTGACTTTTACAAGCTTCTGATGCCCCTTTCTAACGTTTTTTTGTTTGTTTTCTCACAGTTCCGAAACTCCCTTCACTTACTTATGGAGACCCTCAATGCTACTACTCCTCATTATGTGCGCTGTATTAAGCCTAATGACTTCAAGTTCCCGTTCACGTAAGTATGTCTGAGTGACAGAAATTTAAAACACAAGCCATCCGTATCTCATAAGGATTGTCAAAACAACATAAAGGAAAAAATGTTTGGGAGAATCTCATGTCTTATGGAGGGAAATTACTATTTAGTATAACTGTTTCCATTTTTCTTACCTTTTGAGAACAAGAGAACAAATTCACCATTGACCTGCTGAGGATTTTTAAAGTCAAGGCCAACCAAGCATTCCTGGTTCTAGTTTTCAGTTTTGAAATTACCTTTATGGGCTTTTTGCTAATAAAGCACTAGTAAAACTAGAGCTTGAGGTGAGGTGCGTGAGATAAGACTGCTTTAGCCAAGGCCTACCATTATTTCAACTACTAATATCATCGAAGAATGCTTATTTAACTAACATCGCATCCTACCTCAGGTGTCATATATGAGGGGAGAACAAATCTTTCTTGTTGTTGCTTTTTCAAAATATAAATATTTCCCTAATTTTAAAATGAATACATGTACATTGTAAACCAATTTTCAAGAAACGTAGATTAGTGTAAAAATAATAAAAATGCATCCACAATTCTCAGAAATAATGGTTATAACTTTCATAGACTTTTTGGCCAATCATCCTCTCTCTCTCCACTGCTGTGTGTGTTTGTGTGTTGTAATTGCTGTTTTGTGTCTGTCTTTCAATGGACTATGGACAACTTACCATATTACTAAAAAAAAGTCACTGTAAAGTATCCCATTGTTTAGACATTGTTGTTGTTGTTAACTGTGTTCAAGTTGGTTCCCACTCATAGCAACCCTGTATACTGTTTCTGGAGGAGCTTGTGGGCTTGAACCACTGACCTTGCGGTTCAACCCAAGCTTGCAGTCCAGCACATTAACCTTTAGCACCACACCAGTCATGTTTAGACATACCATCACGTTTTTAAATTATTTAAGTTATTCCAACAATGCTATGATGCAAAAATACCTTTTGGTAAGCATATTTGTACATTTGTCTGATTATCTCCTTCAGACAATATATTTCTAGATGAGGAATTTGTGGGTCAAAGCACAGGCACACTCGCATTCCACAGTGTGTGTGATTTGTACCCATGTCCCTACACCCTTACAGATCCTGTTGTCTGGAAATTCTGACTATAGGCAGTTCTAAAAGCTTGACATCCTCCTATCTTCCACATCACCAAGAAGCTCTTTCTGGAAGCAAATGGGAAGCTTGGAGAAGCTGCCATGCCCTGTATTGCTTTCTGAGACAGCCTGCAGGGCTGTTCCTTTCTATTTGTCAACTCCATATCCCACCACCACCAGAACACATAGGAAGATAGTACAGAAGGCTCAGAAAGACAATTTAGGGCTTAAACTGGGAGTAAGGAGAGTCGTTATCTGGGGAGGAGCAGACCTCTCAAATCTTAAGATGCCATTTATCTAGAGTTGAATAATTATTATAGAATAACATATAAAATAAAAGTGTTTTTCATTGCTGTGAGCTGTTGGTTTGAACCGCTGACCTTGTGTTAGCTGTCCACTGCTTATCCTATAGCTCCATACCAGGACTCCACTATAAATGCTTATGGTTATTAAATGTCATCAAGTCAGTTTCAACTCACAGCAACCCTGTATAGGATTTCTGAGGAATAACTGGTGCGTTTGACCTTGTGGTTAGCAGTCCAGTTCTCATCCTACAGCACCACACCAGGACTCCACTATAAATGCTTAGTATGTATTTACTGAATTAAATAGCATTTAGAACACCAGTACTTTAAAATAATTAACCAGATTTGCGACATTGAATTTGCCCTATTTAAAGGTGATTTGTTTATTTTTGTTGTGAGAATATACACAGTAAAAAAAATTACATCAATTTAGTGTCATTGATTGTCACTTTGAATTGTGCAGCCATTTTCACCCTCCTCTTCTGAGTTGTTTATCCTCCATTAACATAAACTCGGAGTCCTGGTGTGGCGCTGTAGGATAAGTACTGGACTGCAAGGTCAACTGCTCCTTGGAAACCCTATATAGGGTTGCTATGAGTTGGAATTCAATGACACTTAACAACAACAACAACAACAACCCACTACCCCCTAAGGTTTCGGTCCTTTTGCGTTGCTCTTGTCAATTGATTCTATTTAGATAGTTCTGAAAAGAGCACAGTGCTCAAAGCAGATAGTCTTTACTAATTAAGCTAAATTGTTATTTTATTGGTTTTGGTTTTAAGATGACTTTAAGGGATATTTCTTTTTTTTAAAGATGATCTCAGGACCATAGTTTTAGGTATTCATCCATCCTTCATGGCTCCAGAAAATCTGGATTTCATGAGAATTTAAAGTTCTGTTTTGTATTTTCTCCCTTTTAATCCAGATCCTTCTATGAAATTTGTTAACAATGCTCAGTAGTGGGAACCAGACACCATCCAGTTCTGTGGTCCTCATGGCAAAGGAAGTAGTTGCTTATGGAGGCAATTAGTCACACATTCCATTTTCTCCTCCTATTCCTGACTTTATTGCAACCAATTGTTGTCCCTTAGATGACCGTTTGCAAGCTTTTCAGACCCCAGGCACTATGCAACAGACCAGGCGGTAGAGAGAGCAGAAACTTTACACATTCTTAGGCCAGTTAACTGGGGTGTCCCATGAAACCAGGACCCTAAACCTCCACACCAAGGAACCAGATTCCATGAAGTGTTTAGTTGTACATGAATAACCTTAGCAACTGCTGTGTTATTATTTTGTTGGTGTTGCTGTAAATATATCTGTTGCACAACTTTTGCTAATTCAGCTTTTCTTAGGTATAGTGGAGTCCTGGTGTGGTGCTATAGGATAAGTACTGGACTACTAACCAACTAAAAGGTTGGCGGTTCAAACCCACCAGCCAATTCTTGGAAACTCTATACAACACTTAACAACTTATTGACAATTGCAGTTGACAACAATTGCAGTAATTGGCTGTGCAAATGTACCTTTAGTTAATACAATTTTTTCATCACCATGATCTGAAACTCAGTACTCATAAGCAATAATTCCCTTTTTACTCTTCCCATCCACATCTAGTAACCAATAACAAGCTTTGGTCTTTACATTTACCTCTTCTTGCCCATCCGTATCAGGTATCGAGACTTCGTTTCTCTTTCTGGCTGAGTGTATAATTGTATGTACACACCGCATTTTGTTTCTCCATGTATCTGTTGACAGACATTGAGGTTATTTCCACCTCTTGTCTATTGTGAACAGTGCTGCAAGGAACATTGGTGCACAAGTATGGTGTTCAAGTCTCTCCTGTTAATTTGTCCTTCTTCTTAGCGAAATCTCTCGGACTGACCTATCTTTATCCTAGTGGAGCGTAGCGAGCTGAAGAATTCTGAGTACTCCTAGTCAGGCCAAGCCATATAATAAATATTGGCAAAATACAGAGGAGTTTCATTTTGAAAAATATGCTGACAGGTATTTCCTAGGAGCCTGTGGTGTATATAAACCACAGGTAAACTTTATGGCACTTTCTTTTCACTGCCAACTGTCCACTCCCCACTCTCACATGGAGTTTACTGCTACTCCATTTTGACAGCTACTCCCCACTTTTGAGTGCTTGCTTTTCTGATTTGTCCACTTGACTCTTTCCACAAGAATTTAATCTCGGGGTAGAGATTAGTGACTCTTTGTTTTGTATTTAGGTTTGATGAAAAGAGGGCAGTGCAGCAACTGAGAGCTTGTGGTGTCCTGGAAACCATTCGAATCAGTGCAGCAGGTTTCCCCTCCCGGTAAGCCTGACATTGTAAAATGCAAGGGTCCCTTGTGGAAAGGTTCCTGTAGTTTTTTTAATAAGCTGATCTGAGTTTTTCTTTATAGGTGGACTTACCAAGAATTTTTCAGCCGCTACCGTGTCCTTATGAAGCAGAAAGATGTGCTGGGTGACAGAAAGCAAACATGCAAGAATGTGTTAGAGAAGTTGATACTGGTAGGAAGGATTTTCACTTATCTTTATCTGAGCAAGGACTCTGGTGATGCAGTGGTTAAGCATCTGGTTGCAAACTGGACCCACAGCCATTCTGCAGGCGAAAAATATGGCAGTCTGCGTCTGTAAACACTTATAGCCTTAGAGACCCCATGGACATTGTTACTCTGTCCTGTGGGGTCACCAGCAGTCAGAATCGATTCGATGACAGTGGATTTATCTAAGCAGATACTGATCAAAGGCCTTGTGCTTCCGGCTTTGAAATCCTTGGAGCTTCCATGTAAAATATCACTAATCTAGGTTGGTATCCAAGGAGCGAGAGTGGGGATTTGGGGCACACTGTCTTAGGAATCAAAGCTCACTGTGCTTATGATATATACTGGGACTAGTGAGGAAGGTATTCTAGTATTCACCAGCAAGATTATGAGTCCTAGATCCAGACTGGAGGAACATTCTTACCAGTTTGATCATTATGAATAAATATTTACCTTGTACTTACTGATCTAAAAATATGTGTGAGTTTGAAAAAATAAGTGCTGTCCTTAGGTAGGATAGTCTGTCTTGGAAATAATGCATTTGAAAGATAAATAAAAGATACTCTAGTATCTGTCAAATGTTGAGTGAGTAGGAATAGAAGAGAAAGTCACTTGCAGCTACAGTAAAGAGGGCCAGTATCATGGAAGAGACGTGCTTTGAGTCAGATCCTGACGAATGGGTAAGGTTGTTTCATAGTAGAAGGAGAACACTCTAGAGAAAGCAAGCATGAAGAAGTAGGAAATCATAGGGTTTGTAAAAAAAAAAAAAAAAGGCAAAAACAATAAAGTAGATTTTGCAGTGAAAGATTTGTGTATGAAACAATAGAGAAATGATTAAGAAATGTATGTCTTGCATGCCTAGCTAAGGAGTTTTCAAACTTTATTGGGCATCAGAATCACCAGGAGGGCTTCTTAAAAACTTCCACTAGCAGAATCCTGATTCAGTCTGTTAGAGGGAGGGCCCAGTAATGTGCATTTCTTACAGATTCCCAAGGGACGCTGCTGCTGGTCTGAGGATCACCGATCTAGGTCATGGAAAACTTAAGATTCGTGAAAGATTTTTAAAAATTATTCCACTTGTTTAATACTAATCTAGGTTGATTACCTTACTCTGAAGCAATTAACTGTAACAATTAGCTATTAATTAAATGTAATACTTCTTTGGTTTGAATATATTTTTTTCTTTTGAAAGAACTGAGGCAGCTTTCTTAATGTGCTGTCAAAGTGTTTTGTTGAGTTTGACCCAACTTCTTTCTAATATGGGCTCACATAGGAACACCAAGCAAGAAATAGGGATAGCCCTATTGCCTGGTCTCCTCACCCAGACCACTTGGCCTAGACCAGAGTGTCTCAGGACACTTCGGCAGATCAGGGAACAAGATAGAGGAGTGGAGTGGGGAGGATGAGACGTGGTGAAGGGAGATAGAGAATCACTTTCTAGCTCTTTTTAGATCTCCAGCTAGGGTTCCTATGTAAGCTTTATTGATTTACATTGAAATAATCTTAGTGTGGTGCTGTAGGATAAGCAATGGATAGCAGTCCAAGCCCACCAGGCCACTCCTCAGAAACCCTATGCAGAGTCGCTATCTTATTCCAGGTTATGTCCCCTTTATATAGTACATCAGATGCATTCATATGCAATGGAATTGACTCAGTGACACTTAACAACAAAAAATTAAAATTTTTTTAGGTATGTATGAAGATCTCTGATTTTCTAGTTTCATGAGGGAAGTAGGAGATATCTACTTAACCACTAAGTGATTTTCTCTGCTTTCATTTAGAATGTTAAACCATAGTGAATGTTATAAGAAATTCCCTAATTTGATTTGGGAATGGTTAATAACTTGCACATTTCTAGCTGTGGTAGATTACAGTGTAATAGCCGAGAGGTGACATGTTTCTATGCTTTCTGCTCAACTTTGCTTATGATAAAATGGCAGTGAGCAATATAAATGATTAGAAAAGAATTTTGAAATTTGTAAAAGGATTTTAGGCACATCATAGAGTTTTGTTTGTTTCTTGTTTATTTTCAAAAACTGTTCATAAACCCAAGAGATCACTGCTGAGACATTTAACTCTTAATGTGAATGCCCGAGGATTTTTGTTTTTGTTTTTTTCAAATTTTATTTCAGATGCTTTATTTTGTTTTGTTTTGCTTTTTTCCTATCTTACTCTTCGTACTACTGTTTTTGTCCTCAGCTTTCTCATGGAATGTCCGCCTGATGTAATCCTTACAGCCTGGGTCAGTCAGAGGGCGTGTCAGCGGCTCCATCTCCTTGAGATGTTTAAAAAACAAACCAGTCAATAATAACTGCCTATAACCCACAACCCAGTGTTTGGCCTCATATAATAATTCCAGGTAGAATAATTCTGGAAAATAACTCTTAAACTATAATTTTCCTTAAAATCCCTCTGTTTGCTTGACTTGAATTAAAAATCTGGCTCTGTTAGTCAGTTGCAATGTAGCCCAAGTGTTAGCTAATAGATTCACTCCTTCACGGATTCTGCTTTTAGTCTTTTTTTTTTTTTTTTCCTGTAAAATTTTTACTTATATTCTCATTACTTCTACTGCTGAGTATGCAATTTCCTTCAACAACAGGACAAGGACAAATACCAGTTTGGCAAGACCAAGATCTTTTTCCGTGCTGGTCAAGTAGCCTATCTAGAAAAATTGAGGGCGGACAAGCTGAGGGCTGCCTGCATCCGGATCCAGAAGACGATTCGGGGGTGGCTACTGCGGAAGAAGTACCTGCGCATGCGCAAGGCAGCCATTACTGTGCAGAGATACGTGCGAGGCTACCAGGCTAGATGGTAAGCCTCCTGGGGACTTGCCCACTCCGGTGTACATCCCTCACAATTAGGTTGTCCATACAATGTATTGTGCAACCTGGGACAGTTTTAAGTGGTCACCCTACCCGAAAAGCAACATCCCACCCCTTCTTCATTTCAGGGGATGGGGTGTTGCTTTTCATGCTCAGAAGACAGTTAAATAGAATAAAATATCACTCAGCCTTAGGAATTCCAAGTCACCTTCAGAAAGAAGAAGAAGAAAAGGATAAATTACTTGTTTATTGCATGCATGCACTATGTTCCTTATTTTTGATACTTGAAGACATTATGTGTAAATTAAACAGGAGTTTTGAGGAGTTAATTGAGACGATCAGAAGAGACTTACACTTAGTGTGCTTACATAGTCGGATGATTTTAATGTAGGCATATGGGCAGAAATTAGTAATGAAATTTATAGCCACACAGATAGATTAAGGAAAATATATTGCACATGAATGCATCTGATGTACTATATAAAGGGGACATAACCTGGAATAAGAGCTCTGTCCAAAAATAGTAAACTTTTATGGGCTTCACTTTCCTCACTGTAGAATGTGGATAATATGGGACAGCCCATCCCACTTTTCAGAACCAGAGAAACTCAAATGAAATAATGAATGCAAAAATACTTTGGCAAGCTGTAAATTGCTGTGCACGTATAAGTAAATGAAAGTTTTGATTTATTGTACAAAACACTTAAAGTCTCTACGAAATGTGTTCTTGGTATTTTTCTGATTTCTAACAATTATTACTATTTGCTCTGGCAAGCTATGCTACGTTTCTGCGCAGAACCAAGGCAGCAACCATCATTCAGAAGTACTGGCGCATGTATGTGGTCCGCAGGCGATACAAGATTAGACGAGCCGCCACAATTGTTCTTCAGTCATATCTCCGAGGCTACTTGGCCAGAAATAGGTATCGTAAGGTAGGCATTTTTTTCTAATTTTGTTTATTCATCCCATCAATCCTAATCACATCTCTGGGCAAAGAACTACAGAGGCTACTATGGGAATAAGAGTCATGTGGAGACAACCAACAGTTAGAATATATTTTAAAGTATTTAATAATAAAGTCATATATTGATAACAAGATTATGGAAAAATACAGTTTACCTACTTTTCCTTGTCTGGATAATTTGAAAAAAAAAAGGTTATAGTACTTGTGCTATGACTGCTGTAACAAATTACCACTAACTTGCGGCTTCAAACAATAAAATAAATTTGTTCTTTCACAGTTCTAGAGGCCAGAAGTTTGAAATCCATCTCAATGACCTGAAGTTAAGGTCTCGACAGGGCTAGGCTGCATCTGGAGGCTCTAAGAGAGAGCCCATTCTTTGCCTCTTCCAGCTTCTAGGGGTTGCCAGCATCCTTTGGCCGATGGCCCATCTCTCCAATGTCTGTCTCTGTCTTCACATCACCTTCTCTTTGTGTACCGAATTTCTCCTCTTCTGTCTCTTTTAAGGACACTTGTATGGTATTTAGGCCCTCTCCTATATTTTAGAACCATCTCCCCATCTCACAATCTTTCATTGAATTAAATCTGCAAAAACTCGCCTGGTCTGTAAAAGAACATTTACAGATTCCAGCGATTAGGACTTGATCATTTGGGAGTCATTATTCAGTTTACTATAGTGAGCTTTGAATAGGTTGACTGTATGACAAATGGGTAGAAGATTATTTCAAGAATGAGACAACCTTGGAAGAATTTACCATGGTGAAAAGGATATAAATGACAACATCAAATACAGGCAGTCCCTAGCTTATGAACAAGATCCATTCCTAAGTGTGTCTTTTAGCTGAATTTGTAAGTAGGACAGGTGCATACAGTTCTTGCTTAGCCTTATTTTAATGTAAGAAAGGCTGGAAGCCTTTTCAGTGATTTAAAAAGTGGGCATGCAGCACAGTGATTGTGATGAAGAATTTGTTGGGAGTTGGGGTTGGTTCAGTTGTGTCAAAGTGAGGGCAAATTTGCATCATAACATTAAAGGGCAAGTGTGAATTGTATAAGAAGGGCATTCAGAACCTGGGGACTTACTGTAGTTAAGATTGTATTGACTAGGGTATGCTGTTCCAGAAATTTTTGACACGTACTCTTCATATTTAGCCATAATCAACATGGTTCTGTAGATAATGGATCATCATATTAATCTTAATCATCAGTTGTGACAGAGTATGACTTGAGTTGATGAAAGGTTTTTATTTCCTTTTGACAAATTTTGAGTCTTGCCTATGGGGTATATTCCCATAGTTGTAATATGCACTCTGAATTTGAGAGCTCTGAATTTGTTTGAAGGTGCATCACTAGAGTTACTTTGATGGATCTCTAATTACATGGCAATACATGGGTGTGACCTTGGCCTTATTCTTTTATTATGTGTTTTAAATTCTTATTTTGAAGTAATTTTAAACTTAAAAAAATTATAAAACTTGGGGGTGCTGTAAAGGCACAGAGTGACTGGTTTACAAGTTTTCAAGAAGAAGTTTAGTTTCAGAGTGTGCGGGAGAAGGTAGACTCCCCACTAAATAGTTTTCATCTTGTCTAGATGAGTCTGGTGAAAGGAAACGGGTATAAGATTCTTATGATTCAATAGTAATTGTTATCATGACTACATGCAATTGTCACAACTGTAAAGGTAGACATTTGATAACATAAAGCAGGGAGTAGTTAATTTTACAATCCAGGGACAGAGGACCCTAGGACCATCAAGGGAGAAGAGCACAAGCAGAATGTGGGACCTTATCCAGAGAAGCAGCAACATCAGACATGGAGGCAGAGATGGGGACATGGAGCGAGGGAGCAGCTGAGGACTCTAGATTCATGGAAAGAGAGGGACTGAGAGCTGGCAGCCAGGAGGCAGGCTTGCAGAATGTGCCCTTTGGTGGTTTAAATTATTATATATGTCTAAGTGTTTTAGTATACCACCAAACACCCCTCCAAAAAAAGGAAACATGGAGATCTCCAAGGAATATTGGGCCTACAGATGCAGAAAGGAGATAAAGACCTTTCCCTAGAACGGGTGCTCTGAATTTGAACTTCTAGCCTTCTAAACTGTGAGAGAATGAATTTGTGTTTGTTAAAGGCAAAAAAAAAAAAAAGGAAATTATAAGACTAATGAGGCTTGAAGGAGCATATTTAATAGATACCTTTTGAGGTATATAGTTCTATATATAGCTACTATAGTTCTAAGGAGCTCTGCTAGCGTAATGGTTACGAATTGAGCTGTGAACCACAGGTCAGCAGTTCAAAACTACCAGCTTTTCCGTGGGAGAAAGATGAGGCTTTCTGCTCCCGTAAAGATTTACAGCCTCGGAAACCCTGTACAGGGTCGCTATGAGTCGGAACTGACTCCATAGCACATAACAACAACTGTAGTTCTATTAGCATAGAAATGCTAGAGCAAATGGAAGAAATGAGGTACAGGAGCTGAATAGAAAAATTCAAACATCAGCTCTAGAAGACAAAGTCAAATATTATAACAAAATGTACAAAGACCACAGAGGACTAGAGTGGAGAGTGAAGCGTCCAGCTGCTAAGAAGAGAGGGCATATGCATAAGAACACCCACACTTGCAGATAATACCCACTTATCTTGGCTTTAGTGACTGAATGATCAGAGCTCAACCAGAAGTAAAAAGAAGAGGAAAAAAAAAAAAAGTATTCTCATACAATTTGATGAACTTGACCTTCATCTATGGAAGCAGTAGCTCAAAAGAGGGAACAAGTCCTTACAGCAAGAATCATTCCCACCCCCTCCACACACAGAGTAGACAGGGATGGGCAACTTGGACA
>NW_006408522.1:21019153-21074407 GCF_000296735.1 Chrysochloris asiatica
CATACATTGACAGAGAACTTCCAGAGGTTTAAGCCGGATTCAGAAGAGGACGTGGAATAAGGGATATCGTTGTGGATGTCAAATGGATCTTGGCTGAAAACAGAGAATACCAGATAGATGTTTATCTGTGCTTTATTGACTACGCAAAGGCTTTTGTTTGTGTGGATCATGAAAAGTTAGGGACAACATTGCGAAATATGAGTATTCCAGAACACTCAATTGTGCTCATGAGGTACCTGTACATGGACCAAGAAGCAGTTGTTCGAACAGGACATGGGAACACTGAATAGTTTAAAATTAAGAAAGGTGTGTGACAGGGTTGTATTCTTTCACCATGCTTATTCAACCTGTATGCTGAGCAAATAATCTGAGAAGCTGGGTTGTATGAAGAATAACTTGCATCAGGATTAGAGGAAGACTCGTTAATAACTTGGCAATATGCAGATGATACAACCTTGTTTGCTGAAAGTGAAGAGGACTTAAAATTCTTTCTGATGAAGATCAAAGAGCACAGCCTTCGTTATGGATTACATCTCA
The DNA here is from genome assembly GCF_000296735.1 of Chrysochloris asiatica. Taxonomy (NCBI): domain Eukaryota; kingdom Metazoa; phylum Chordata; class Mammalia; order Afrosoricida; family Chrysochloridae; genus Chrysochloris; species Chrysochloris asiatica. The sequence goes on from NW_006408522.1 coordinate 21,019,691, forward strand.
ATGTAAAGAAAACAAAAATCGGCACCATTGGACCAATAAACAACATTCTTATCAAAGAAAAGATTGAAGTTGTCAAGGACTTCATTTTTCTTGCATCAGCTATCAGCACTCATGGAAGCAGCAGCCAAGAAATCAAATGACGTATTGCATTAGGCAAATCTGCTGCACGGGACCTTTTTAAAGTGTTGAAGAGCAAAGGTGTCAGTATTAGGACTAAGGTGCACCTGACCCAAGCCATGGTATTTTCAATAACCTCATATGCATCCAAAAGTTGGACAGTGAATAAGGAAGATCATAGAAGAATTTATGTATTTGAATTGTGGTTTTGGAGGAGAATATTGAAAGTACTATGGGCTGCCAAAAGAACCAACAGATCTGTGTTGCAAGAAGTACAGCCAGAGTGCTCCTTAGAGGCCAAGATGGCCAAACTTCGTCTCTCATACTTCAGACATATTGTCAGGAGGGACCAGTCACTGGAGAGGGATATCATGTTTGGTAAGGTGGAGGGTCAGAGAAACAGAGAAAGACCCCCAGAGAGATGGATTGCCCATGTGGCAGCATCAATTTTACTTTAAATGTCCCATTTCTCCTGTCTTTTATTGCTACATTTGAAACAACAATGAGAAATCCTCACTAGAATGTTATTCATCAGATGAATAACTCTTTAAAATAATATGTGTCTCTATTTGTGTCTGTGTCTGTGATGTGTATAATTCACATAATATTTTGTTGATTCAACTTCTGTGTCTAGTAGGAATTCTCGGCCTGACATAGGTTGATAGTTGAACTTTAAGTTTCGTCTAAGGTCTAAAATGACTTGCCCTTCCCTTTCTCTGCAGATTCTCCGTGAGCACAAAGTGGTCATCATTCAGAAGTGGGTCCGGGGCTGGCTGGCTCAGAAACACTACAAGAGGAGCATCCGTGCCATCATCTACCTTCAGTGTTGCTTCCGGAGGATGATGGCCAAGCGGGAGCTGAAGAAACTCAAGATCGAGGCCCGCTCTGTGGAGCGCTACAAGAAGCTCCACATTGGCATGGAGAACAAGATCATGCAGCTGCAGCGCAAAGTTGACGAACAGGTGCGTTGTAGACAGGAGCCCTGGAAGTGGGACACGCCTGAAGAAATCCATTAGGATTATTTTCAATATTGCCTCTTCTTGGCATTATCCTTTAGTCTGAGTAAGAAGTAAAAAAAATAATAATAACACTAATGACCATGAAAGTAAGGACAAATTCATAGATAAGATTATAACTGCAAGGTCTACATAAGGCAAGAAATGATTTTTGAGAACACTATTTGAGGTAAAACATAGCCAAATTTATTAACCCTCTAACCCTTTATGATAGAGAATTGTTTATACTTTTCAGAGCTTTTGACTATGATCATTTGTTAGCATGTGCTACAATGGTTGATGAGAAAACTGAGGTGCAGAGATATTAAGCTAAGGTCAGTAGAAAAGTAAAGGAAGAAGAAAGCAGAGACTATAACAACAAAGCATGTTAAAAGCATTCTGTTGTTGTTGTTGTTGTTAAGTACCATCGAGTAGGCTCCAACTCATAGCGACCCTGCATAGGTTTTCTAAGGAGCAGTTGGTGAGCTTGAACCACTGACCTTGTGGTTCAAACCAATCTTGTGTTCCAGTACTTTATCCTAAGTGCCACACCAGGAGTCTAGTGAGGAAAAAAAAAATGAGAAGTTTGGGTGATAAGAGTCATTGGATTTCTTCAGCGGTTGCCTCATCTACTTACAGGGCTGCTGACACTTTTGTTATGAATTCCTGATTGTTGGCTACAGTCCTTGGCTTCTGTCCCTGTTAGGATCTAGATAGTGATTAAACTTGAACCACCAAGTTGGTTCTCAGTTCCTTGAGCCACAATAAAAAGGAATATATGAGTCTCATTATTCACAAAAACAGTTACACACATACAGTTAAATATGTGTTCTACTACGAGTTCAACCCAAAATTAATGTGACTGATATAATTTATGATTCTGTATTTTGCTATGAAAGATACCAGTGACCAAAGAGAGCTCACCATAGAACCTCAGTGATCCAGTACATGGTGGTGGTGGTGATGTGCTGTGGAGTCGGTTCCAACTTATAGTGACCCTGTATAGGGTTTCTGAGGCTGTGAATCTTTATGGAAGCAGAAACCTCATCTTTCTCCACAGAACTGCTGGTAGTTTTAAACTGCTGATCTTGAGGTTAGCAGCCTAACTTGTAACCACTACACTACCAGAGCTCCTGCTCTAGTATATAGAAATGATTTTTTGTATTTCATTCCTTTGTCTCTGAAACAAGGGAATTCTATACTCTACTTGCAAAGTAGTCATAATTGAAATCTGTCTTTTGGATGTTGTTGTTGTTGTTGTCAGATGCCATCGAGTCGGAACCGACTCATGGCGACCCCATGTACAGCAGAACGAAACAATGTCTTTAGGATAGCTTATTAAAAACAGCTCACATTTCATTTTAGTTTGTATCTAAAAAAGTAAACTGAATGAATTGGAGGACTACAGTGTAAGATCATAGTTAAAATTGTTTAACAAATATTTACTGGGCCCTTACTATATGCAGAACTCTATGCTAGAAGGTAGAACATGGTAAGAAATACAAAGGTAAGTCCACAACAGTCTTTACCCTTAAAGGATAATGTTGTTGTTGTTGTTATGTGCTTTGGAGTTGTTTCCGACTCAGCGACCCTCTACAGGGTTTCCAAGGCTGTAAATCTTTACGGGAGCAGAAAGCCTCATCTTTCTCCTGAGGAACAGCTGGTTTCTAACTGTTGACCATGAGATTAGCAGCCCAATTCGTAAACAGTACACTACTACTGGTGGATAATAATGTTGTTGTTGTTACTAAGTGCCATTGAGTCGGGTCCAACCCTTAGTGACGCTGTGTAGGGATTCCAAGGAGTGGCTGGTAACAAATAATTTCAGGAGGTGAACAAATTGGTGGGCCTGGGGTGGGGGGAAGGGAGTAGTAAATGGTAGCTCAACCTAAAATTGATGAGAGTCCAGGTTCCAAAGGAGAAACTCAGCACTGTGGACTGTCACCCTGATGTTTTGTTCTGACAAGCACTTTACCTGGCAGAAGAAGCAGAGTGATGTCCGTGCTTCTGAAGAGCCTTCAGTCTGTTTGCAGAAATGATCGTTGCTAATATTTTATCACATGCAAATGATATAAAGTTAAGATAACAGGGATCAGAGTGAAGTGGATTCATCAAAAATATTTCTTGAGTGAGGAGGAGGAGTGTTCAGATGGTAAATCGAGATTTGTAGGGGATTTGTGATGTTGAGGCTATCTTACTATGTATCACCTGGATAGCACAGGACTTTTTCTTTTTTTTTTAATTGTGAATTGAGTGATAGTTTACATGGGAGAACATGTGTTTTACACTCATTGCTTCATTACAATGATTACAGTCTCCTCCATGCATCATCATTCAACAGTCTTTGCTTCTATTCCCTCTGTTGTTGTTTTTTTGTGGGGAGGCGAGGGGCCTTTTAAGGGCACTCTGATTCATTTTCAAAAGCAAGTATCGGCTCTTGTATTTCTTGATTAAGAGTCAGGAAATTACAGATTTACTGTGGATTCACCTTGTGATCATAAGAAAATCACGTCTGTATTGATCATTGTGTAAAACAAAATGAATTGTGCCTGCTTGCTTCTTTTTTTGTGTCACAAAGAGGGCATGGGGGTGTTATAAGTGTATGGTTAGTATTTTATTTAGATACTCTGTTGTTGTTGTTATGTGCCATAGAGTCAGTTCCGACCCATAGCGACCCTGTATAGGGTTTCCGAGGGTGTAAGATACTCTACTGATGCAAAATCCGTGCATAAACATGGCTTTATTATTAGACATATTTAATGATATGTATGTTTACCTATCATTTTGTGTGTGTGCTTACAGAACAAAGACTACAAGTGCCTCATGGAGAAGCTGACCCATCTTGAAGGAATCTATAACACTGAGACTGAGAAACTACGAAGTGACTTAGAACGACTTCAGCTAAGTGAGGAGGAAGCTAAGGCTGCCACTAAACGGGTCCTCAGTCTGCAGGAAGAAATTGCAAAGCTCCGGAAAGACCTTGAACAAACTCGGTCAGAGAAAAAATCCATTGAAGAAAATGCAGACAGATACAAACAAGAAACTGACAAGGTGGGAATGAATGTTCATATTCTCATCTACTTTTCTATACAAAGGAAATATGTTGTAATTTGGCCTCGTCCATATGGCTCAATGTTGGTTTTCATGTAAAGTGAAATATAAATTTCAATTAGTTTACTGTTCATTAGTGTTTCCCAAGTATTTTATCCCATATGATCAGTAAGAAGTAGCAGTTGTTTTAGTAGGATGTCTTGACTCTAGTAAGAACAGAATCAAAGCATAATTTTAAGAAAATTAATGGCCATGTACTTACTTTACATACTTCTTTTAATGTGTTGGTCTTGATATAGTAGTATTCAGTAGTATTAGTGTGATTAAAAAGCCAATCAAACAATGAACAGTCAATACTTGGTAGAGGGGATCTTTGTGGAAATATGCACTGAGGCTGTGTTAAGTCCAAGTGGGCAAAACCCAAATGTCTGTGGCCTAATTGCATCAAGAGCTGTTGTGCAGGTAGACCAACATCAACACACTTGTCGATTCATCAGTGCTTCTACACTACAAATGTGCATTCAGTTTTATCCAAGTATCAAGGTCTCAAACACTAATGCGATATGCTTTTTAAATAATCATAAAAATATCTCAACACAAAACTTACAGAAAAAGTCATCAATTTCAGAGTTCACTAGCATTGCCATCTTTAAATGAAAACAAAGTTGACTGTAATGACTCTAACCACTGGCAAAAATCCCAGTTCTGCTCTTTCTGTACTGATACCTGGTTATTATTAGTAGCAGCGTTTACAGAGAGAACCTCAGCAGGATTTAAGAAGCAGTTCAGGTAGGATAATGTCACCAATGAAACTGAGATGCTTACATAGCCTTCAGAGTCCTCATAGAATAATTTCTCCTATTTCTCAAGCAAATGACCTGGGTTCTGTTTGTAAAACAACAGTGCCATTAAGTGGAAGCAAAATATTTAAACTTGGTGGAAAGATGTCCCTTCCTCTTCTTAGCCCAGTTCTTGCCATTCTAGGCTGATAGAATGCTGTACATAAACAGAATAAGACTTCTCGCTTCTGTTCCTTTTCTCTATTGTTCACATAGATTGTTGTTGTTGTTGTTAAGTGCCGTCGAGTCGGTTCCGACCCATAGCCATTAGTTTCTTTGAATGGAGCAGGGGTGGATTACCCAGTAAGCAAGGTAAGCATGAGTTTATTAATTCGTAGTACATAATTTCACTTCAGTTTCACCACAGCGATGGAGTTTTGGTGCAGCACTGTTGGATAAGCACCAACCTACTTACCACAAGGACAGAAGTTCAAACCCACCAGCCACTTCTCAAAAACCTTATGTAGGGTCGCTATGAGTTGGAACCAACTCAATGACATGTAACAATAACAAAAATGGTGAAAAATGTGAAACTATTCAGTAAGATTAGTAAGTAAACACAAGTCGTTGATAGGTGTCATTAAGTCAGTACCAACTCATAGCGATCCTAGGCACAACAGAATGAAACACTGCCCGGTCCTGGGCCAACTTCACAATCATTCCTATGTTTGAGCCCATTGATGCTGCCACTGTGCTAATACATCTTGTTGGGAGCCTTCCTCTTTTTCTCTGACCCTCCACCTTACCAAGCATGATATCCTTCTCCAGTGACTGGCCCCTCCTGATAATATGTCCAAAGTATGAGAGACAAAGTCTGGCCATCCTGGCCTCCAAGGAGAACTCTGACAGTATATCTTCCAACACATATCTGTTTGTTCTATTAGAAGTCTATGGTACTTTCAATATTCTCCTCCAACACCATACCTCAAATGCATTAAGTCTTCTGTGGTCTTTCTTTTTCACTACCCAACTTTCACATGCATATGAGCTTATTGAAAATATCATGGCTTGGGTCACGTGCACCTTAGTCCTCAAACTAACATCTTTGCTCTTAAAGAGATCTTGTGCAGCAGATTTGCCCAGTGCAATACGTCATTTGATTTCATGACTGCTGCTTCCATGAGTGTAAGCATAAGTAAGTCTGTCATACTGTTCACTACCAACACATGCTGGTGAGAACATGGAGAGATGGGAACGCTCCTACACTAGTGGTGGAACTGTAAAATGGAGCAACCACTGTTGAAGATGAGATGGCACTTCCTCAAAAAAAACGGAAATAAAAATACCATATGACCCAGCAATCTCTTTACTTGGTATATATCCTAGAGAACTAAAAGCCAAAAAACAGATATATGCACACCCATGTTCATAGCAGCACTGTTCACAGAAGCAAAAAGATGAAGGCACCTTAAATGCCCATCAGTGAAAGAATGGATAAACAAATGTTGGTACATAAACACATGGAATATTATATAACCTTGAAGAATAATGATGAATTTGCCAAATACCTCAGAACATAGATGAACCTGGAGGACATTATGCTGAGTGAAATTGTTTTTATTAAGTGCCTTCCAGTCTGTTCCAACTCATAGTGACCCTGTATAGGGTTTCCAAGGAGCTGGTGGATTTGAACCACTGACCTTATAGTTAGCAGTCCAATGCTTATCTTAGAGCGCCACACCAGGAATTCTGAGTGAAATTAGTCAATCACAAAAGGACAAATATTACGAGACCGCTTTTGTAAAAAATAAAAAAGATGTTTACATACTAAAGGAAACATTCTTTGATGGTGAGCAGGGGTGGGAGGGAAGGGAGAGTAATTCACTGGCTAGAGGATAGGCACAGCTTGTTCAATCAGAATTCTAATATGCGTTCAGAGGGATCATCAGGAGGTAGATGTTCCAGTAGAGCTGTGGTTCTTTACCAGGCATGCCAGAATCTACTGGAAAGTTTTTTTAAAAAAACACTCAGGGCTAAGCTCTAGGAGTGTGGGATAGGTATGTGTGTTTTCAAGAAGCTCCCCACTCCTGACCAAAAGCAACTTTTCTCAAGAGACCAAAGCAAACTTGAGCCTTTCTACTGAGAGTGGATGTTAAGTCTGGATCAGTATGGCAGGGAGAGACTGAATAGTGAGAAGGGGCTCACTCTGGACTGACTTCTGCTGTGGCGCAGAGTGTTACCCAGCATTCCTTGTCACCAGGGATCCTGAGCCTTTTTAACCTTCTCTACCGCTGAAGGTTTGCCCAGCAGCGTTGTCTGTATTATTAAAGCTGTATTGCTTTAGGAACTCTGTGAATTTAAAATTAGAGAAAGGAGTTCAAATTTTAGTCATCACAAACACATTATCTTCCAAAGATGATTGAGTAAATCATGTTCCTTACAAAGTGACCTTTGGTTTGAATTTTTGCTTCCAGGGAATCCTTATCCAACCAGAAACTAGGAAGATAAAGGTCAGAGCTTATTTAAAGGTGCAACACAATGACTAGTTGTCAATATTGCTAAGCCATTCAAAGAAATGAAAGGGATACTCTCTTTCTCTGGACAGGTAGCCAGGAGTTTCATTAGGTCTCCAGTCAATTCCCAGAACTAAAGAGTGCTTCTCATCCTTCTTAACCTCCTTAATCTATCCATTTGGATCATGCGAACACATAAGCTTCGCGTTAGGGTGTGAAATGAGAAGGCAGCTTTATTGCTTTGAGAGTTAATAACTTAGTAGGCACCAGGCAATTTGCTGTATGTCCACGGTACAAAGTAAAATAACAACTATCCTGTTTTCCAGGAATTGAGGGAGATGGAAAAGTAAATTTTATAAGAACTATAAGGAGGTCCTATGGTAGCTTAGAGAAGAGACATCTCATTGGAAGGGGTTTCTGGGAAGGCTCTCTGGGGAAGGGGAGGATTGTGCCAAGTTGGAAGGGCAATTGCTTATAACAAGGCAAAGAAATGAGACGCCAACATGGTGAAAGCAAGCAGTCTATGAAGTCTTTACACTTAGTAATTGGGCTGTTTCATTGTTTGTTTCATTTGATAGCTGGTGTCAAGTCTGACAGAAGAAAACACTCTGCTGAAACAGGAAAAAGAGACTCTCAACCATCTTATCGTGGAGCAGGCTAAAGAGATGACAGGTAAGACACACAGAGGTCAAACCTACTGCACGCCAACTACCTTTGTACCAACATTTTATAAGCTATAACCGCATTTCATAATTGGTTCATCATTGCTTAGAATTTAAATATTTTTCAACATTGAGGATGTAACTGACGGGTAGTCATAAGTGGACAGAGTTCCCAAAAGCAAGAGCTCCAATTAGACTGAATTTAATTGGTGAACTTGTAACGCTGGCCTCTCTATTTATAATTCTGAATTAATGTCAGGCAATATCATAAGCAATTTTTAAAACTTAACTTATTCTACATGTATGATGTAACAGTCATAGATTGATTATAAGCAGTGTTGGAGAAAAAGAGAAAGACCCACAGTTAGATGGATTAGCACAGTGGCCGCAGCAGTGGGCTCAGGCTTAGCAATGATTGTGAGGTTGGTGCAGGACTGTGATGCATAGGGTTGCTATGAGTCTGTGCTGACTCGATGGCACCTAACAACAAGTGATTCAGGAAAAATCATTGAACTAGCATTTATGCATACATTTTATTTATTTATTGCTAAACCAATGGGTCTTCCAAAATTAACCACTTTTTGCTGCTAAATTAAAAAAAAAACACACAAAAACTTATTTTTTTAAGAATTAACTAAATCAGACCCACTACAATTGCATTGATTCCCACTCTTAGCAACCCAAGAGGACAGAGTCGAATCTGCTCAGTATGGTTTCCAAGACTAAGTTCTTATGGAAGCAGACTGTCTCATCTCTCTCTTGCAGAGTCTCTGGTGGGTTTAAACCGCTGACATTTCAGTAGGAGCTAAGTGCTCTAAATACCCACCGGGGTTCCTTGAGAGAACTGGGATGAGAATTTACACACAAAAAAGGATTAGAAGATAGAGATCTGAACTACGGTCATTATGGTAGAGATGGAAGGGAAGAGATGGGTTGGAGTGAGAAATATGAAAAGAATCAATAGAATATTATAATTTTTGATGTGGTGCTGCTAACTTCAAAGTCAGTGTTTCAAATCTACCAGAAACTCCTTGGTGAAAGATGGCTATCAGTGCCTGTAAAGACTTACAAGTTTCAGAAATCCTCTTTAGATTCATTATGAATAGAAATTGACTCAATAGAGTGTGCTTGGCTTTGGTATTCAGAAAAATAATAAACATGGTCTAAAGTTTTGAGATGAGGTCTCAACGTAATGATAGTGTTTTATTAGTAAAGAGGAAATTGAGAGGAGTAAAAGTATTTGTTTATGAGACAAATTGATGAGATCAAAGATGAGAGAGAGAATGAACGATGAACCTGAAAATACCCATTACAACTATAATGGTGAGAGAAGTCTCTGGGCCTTTCTCTGAACCCATCCCTGCCCTCCAATTATCCGAGATAATGTAGGGGAAACCTGGAATTAAGCTTTGTAAAATGACCAGAATTAAGGGATAAAGTGAAGAAGAGAAGCCAGAAGAAAGGACAATTAAGAGGGGAAAGAGAAAGCCATCACGGAAGCCTTCTGCTAAGATGCAGAATGTGGCAGAAGGATCAAGAATCATGAGACTAGTTTTAGAAAAATGTTATTTGAATTTGAATGATGAGAACAAAGAAATAACAGTGGGTTTGCCTAGGGAAAATTTGTTGGTAGCCTTGGAGTAGCTCCAACAAACTGTTAATAAAAAGCAGTGTATAGACTGCTGTAGAGAGAAGAAATTCATTCATTCACTTAATAATAAATTATTAAAGCCCCATGCTGAGTAAGCTTTCAGTGGGTACCATGAAAACAGTTGTAACACACCACATGAAGTCCTTGCTTACAGAGAAAAAAATGGTGAAGCATAGAAGCAGGAAAGGAAGATTAAAACTTAGCCACAGAACAAGGGTAAAATGAGGCACAGCGTGGGAAGTTTCATATTGTAAATGTGACTGGTTAGTTCATTGAGTTAAAGTATGTAGTGAAGATCTGAGCCTTTTTCTTTTCTTTCCCTTTCTTTTTTTGCATTGTTTTATCTTTAGACATGTACAATACTGGCTAAAGGCAAGCCATTGGCAACAGAGCGGGTGGGTAAATGGAAAGATTAGAATTTTCCTAGTACTTGTGAGATGGACAAAAAGTTAACAACTCAGGTGACCAGACCTAGGGATTTCATCTAATTAGAACCTAGGGGACTAGCAGAGCAGCAAGAGAAGTTTGTTGTTGTTAAGTGCTTTTGAGTTGGTACCGATTCATAGTAACCCTGTATAGGGATTCCCAGGAGCAGCTGGTCAGTTTGAACTTCTAACCTTGCAGTTAAAATTGACCTGGCAGTCCTGTGCTTTATCCTACAGTGCCACACCAAGGCTCCTAAGAAGTTTGTTGTTGTTAAGTGCCGTCGAGTCAGTTCCAACCCATAATGACCCTGTATAGGGTTTCTGAGGAGCGGATGGTGGGTTTGAACCACCGACCTTGTAGTTCAAATTGACCTTGCAGTACAGTAATTTATCCTGCAGTGCCACACCAGGCCGAAAAGTAGTAAGGTAGAACCATTGGCTGAGAGGAAGCAGAGAGAGAGAACTCTGTAGAGTATTACAGAGATATTGTCATTCCATCAAAGACTTGAGAGAGTACGTTAATTTGGACAAGAGAATATTATGAATAGCCTGAAGCACAATATTATTAGAATAACAAACAAGTAAACTTTAGTTAATAAAAAAAATGACTAGTGGAGTCCTGGTGTGGCACTGTAGAATAAGCACTGGACTGCTAACTCCAAGGTCAGCAGTTCAAACCCACCAGCCGCAACAGAGAAATCCTACACAGGGTCACTTGAGTAGAAATCAACTTGATGACATTTAACAACAGCCACAAGTGAACGTTTACTAAAGGTGTGCCTAATCCAGTGTATGAACTAGCGGAGCATAGCGTAGTTGTACATAGAGCATGGCCCTTGGAGCCAGACACATCTGGGTTCTTCCCATTCTAGCTATGTGACCTCTTTAAGCCTCGCTGCCTCTGACTTGCCTTGTTATCAAGAAGTAAAGAGGTCTGTGTCTCTCTTGATCCCTAGAAGTACCAGCCTTAGAGATAATCTTATGGTACAAATGGCCATAAAGAATCTGAGACATCTCATATCAGAAAAGAAGCAAAATAATTCCCATGTTTGGACTGGGAATAGGAATACCTATTAAAATGTACACAAGTGCATGTCAGAGATGATAGATGTTATTAGTACTCAGTCATCTCCTTTTTTTGTTATATTTTCTTTCTCTGCATTCACCAAGATAGTGTTACAGATCATAGTGGTGCTAACAATAAAATTTGCAGGCAGAGAACGTGGAAATCATTGCACGTGTTTTCCTTCTTGAATTCTATGGAACTATCTTTGGTATGTATTCCTCTCTTCTTTCCTTCAGAGACTATGGAGAAGAAGCTAATAGAAGAAACAAAACAACTGGAACTCGATCTTAATGATGAAAGGTTGAGATATCAGAACCTTCTGAATGAGTTCAGTCGCCTAGAAGAACGATATGATGACCTCAAGGAAGAAATGACCCTGATGGTGGTGAGTTTTCTTTTTTTTTTTATAAAAAAATTTCAAATGTATACAAAAGTAGATAGAAGAGTAGGAAGAACACCCATATGCTTCATGTGTTGTTGTCAATTGTATGCAAGTCATGGCGACTCCATGTGCACCAGGGTTGGACTGTGGAGATCCATAGGGTTTTCACTGTCTGCTTTTTCAGGTGTAGATGGGCCTTTACTTCCTCGTCTTTCTTAGTCTGGAAGCTCTGCTGAAGCTTGTTCAGCATCATGGCAATATGCAAGCCTCCAATGACAGATGGTAGTAGCTGCACTGAGGTGCAGTGGCCTGGAATGTCAACCTCAATCTCCTGCAGGGAAGGCAAGAATTCTACCGCAGAGCCACCACTGCCACTGTAGGCTGATTACTGATCACTCAGTTCCAAAATGATCAACACGGCTCTACCTGCATTCAGTGGATTGTTTTAAAGCAAATCACAGAAATCAAATAAGTCAATTTTTAAATTCTTAGTAAAGTCAAACACTTTAAAAACTGGACCATGCGATACTTTAAATTCAATATAAGTGATTATCGTTTTATGTATTGAATGTCTTCCTGCATAATTTGTAGATAGAACCAGTATTTATATAGTTGTATCTTTCTTTCCCTCAGTTTTTATTATAATTTCAAAGATATATTCCTAGAAAAGAAAATGCAAAATCTGTTTGTAAGAAAGGGTATTTAAGAATTATCTGTTTCATGGACTTGTCTGCATTTTCAATGGTACCTTTTGTACTTCTCAATGTTCTGCTCACCCTCCCTGCTCTGCTTGTCCTGTTATCAGGAAACAAAGAGTTCTCTGGCTCTCTCGTTCCCTGTAAATATCAGGCTGAAAGGTAACCTCATGGTACAAATGGCCAGAAATGCTCTGAGATAGCTTATAAAAAACAAGATCGCTTGGTGTCTGTATGTAAGAGTATTTGCTTCAAAATTTGCTTCTATCTGGATCTCCTGACAAGGTTCTTTAAAATCTAAAAGACATTTTAAAAGTCAGAGTCAAAAGAGATTATGCAACACAAAGGAAATTTGTTTTATCTCCTTGCAGATGAGGAAGCAGTCTCAGAGGTTAAGAAGCTAGTATATTGTTGTTGTTGTTAATTGCTGTCAAGCCAGTTTTGATTCATAGCAACCCTGTATAGTGTTTCCAAGGAGCAGCTGGTGGGCTTGAACCACCAACCTTGAGGTTGCTGTTGTTGTTGTTGTTATGTGCCGTGGAGTTGGTTCCGACTCATAGCGACCCTAGTCCAGTGCTTATCCTACAGTGTCACACCAGGAGTCTAAGATGCTAATATAGATTCTATAAAAGCCCCAAAACAAACCCACTGACATCAAGTAGATTCCGACTCCTAGCAACTCTGTGTAGCATTTCTGAGGCTTTAGATCTTTACAGGAACAGAAAAGCCTAATCTTGCTCTTGCAGTGTGGCTGGTAGATTTGAACTATCAACTTTGCAGTTAGCAGTCCAGTGCTTATCCATCAGTGCCACCAGAGCTCCTTATAAGTTCTGTAGTTGGCTAATATTTCAAATAACCTTCACTCTCTCCTGATTTACATGTGACAAAGATACTAAAAATAAGAGTCGAAATTTCAGTTATCATGATCCTTGTCATTGAAAATTAGTCTTGTCTTCCTTGATCTGTATACTGCATTCGGTCTTATTGAAACTTGTCTTTCACAGTCTCTCATTCTTAGCTTTCTCTGTAGAGTTCTTTTCCCTCTGTCTCTTGAAGTTCAAGTTGATGGTTCAAGCCATCATCCGCTCCTTGGGAACCCTATACAGGGTCACTATAAGTCTAAACACCAACTACTACTAGACAGTCTCACGACATTTGTAGTTAAGCCAAGCTTCATTTATTAAGCGTTGTTTCTCACAGGCTATGAGACTCTTTGTTATTAAATGCCATCCAGTTGGTTCTGACTCATAGTGACCCTGGTTAGGGTTTCCAGGCAGTGGCTGGTAGGTTTGAACCACTGACCTTGAGCTTAGCAGTCTAGTCCTTACCCCACAGCGCCATTGTTAATAAGTGGGATTTGGAACAGAAACTATTCTGCAGTCAACTAAATATAGAATCAATTAGTTTAAACACAGTTATGCAGATCTTTCTTTTAGAAAATTCCTTGGATCCTTTAATAGCATGTGGCTTGCAAATCTCAGGAAATACAGTAAGAGAAACACATGCCTTGTGTTTCTTCAAAAGTTTGTGGGAAAATGGAATTAAAAGATAATGGAATTTTTCCACAAATTTTTTGAAGCCCCCTTGTGTACATGACTCTCTGAGCGCATTTCGGAGTCATCTGTGAGCTCTGAAGTCTCTTCAGTAAGTGAGGCCGCCATCTCTGTTAAAGACCTGCCAGAAATGGCCATTTTCCCGCCTCCTGAACACTGCCAGTCATTCTTGTTCATCAACTCAGCCTGCTGTGTGCTCTGTTGCCAGCAGAAAGATACAACTAGGCTCCGGGAGTTGTTCAGCTGCCTGATTTCCTGTTTGTTGGCTCACAAGACTCGGTTGCATATCTTTGGCTCATTATTATTATTCCTCCTGGGTAACAAAAATGGTCAGAGGAAAGGAAAAGAGAATAGAAGGAAGATCAGCAGTTGTTTGCTTTCGACTCACCTTTTTATTAGATCTCATTTTTTAGCTTCAGCTACAACCCAGATTACAGTCTTTGGACAAAGAACTAAAAAATGGCTTTATAATTTATAGAACTAAATTAAATTACAATTTATTGCAATACCTTATTTTAATGTTTAGATTGAACTTTACAAAACATGGGTACTTGCCTAATATTTTACTGATAAACATTCTTTAAACAGAGCTCTCTCGTGGGTACATTCTGAAGATAATGAGGCATTTTGTAGTTAATAGACATGAGTAGCATAGTGGTTACGAATCTCATGGTCAGTAGTTCGAAACTACCAGCAGTTTCACGGGAGAAAGATGAGGCTTTGTGCTCCCGTAAAGATCTGCAGCCTCAGAAACCCTGTGCAGGGTCATTATGAGTCAGAACCAACTCCACGGCACATAACAACAACACCAACACTGAATAGCTGGAAACTTTAGGGTAAGGAATTGATAGACTGCCTCCGAGGCTTTCTTTAATCTCCATGGCTCATAGTGCCAGGGTATAGAGTGGTGAGTTGTAGACCAAGAGCATTCATTTGCCCAGGGAATATATGAGCAGAGGCTATTAGCAGAAGGCTGATCCAGGACTAAAGAATTTCAAGCCAGCAGTGAAAGGATAGTGAATCAGGGGAACCCTGGTTTGTGAAGTGTTTGAAGATAAGTTACTTTCAGAGTAAGGTAGGACTTTAGTATGTCAACAATAGTGTCGAATCCTAAATATAGGTAGCTGAAAGGCCATAAGCAAGGACGGTGTTGTTAAAGGATTACTTCAGAGTCCTTAGAATTACAGCAACAGCAAACCAAAACCCAAGCCAGCTGTCGAGTTGACTCCAACTCAGAGTGACCCATATGTGGCAGAGTAGGACTGTACCGTGTAGGATTTTCAGTGGCTGATTTTTCAAAGAAGATTGCCAGGCCTTTGTTTTGAGTTGATTCTGGATAGACTTGAACCTCCACCCTTTCAATTAGTAGCTGAGCACATCAACTATTGGCACCACCCAGGGATTCCATAGCAGCAGTGTGATGGTGGGGTGCACTGTGCAGTTGGGTCCGACTTGTAGTGACCCTATACAGGGTTTCCGAGGCTGTGAAACTTTACCAGAGAAGAAAGCCTCATCTTTCTCCCACGGAGCAACTGGTAGTTTCAAACTGTTGACCTTTAGGTTAGCAGCCTGACTTGTAACCACTACGCTACCAGAGCAGTTAATATTAATTGAATGCTTGTTATGTGCTAAGCACTAAGCTAAACCCCTTACTTGTATGATCTCATTTAATCGTCATATAAACTCTATGAGATAGATAGTATTATTTTCCTAGTGATGAAACTAAGGCCTGGAAAAGTGAGGTAAGTGGCTCTTTCTTGCTTCAGGCCTGGAACACGTAAAACTTCCAACCTCCAACCTCCACCCTATGTTACAAAGAGTCTTTGTCCTGGAGTTTATATAGTCCTACCACTGTTTTTTTTTACTGCCCCAACCAGATACCAGTTTATTAGAGACACCATTCATACAACTGTGGGCTTGAACTAGGAACTTTTAAAAGTAAAGGTACCTGTGTATATGAACACAAGTAAATCTGAGTGCTTTTTACTTCTCCCCTTTAAGGTACACCCCAGCTTCTGGGTAGTTTCAGAAGGTGTGGTGTTCTCTGGTCTTCCCTAGGCCTTGGAGTACAGGTTGGTTCAGCCTGAGTGCTGTACTATCCCTGGTTCCTGACTTCTCTATGGTCACACAGAGTCAGCTCTGTACAAACCTGGGTGTTGGAAGAAAAAAGGCAAAGAAATTGTGGCTTCTGGCTCTTTTCCTGCAGCTGAAACAAAGGATAAAGGAAATTGGACTGATGAGAAAGCTCTTAGAGGTCTTTCTGAAGTTCTCAGGACCTATAACCCTGCAGGAGCCAGGCTATTGAACCTCCTTTCCTCTTCTACTGCGAGTACCCTAGGAGTGAGGGGGCACAACACCAGCTGTTGTAGTCCTTCTTCCTCCAAGCCACTCTCTAGCCCATTTTTTCTCCAGGAAGGAGGAGGAGTCAGCAATTGTTTTGCTGTTCTAGTCCCCCTGAGCTTTCTCAAGACTAATTTCATAGGTACGTTTCGGAATGTCATCAATGTGCTACTTAGACTCTACGTTAAAAACCCTGGCATCACCAAGGCTACACAGAGCAGCTTTCTTAGCTTTCCTGCACTGCCCACTCTTCCTACTGCTGACTCCAGAGATTTAGCTTCATGCCTGTAGAAAAGTGATAGAAATTATAGTCATTTTATGCTATAATTTGAATCCACTAGCCGCTAACACTATACAGGGTCGCTATGAGTTGGAACCAACTTTAGGGCACTTAACAACAACAAATGTGGAAAGCACTTCCTTTTTTTAGAAACCACTTTTGCTTAGTTACACTGCAGGAAAGATTAATTACTAGAAAAGGACATCATGGTTGGTAACGTGCAGGCTCAGCAAAAACAAAGAAAACCTTTAGTGAGGTGGATTCATTGACACAACAGCCTCAACAGTGGGCTCAAACAAATCCAAGATCATGTAAACATAGCAAGACCCAACAGCCTTTCATTCTGGTTTACATAAGGTCGCCATGACAGCAATGGTAACTAACAATAACAGTGCATGAAAACGATGATGCATAACATTAAATATATTCATTGAGCTTTGAGAATAAGTTTTATTTGATTACAAACACTAACATCAATGTCTGGATGCTGAGGCACTATACCTTATGCTTCATCTGTTGTGACTGATCACTTACAACCTTAAAAACCCAAAGGGAACTCTGCTCATAATCACAGGTCATTTCACCAGGAAACACGCTGGTGTTTCCTTCTCTTCCTTTGAAGAGCTCAGCAGGTGGCCCTTTTGTAAGAGTTTGGTTGAGATCATTTGAGCATCACTATAGCCAGTAACTGAGTGGGGGATTCTGGCCAAGTCAAGGTAGACATTATCATTGTTAATTACATCCAGTTTCGTTAGGCTGTGATAATTATGTCTGATTTATTTGCCTTGCAGAATGTGCCTAAGCCTGGACACAAAAGAACAGATTCTACCCACAGCAGCAATGAATCTGAATACATCTTTAGCTCTGAATTTGCAGAAACTGAAGATATTCCATCAAGGACAGAGGTACATTTTAGATTCCTGTTTCTAAAAGGAGGGTGTGACCATGCAGTTATTCACAGGCTACACTTCATTACAGAAGGGACCCCATCACCCGTCAACACAGCATTGGTTCTAGACTAATTATTCTTGTAGGTGCTTCATAGCTGTATTCATACTTAGTGCATATGTTTTTAGCTACTCATATTTTATTATTTATTTTAGTATCATTTTGTTGGCCAGATTCTCCCTTTTGTTATTTGATTTTACACTTCAATATATTCTGTGTATAAAAATATAACCTGTCCAAATATATATATATATCCTGTCATGAGCTTATTTCAGACTCAGGTATACTTACCAAAAAAAAAAAAAAAAAAAGGCAACCCTATTGTTGTGAAGTACCATCGAGTCAGTTCTAACCCATAATGATCCTGTATAGGGTTTCCAAGGAGCAGCTGATGAGCTTGAACACCAACCTTGCAGTTCAAATGGCTTTGCAGTCTGGCACATTAACCCAGCGCCACACCAGGACTCCTAGAACATGATAAATCCCAGTGGCCAAGAGTTAACAAGACTGCTTCTTCTCTTTGATTTCAGTTGTTACCAATGTAATTTTCTCCCACAGAAATGCATGGAAAATAGTTTAGAAATCCTTTTTGATGTTTTATGCTATACAGTATGAAACTTAAATGACTTATTGCTCTAACTATAACACTACAGTAAAGTTAAATTGTTCCCAAACCAATTCTCAGATCTTTTCAAATATACTCTTAATTTTAATAATGGGCCATTCAAGCACAACTGTTTTGTTTTCATATCATGTTTTGAGAAAATGACCAAGTCAGAAATAGACTTCTTCTGACAGGACAGCAAAAGAAGTTGGACGATTCTTCTTTCTCGTCTTAGTTTACTTAGTAATGAAGAGTTTCTGCCTTCTCATTCATTTTGAAGAAAAATGTTCCCTTAAAGCAATCTTTCTGTTAAATGAAGCTTCAGAGATGCTATTTTATCTCTGAGTATGATAATGACGTTCTTGGTTAAAAACAATTTGTCTAATGTTTTATCTGTTTCTGAAGCTGTTTTATCAGTAGGACGTGGTCCTAGCTGTTGGAGTTAACAAGACTAAACTTCTGAAGGACACAAACGAAGCAGAAAAGTCTATGCTGGTTGGCAATATTCCAAAGACAATGCAGCCTATGAAAACCCAGGCTTATAAATGAGAGGAACTAATGGTTGATTATTTTTATTAGAATGCAACTATTCCTGGTAGTTACTGAGTGAGTAAAGGAGCCCTGATAGCAGAGTGGATTACGAGCTGAGCTGCTAATGGTCAGAAGTTCAAATCTACCAGTTGCTCTGCAGGAAAAAGATGAGGCTTTCTACTCCAGTAACAATTTACAGCCTCAGAAACCCTCTACAGAATCCCTACTAGTCAGAACTGACTCGATGGCACTTAGTAACAACAACTAAAAGGGTTAAATAATTGAAAATTATCAGAGACATATTTATCATTAAAAGATGAACAGACATTAAAAATACACTGTGGTGGTTAAGTACCATCAAGTCTGTTTGAACTCACAACGACCCTATATATAGGGTTTCCAAGGAGTAGCTGGTGAATTTGAACCACCAACTTTGCAATTCAAACCAACCTTATGGTCTACTGCTTATCCTACAGCATCCCACCAAAATTACATTGTAAATAATCTGGAAGTTTATTTGTTGGGTGCACAGATAAATTTCTTTATGAGTGAAATTTGGTAGTAATTTTTACTTAGGAAAGATGCGGTCTTGATTCTGCTCTGTAAGGATAGCCTTACTTAGTATAGAGCTCATAGTCTTAAACTTTATCTTCCCATTAAACATTACAGAGTGGACGTAAGAAAACATTTAGGTATGATCATTTAGTGAGTAAAAAATCGTGACAGTCAATAAAAGCCCCATTAGTTGAGCTGATTCTTATGTCTTTTTTTTTTTTTTTTTTTTTTTAAGGAGCTCTGGTAGCATAGTGGTTACGAATCGGGCTGCTAGCCTCAAGGTCGGCAGTTCAAAACTGCCAGCCGTTCCATGGGAGAAAGATGAGGCTTTCTGCTTCCATAAAGATTTACAGCCTTGGAAACCCTGTGCAGGGTCACTATGAGTCGGAACCGACTCCACGATTCTTAACAACAACAACTTGTCTTTTTCAGAACAGAATCACATTGAACTTGGTACTACTCACAATTTACAAAATTCCATGTTCGTTAGTGAAACTAATGAATATGAAAACTATTCAACCTTATCAAAACACACAGAAATACAAATTAAAAATAGCAGTGAAATGCTGCTTTTGATCTGTCAGCTTAGCTTTTTTCTTTCTTTCTTTCTCTGAAGTCAGTATTGTTTCAGGTTAGGTAGCAGTTGTTGATAGAAGTGTAATTTACCAGACAATTTACCAACTTCTATCAAGACAAGTCAAAACATAGATGTGTAGATATTTATATGCTGGAATGTTTATTGTAGTAATATTGCAACAGCAGAAAGCAACAGTCTCACTGCCTATCAGTAAGATGATTTAAGCAGTTAATGGTACACCTGCTTATATTTAGTCAGCCATTAAAAATCATGATTTTAAGTATCATTATAAAATTGGAAAACAATGATATGTAACACTAAGGATAATACCAAATCATAATGAAAATATGATTTCTATTTAAATATATAGTGGTATGGAAAAAAGACTGGGCAGAATTTATGATTTTTCTTTATTTTCTATAAAAAATGGTTTTACGTTTATAATCAGAAAAATAAAGCAAAGTATCCTTTTTAAAATTTATAATTATTGAAAATAAGGTTTACTAATCACTTAAAATATTAACTTTGACCATTTAAATAAATGTTATTTTTTGTTCTCGCTTTCTTTTTCTCTGTCCCCTTTCCTCTACTCTCCTTCCCTTTCTCACCCACATAAAGATTTTTTTTAATTCTCACCATTAAATCTAATGAATCAATTATTTTATCTTTTAACTCATTAAAAGTTAAAGTGTGAAGTAAATAAAGTAAAACAAGATGACATTCTCAGAACTTCCATGATGATAGGTAGTTCTTTCTGGTTTTGAATTTTTTAGCTTTAATTGGTATTCCTTTATTTATCCTAGCAGATTTCACAATATTTCTCTAAGATATAACTAACTGGCATATATCCTTCAGATACAAATGTATATGTATATATGTTGTTGTTAGGTGCCATCAAGTCAGTACTGACTCATAGCTACCCTATGTACAACACAGAAAGAAACAATGCCTGGTCCTGGGTCAACCTCATAATTGTTGCCACACTTGTGAGCCCATTGATGCTGCCACTTTGCCAATGCATCTCGCTGGGTGTCTTTCTCTGTTTCTCTGACCCTCCACCTTACCAAACATGATATCCTCCTCCAGCAACTGCTCCCGCCTGACAATATGTCTGAAGTATGAGAAATGAAGTCTGGCCATCCTGGCCTCCAGGGAGCACTCTGGCTGCACTTCTTCCAACACAGATCTGTTTGTTCTTTTGGCAGCCCATGGCACTTTCAATATTCTCCTCCAACACCACAACTCAGAAGCATCAATTCTTCTACGGTCTTCCTTATTTACTGCCCAGCTTTCGCATGCACATGAAGTTATTGAAAATACAGTGGCTTGGGTCAGGCACATCTTAGTCCTCAAGCTGACATCTTTGCACTTGAACACTTTAAAAAGGTCTTACATATTCATATCTTTTTATCCCATAGCTATAGGGTGGCTATGAGTCGGAACCGACTCCATGACACTTCACAACAACATATGCATATTCTCCTTCTAGTTTTCTGTGTGTCTAATCTTAGTATATATGTAAGCTGGCTCGGCACCATTTTAGAAATTTACCTGATTACAAAAGAAGTGCATTCTCGTTACAAAAAAATCCAAATATAGGTATGTGTAAAATAGAAAACCACCACTCATCTGTCGGTTTGTCGTACTATAGTGACCTGCATGTTGCTGTGATGGTAGAAGCTATACATGCCACCGGTATTTTAAACACCAGCAGAGGACACCCATGGTGGGCAGGTTTCAGCTGAGCTGCCAGACTAAGGAGAAGCAGATGACTTCTGAATGTTTAACCCCAGAAAACCATATGAGTAGAACTGGAACACTGTTAGATAGTGTTGAATATTGAATATTGAAATGTGATGAATAGCACCAAAATATTATCAGATATTGTGCTGGAAGATGAGCCCCTCAGGCTGGAAAGCACTCAAAATACAACTGAGGAAGAGCTGCCTCTTCAAAGTAGAGTTGATCCTGATGACATGAATGGAATAAAGCTTTGGGGACCTTTATTTGCTGATGGGGCACAACTCAAAATGAGGAGAAACAGCTATACACATCCATTAATAACCAAAACATGGAATGTACGAAGTATGAATCTAGGAAAATTAAAAGTTGCCAAAAATGAAATGAAACACATGAAGTTCGCTCACCTAGGCATTAGGGAGCGGAAATGGACTGGTATTGGCCATTTTGAATCTGACAGTCATGTGGTTTACTATGCTGAGACTCACAAAGAGGAATGGTATCACATTCATGATCAAAAAGAATGCGTCAAAATCTATCTTGGAATATAATGCTGTCTGTGATAGGATAGTTCTGGTGTGGGGCTGTTGGATAAGCACTGAACCATGAAGTTGGTTTGAACCACAAAGCCAGTGCATCAGACACACCAGCTGCTCCTTGGAAACCCTGTACAGGGTCACTGTGTGTCAGACTTAACAACAACAAAAACAAAGAAGACCACTTAATACCACTGTTATTCAAATTTATGCAATAACCACTAATGCCACTGATGATAAAATTGAAGAATTCCACCAACTTCTTCACTCTGAAACTGATCCAACATGCAGTCAAGATGTATTGATAATTAATAGTGGTTGGAAGCAAAGAGTAAGGATTGATAGTAAAAAGCATGACCTTACTGATAAAAACTATGGTGGAGATCTATGAATGATAGAATTTTGCAAGACCAATGACTTATTCATTACAAATACCTTTTCTAAACAACGTAAAAGATGATTCTACACATAGACCTCACCAGACAGAATATGCAGAAATCAAACTGACTACATCTGAAGGAAGACATAGTGGAAAAGCTTCATATCACCTGCCAAGATCAGGCCAGGGGCCGACTGTGGAACAGACATCAATTGCTCATATTCAAGTTCAGGCTGAAACTGAAGAAAATTAAAACAATTCCATGCGAGCCTAAATTTGACCTTTAACATATCCCACCTGAATTTAGAGATCATCTGAAGAACAGATTTGATGCATTAGACACTAATGACTGAAGACCTGAAGAGTTGTGGGACGACATCAAGAACATCATATAGGAAGAAAACAAAAGGTCATTAATAAGATAAGAAATATGGAAAAAACCAAAGTGGATGTCAGCAGAGACTCTAAAACTTGCTCTTCAGCATGGAGATGCTAAACAAATGGAAGAAATGAGGAAGTAAAAAAGCTGAGCAGAAATTTTAAAAGAGCAGCTTGAGAAGACAAAGTCAAATACTATAGACAAATATGCTAAGACCTAGAATTGGAAAACCAAAATGGAAGAACACATTCAGCATTTCTCATTCTGAAAGAACTGAAGAAAAATTCAATCCTCCACTTGCAATATTGAAAGATGCTATGAGCAAAATATTGAATGATGCAGAAAGTATCACAAGAAGATGGAAGGAATACACAGAGTCACTGTACCAAAAAGAAATGGTCAATTGCAAGAGATAGCCAATGATACTGAGGGAAGAAGTCCAAGGTATACTGAAGGCAGAGAACAAGGCACCGAGAATTGATAGAATGCAAACTAAAATCTTTCAACAAATTGATGTAACACTGGAGGCACCCCTTCATCTATGATAAGAAATTTGAAATCTGCCTGCCAATTGATTGGAAGAGATTCATGTTTGTGCCCATTCCAAAGAGAGGTGACCAGTGGAAAGCAAAATCACAGGGCAATATCATTAATATCACATGCAGATAAAATTTTGCCAGAGGTAATTCAAAAACGGTTGAAACAGTACATTGACAGGGAACTGGCAGAAGTTCAAACCGGATTCAGATGACGTCAGATGGATCTTGGCTGAAAGTAGAGAATACAAGAAAGATGTTTACTTGTGCTTTATTGACTATGCAGAGGCTTTCACTGTGAGGATAATGATAAGTTAAGCATGGTGAAGAGTGAGTATTCCAGAACACTTCTATGTGCTTAGGAAAAAATTGTTCATAAACCAAGAGGCAGCCATTCAAACAGAGTAAAGGGACACTAAATGGTTTATAATCAGGTAAGGTGGGTATCCAGACTGTATTATTTCACCATACTAATTTAACCTGTGTGCTGAGCAAATAATTTGAGAAGCTGGAATGTATCAAGAAGAACATGGCTTCAGAATTGGAGGAAGATTCATTAACAGCCTGTAATATGCAGATGATACAACCTTGCTTGCTGAAAATGAAGAGGATTTAAAATACTTACTGATGAATATCAAAGACCACAACCTTTGGTTTGGGTTATACCACAATGTAAAGAAAACAAAAGTCCTCATCACTGGACTGATATAAGGGGAAAAGATTGATGTTGTCAAAGACTTCATTTTACATGGATCCATTATCAACACTACTGGAAGTAGGAGTGAAGAAATTTTTTTAACTGTGTTGCATTAGGCACTGTAAAGAGGTCTTTTGCTGACGATTTGCCTAATGCACTGTCCTTTCATTTCTTCACTGCTGATTGCCCTGAGTGTTAATTGTGGATTCAAGCAAAATGAAGTCTTTGACAACTTCAATCTTTTAAAAGTCATGTATTTTTAACAAAACAAGGTCGTCACATTCTTAATCTCCTGCAACTTGTATTTTTCACATAATACTTTTATTTAAGACGTCTTTGGCTTCTCAAATAGATTTACACTTTTTTTTTTTTTAACAGCTACAAAATATATTTTGGCTATAACATGATTTATTTAAGCAACCCTCTTATTCACTGATACTTGGGTTGTTTCCCTTTTATTTATTTATTTTACAATTACAAAACAATGTTACAGTGAACGTTCTTTTCTCTGTATACTTTTGTGCACTTGAGAAAGATGAGGCTTTCTACTCCTGTAAAGATTTACAGTCTCAGAAATCCTCTCCATGGTTGCTATGCGTGAGAAATGACTGCATAGCAGTGACTTTAATGTGGTGTTAGTATCATGTGAAATATTGTTTCTAATATAAGCTATCTTTTCAGTCTTTCCAAAGGATAGGAAAAAAAGTGTGATTTCATTGTCACTTCTCCAGTAATTAGCTAGGTTGAGCATCTTTTCATAGTTCTCTGGCCATTTGTAATTCTTCTGAAATTTGCATGTTTTTCACTGAACTAGTCTTCATTTTCTCATTGATTTATATATCTTCTGCCTGGCACACCTTGACCATGCTGTGATTTCTGGGGTTTAGGAGCCAAGTGAGAAGAAGGTACCTCTGGACATGTCATTGTTCCTCAAGCTTCAGAAGCGGGTTACAGAGCTGGAGCAAGAGAAGCAGGTGATGCAGGATGAGCTTGACCGCAAAGAAGAGCAGATGCTCCGAAGCAAGGCAAAGGTACAAAGCACTGCCCCACCCCTGAAGCCAGGGCAAACCAAAGAGCTAAGGCTGGGACTTTGTCCACTTGAACTGTTCCCACTTCAATGGAATGTCTGCCCAGAAGTAACATAGCCAAGCAGCATGTGGATAAAGTTATTGTTAAGTGCCATCGAGTCAGTTACAACACATCGTGACTCTGTAGTGAGGACAACATTCTCCTTTACTTGCTTTCTGGAGAGCAGCAAGTAAATATTAAAAAATGTGACAACTGAAATATAAAGTGCTGATTTTATATTTTCCCTAGGAAGAAGAAAGACCACAAATTAGAGGTGCCGAACTGGAGTATGAGTCACTCAAGGTAATGGCAAATTTCTGCCCAAGACACTGAATATCTTGTTTTGGCAAGTGTTGCAGAGGCCTGCACAGAGTCTCTCTTTTCCTCAAATAAATATACTCAACCTTAAGGATTGGAGGTTGCCCTAGAGGCCGTTAGCCTTATTTAGGTGTTACTTCTAGCCTTGTGTTGTTTCCTTTTGTAAATTTGGTTTCAAAATAGGAACAGGAGCAATGACCACCATTTGAGGCTGTAGAGATTAGTAAAGGTGGTGGACTCTATAGAGACTGACAGGTTGATTGATCTGTAAGGGATTAGCTCCCGTGATTATGACGGACTGACAAATTCAAAATCTGTTGGCCAAACAAGATTCCTAGTTTGGCTTCCAAAATCCATAGGTCATGCTATAGAAAAGATGAGAGTGAAGAAGGTCTGGCCAATTGCATATTTATAGTCTGGAGGTAACGTACGCCCCAGGGAAACTCAATTTTGATTCTTAAAACCTTCAACTGATTGGATGAAGCCCATTCCCATTATGCAGGGTAAGATTACTCAAGGGTCACTGATTTAATCACATGCAACTACTTCATAACCATGTCTGGACTAGTGTTTGAACCAAACAATGGGCACCATAGCCTAGACACAGTGACACTTAAGGGGGCTTCAAAAAGTTTGTGGAAAAATGAATTGAGAAGTAATGGAATTTTTCCATGAACTTTTTTTGAACTCCCTCAAAAGATTAGCCATCAATCAATGTCTTACTACTTTTTTGCTTTTACAAATTATATTCTAGAATGTTTGGGAAATTACACAAAGGCTTAATGATTACAACCAAACAAAGCTAAAAATTAGAAAAGTCATAAAATAGTATAAAGAAATTCAATGTTATTCAAAAGCCTTTTACATGTATTTGAGAATTCCTAGGCACTTTCCAAACTGCCATGAACTTTTTTGTTTTGTTTTTCATTAATAGTACTTCAAGACTCCTCTTTCTGGTATGATTTAGAACATAATTCCTGCCATCAATAGGACTCTATCCTCTAGATTTCCCACTTACAGTGGTTCAGAAACCTGAGTACTGCTTCCTCTCCAGGCTGTATGGCGTCTTTGTATAATGAGAAGTCGTCTTGTCTTCCACCTTCCCAAACCCACAATTCTCTCATCAGCTCCTTTCCCTGGAGATAGTTAGAACTCTCCCACAGATACTTAATAAACATTTGACTAATAATACCTTCAATTTATTTTACAGTACTATCAGTGGTAGAGGCTGATCTTCAATTCATGTCTCCAGACTAAGGAAATTTTCTAAGATGTCCCTGGTTCCTGTCATTACTTGTTTAAAATGAATTTTCAAAATAAACAATAGATAGAAAAATCTATCTATAGATACGAAGGGGCTCCAAAACTTAATGGGAAAATGGAGTTAAAAGATAATGGACAACACATATTAAAAGTAAAGTAAAATAAGTAATAAAAGAAAAAATTAAAATACTAAGTGAGATGAAAGGGAAGAAAAAAGATAATGGAATTTTTCAAGTCCCCTTATTGTTATATAGTGGTGGCAGTGGTGGCTGTGTTCCATGGAGTCGGTTCCAACACATGGAGACCCCGTACGGGTTTCTGAGGCTGTAAATCTTTACGGGAGCAGAAAGCTTCATCTTTCTCCCGCGGAACAGCTGGTAGTTTCAAATTGCTGACCTTGCAGTTCGCAGCCTGATTCATAATATATAGTATCACCTTTTAAGTCCCTAAAAGGGTCCTTTTACCCTTTCTAAATTATAACAAGTAAATCTCTTGCTTTATCAGTGGAAGTATAACTTAGGTGGTATTTATATCTCTGGAAAAAGAAAAGGGTCACAGAGAAGAATCATCTCTATTATTCTTACTCTCCATTGCCTTTTTGTATTCTTTGTCTAGAAGACCAAAGTCAGTTTTGACTCATAGCTACCCTGATTAAGGTTTCTCAGGCTGCTTATCTTTGCAGGAGCAGAAAACTTCAACTTTCTCCTGTGGAGCTCAAATTGGCAGCCTTGTGGTTGGCAGTCCAATGCTTATAATACTGAACCACAGCACCCCCATTGTGGCATGCACATAAACAGAGAGGTAACCATAGTTTTGAAGGACACACCCAACCCCAAATAACATCCCACTGGCATTTCACTGGTCCAGGCTGTACCCCTTCGGACCACACCCCGAAATATAGATGAGAGCCTTTTCTGAACCTTTGTTAAAATGCATGTGACACATGGAGTGTTCAGAAGGCCATTTCATGGTTGTATTCATTAGCTTAATTGGCATCTGTAAGAATCAGTTTGGGCATCACAGAGAACCTGGCTAGATCAGATTGAGAAACAATCCACATGAGTGATACTGTCAGCAATATGTTAACAGTGGCTAGGCCTGCACAAGGTCCAGCGTGATAAAACTAGGGCAATCAGGTCCACGGTGGCAAAACAGAGAGGAATGCTAAAGACAAAATGTGTGCCCTGGTCAGTGTTGCCAAGGGCCAGTCCCCTTACTATATAGACAAGTATCTTTCCCTTTTCTTCTCTGTCCCTCTCAGTCGTTCTCACATGGTTTGGGCAGATGAGGCAAAGTACATGCCTGATATGAGTGTGGCATTTTGCTAGGATGGGACAGGCCAAGGGGATGGGAATAGGAATCTGTTCTCCAGCTCTATTCCCTCTGCCTGCCTCACTCAAAAGTGGACAAATAGAGACATTCTCTGTACCATGTTAAAAATGAAGCCCAGACCACAAAGTTCCCCAGTATGAAACCAGTGGTTCTCAGAAGTGTTGTCCAGAGTACCAGCAACATCTGGTTAGCTTGGAAATGGAAATTTGCAAGCTCACCCCAGACCTACTAAATCAGAGACTCTAGGTGTGGAGCCCAGCAACCCCCAGGTGATGATCTGATGATCCAAGATCTCCACATTGAAGACTGGGAAGCTTTGCATTAGAACTTAGGCTACAGTGCACAGGCATCCTTGTGTTTTCTATTACAGAGTGAGCAATATGAACCTGATTACCAGTTGATGGGAGACTAGAGATGGGAAGGAATTTTCATCTTCATCAAGAATGGATTAATTCATGAAAGAAAGAGTTCTTAAACTGGGAGGGGGGGCACTTTACATAGTTTTAATATAACATAATGAAAGGTTTGATGTGGTGTAATTAACCCAAGATTGCTTCTCTAGGAAGAAGCAACAAAATATTTGGCCCTTATACAGACGTGTCTCATTTTCCACTATCACAGGCCTTTGTCATGTGCTTAATAAGGCACCATGGTGCTTTTAAAGGTCTGTTTCCCAACCGGTATCTTAATGACACTTTTGTTTTGATGTCAGTTTCATTCTTTTCTGGGCTCTCTTTGCCATTGACGTATATATTCATCTGGGTGGCTAAGAAAGAGGTGGCCCCTCTTCCCCTGCTTCCTCCCAAGGCTTCTTTGAACCACTTTAAAAGCATGCCACACAGGCAAGAAGCTTGTAAAAGCAATCATTTGTTATCAAAATATTAAAGGGAAAATCCATTTAAATAGTAATTTTTTTTCCCCAAGAAGATACAGCCTCAGATGTCAGTGGTTTTCATTTTGCTTTACAAAGGCAATAATAGAGCACTACTCACGATTTCAAGGATCTACCCATTCTGAACTATGTATCAGAAATGTTAGGGGGCTTCAGAAGTTTGTGGAAGAATTCCTTATCGTTTCATTCCATTTTTTTGTCACAAACTTTTTGAAGCTCCCTTAAACATGACCAGCGAGACCCTCAAACTTGCCCTTTAACTAACTGCCAAACAATCCCGGGCTCCTTAGGACTGGGCTAAACTCACTCCTTGGAACTCAGTAATCTCTCTATGCCTGTGAACACACCCTGAGTCATCTTAGAATAAATTTGACTCTGGAATTTGGGTTAATGATGCAAACTATCATTCACCTTGCACAATTCCACTTGATATAAGACCTCCTTAATTTGAAGAGCAGGGTTTTCAACAGAACACAGGAAGTCATTCACTCGGGTAGCTCTGATGATCTTTTCTAACCGAAGCCTTCTAGCTTGAGGAAATTCAACACTCCACTGTAAAGTTGAGGATGACAGCAATGAACTTTTCTTTGTCTCTTCAATGCAGCGTCAAGAACTAGAATCAGAAAACAAAAAACTGAAAAATGAACTAAATGAGTTACGCAAGGCCCTTAGTGAGAAGGGTGCCCCAGAGGTGACTGCTCCGGGTGCCCCCGCCTACCGAGTCCTCATGGAACAGCTGACCTCTGTGAGTGAGGAGCTCGATGTCCGCAAGGAGGAAGTCCTCATCTTGAGGTCTCAGCTGGTGAGCCAGAAAGAAGCCATCCAACCCAAGGTAAGCATGAGCAAATGGCCTTATCTCTAATTTATGACGGAGCAAACTTGTAGGAGATTTTTTCCCTAATTTCAAATTCATCATTAAAAAAAAAAAAAATTCAGTGTTGTTTTAAAACTATTCAACATGCCATGTGAAGTGAGTACAACGCTAGTGAAATCCCAAATGCTCTCCAGCGTTTCACCTCTCACTATGAGCAAAGAGCTTTAGACTTGAATCTTTGATAGTAACTTGGCCACAGTCAACTTCAATCTAAAGTAAAAATACTGTTAAATACAAAAATTTACGTATACTCTTAAATGTAAAAATTGGCTTGCTGTGGGAGGCATTAAATGCTGCCATGAAATTCTTTGTTGAAAATTGGTTGCTTAGCTATTACAGGTAGCATGTAACAAACCTGTTCATGACATCAGTGAGTGGAGTTACAGGGAGATTACTGCTCACTAAAGGGATTCTGCTCAATGGCGGGGCTCAAAAGACTCAGACACTTGGCGATCTAGATGGCCATTTGAAGTCCTTCCCAATCCTCAGGTAACTGGAGACCAAACACAGCCGTATGCTGATGAGACGTAGGCCTTTTTGCCATTTGCCATCAGGGAATGTCTGAGTAATCACTTTGAAAACCTGGCCTGTGTCCCTCCCCAAGTATACACAGTTACTAGGAACTGAAGCAATCAAGTCTTCCGACTCCGTGACCTGTCACGTAAAAAACGCCCATGACATATAAAGAACTGGCTGCTTGAAAGGCTGAGTGTATTCTTCTTAGAATTGGCATTTCAGCATGTGGTTAAGATACTGTACCTGGTACACATGTTTGATTTGATAAAGCAATTCACACCTGGGATTTACACTCATTTAGAAAACATCAAAATCTGAACATCAGCTATGTGACTAAATATTCTTGGGCAAAAGTCCCATAAGCAAATAGAGTTACAAAAAGAAATGGACTCCATTATTAGGCAGACCATGACCCCTTAAGTCTGAAATGAGAAGAGTTCAGAAGATGATGCTTGGTTTTGGCTTGTCCATACAGCATTCACCTTCCCCAGAGACTGGCTCGGTTGATTCCAAGGGCTACCACGGTACCTTGAGAAAACAATACTCCCGCATACTGCCTCCAGCAAAGTCCAACGTCAAGATGCCTTTCCCAGGTTCCCTTGTGTCAAACTGGTATTCTCACAAGGCATTATATTGAAAGTTAAGGGAAAGAAGAAGAAAGATGAACCAGAGAACATAAAAACGATATTGCCAAGAGCGTTTTGGCCTCACACACTCTCACCGACCTCACTCACATATCCCATGTGAACAGCACTGCTCTCTAGACTCTCATAGGCTGACCCTGTCTAACCAAAGCCCCTGACCTCCCAGCCCCCAGCCTACACATGGCCATTCTGTCTCAGCAGTCTTGTTCTTTCCTAGCCCATGACACTGATTCAGACCTCTCCGGCGCCCCAGAGCTGTGTTACCCCAGTTTGTTTCCAGTCAAAGGGAAACACCATTTCACAACTGCTTTGCAGGGAAGGCAATGGTGACTGACTCCCAGTGAGCCCAGCCAGGGCTAGCTTATCTGCTCTACCTCCACAAATATTTCCGGAGGCCTCACTTGGATAAATAACCTCCAGATGGGGGTATAATACAGTAACTCTCACGAATCGCTGATAAAAATTTCATTCATATGCATTAATAGGAGAGACATTCTCTCACATACTCAAAATTATTATACAATCAGAAAAACCTAAAGCTCTCAAAAATGATCTTATGCACTTATTTTTGGGAAGTTATAACTATTATCACATAGAGATATATTAATGTCTACCTCATGCCAGTTCCATGAATTTAAATTTACTTACAGAGCAAATTTTAGAAGAAGCAACTCATGGGTGTTTTTGCAGTTTTATCTGTATGATAGCGACCCATTGATGAAATTTATGGTACTAAGGGTTTACTGTTTTCTTTCATTTGTTTCCTTATGCTTGCTGACTTGTGATTTTCAGGATGACAAGGTAATTAATTATAAGCTTTTTAAAAGTTTTGGGTAAATACATCTCTCTTTTAAAAAAATATGAAATATATATGACAAAAAGTTTGTGATTTTAATCATTTTTCAGTATATGACTAATAACATTAATGACATCCACCATGAGGTGCTACATCACCACTATCCATTTCTAAAAGTTTGACATCATCCCAAACAGAAACTCAGCACTCCTTCCTTGATAACTCCCATCCCTTATCTCCCCAGGCCCTGTTAATCACAAATAACCTTTTGTTTCTATGCATTTGCATGTTCTAGATATTTCATATAAGTGGAATCATATAATAGTTGTACTTTTGTGTCCAACTTAGTTCACTCAGCACAAAGTTTTCAAGGTTCATCCATGTCATAGCAGGTTATCAAAACTTTATTCCTCTTTATAACTGAATAATAGTCCATTGTATATATATGTTATCCATTCATCTGTTGTTGGACACTTGAGTGGTTTCCACTGTGGACTTTTGTGGAAAATGCTAGAGTGAACATTGGTGTACATGAATCTGTTTGATTCCCTGCTTTCAGGTTTCAGGTATGCACCTAGGGATGGAATAACTGGGTTATACAATTCCATATAATCCTATTTTTAACTTTTTTAAGGAACCACCAAGCTGTTTTCCATAGTGGTTGCACCATTTTATATCCCTCCAGCAGTGTACAAGGGTTTTAATTTTTCCAGGTTCTTACCAATACATGTTATTTTCTGTTTTTTTTTATAATAGTCATCCTAGTAGATGTGAGGTGACACCTGATTGTGGTTTTGATCTGCATTTTCTTATTACTAATGACCTTGCCTGGTATGGCACTGTGGGTTAATGTGCCAGGCTGCAAAGCCATTTGAACTGCAAGGTCAGCGGTTCAGGCTCACTCCTTGGAAATGCTATATAGGGTCGCTATGGGTCGGAATCGACTCGATAGCACTTAACAACAATGACCTTGAGCATCTCTTCTTATGCTTTATGACCGTTTGTGTATCTGCCTTAGAGATGTGTCTATTCAAGTTCTTTGAATATTTTAAAATGTGATTAATAGTCCTTCTGTTGATAGTCCTAATGTTGTTGTTGTTGTTGTTAAGTGTCCTCAAGTGGGTTCTGAGGCATAGTGACCCTATTGTATAGGGTTTTCAAGGAGAGACTGGTGAGTTTGAACCACTGACCTTGTTGTGGTCCAAACTGACCTTGAGGTCTAGTGCTTTATCCCATAGTGCCACACCAGGACTCCTCTTTAATCCTAGTTTTAGCTTATAGATGTCTTTCAATATATGTGATTGATGTTTTCTGGTCATAGAGTCTATTTTGATATTTGCAAATTAATTTTATTTTATTTTTAACTGTTTGGGAAGTCAGTGGGGAAATAATGGAAGTATGAGGCACCTGTCTGGATTATAGAGGGTTCTCCATGATTTCTAATGCAGTCAGCTCTGAGACTCACTCTGCTAGTAATGGGGAACATCCCATAAGTTGGGGAGATGGAGTCTGTAACTTGGAATACATTCAAGACTCTGCAGAGTGCTCTCATTAGGAGAAAAGTGGTATTATTGTATTCAATTAAGAATGTTTCTTGTCAACATTGAAATCCAAAGGCAAGCATTTGTATTTCTTTCTAGGGTTCTAGTTTGAAGTGTATTCTAAGGCACCCTGCCTGGTAGCACTGTAGGTTAAGTTTGGGGCTGCTAACCACAAGGTTGATGACTCAAACCCACTAGCCACTCAATGAGAGAAAGATGAGCCTCTATGCTCCCATAAGATTATAGGGTCCTGGTGTGATACTGTGGGATGAGCACTGGACCACTAACTGCAAGATCAGGGGTTCTAACCTTCCAGTCACTTCTTGGAAACTAGGTCACTAGGCGTCCAACTGACTCAACAGCACTCAGCAACAATCACTATTAAGTTTCCTTCGTTGTAAGATTTGGCTTTAGCATCGATCTTGACTAAAGGACCAGATATATTTAGACAAATAGACTGGGCCATTGGGTTCGGAAGTGAATTCTCTTTAAAGTCTCTAAGCAGTGATGCTACTTGTCCATTCTTGCTTTGGTTTAGGGGAAACGAATATTGAATACATTGGTTGTCAGGTTAGGAAGAAATTAAAAGGAAAGTTAAAGCAGTAGCAGAAAAGTCTTTTATACAAAATCATTCGTAATTCTGACCTGCCAGATGCTTAATTCAAAAGCTTATGCACCATGCTGTACTGTACAAGAATAAAAAAAAAACATTGAATAACAGCAGATGGTAGAAATTTCCAAGGAGCTAAATCCTTTACCATTTATATATACTTTAAGATGTGAGAAAAAATGTAATTTTGCTGAAGTATATCATTTGAACACCACCTCCATTGTATTGAGTTTTCACTTTATGTCAAACTTCCAGTGTTTTATTACAATGTTTATTTCATTCTAACTGGTTGGTAAGTAGTAGAAAGAACAGCCTTATACATTACATTAAATAGGTGTTCAGTGTTACTGCTATTGTCCTAATGCTCTACCTTTTATATAAAGTTAGGTCGTCATTGATTTTATTTACAATCTTAGTAACTTTGTTGTAGTGCATTAAGGATTATCAGGAGAGGAAACTCAGCATGCCACGCTCTCCCCCTCAGCTGCACAGAACTAAGGTCAACAGGTGGTGCAGTGAACAGGTGGTACAGTGAACAGGTGGCGCAGTGAACAGGTGGCGCAGTGAACAGGTGGCGCAGTGAACAGGTGGCACAGTGAACAGGTGGCGCAGTGAACAGGTGGTACAGTGAACAGGTGGAACTCAGGTTGTTTTGAGTTCCTGTTGAGTCATTCTGACTCATAGCAACTCCATGTGTGTGAAGTAGAACGTTGCCTTAGTGTTTTCAAGCCTCTGACCTTTTGGAAGCAGATCACCAGACTGGTCTTCCAAGGTGCCTCTGGAAGGGTTTGAAAGAGTTAGGAGTCCAGGGCCTAATCACCTGCTCCACCCTCTTTTCTGGAGGAAAGAACTGTATGGGGTCAGATCTATTAAGATGAATCTTAATGTGGAAATGTATCATTTCTCCTTGCAGAATACAATGACAGATTCCACAATACTCTTGGAAGATGTACAAAAAATGAAAGATAAAGGAGAAATAGCACAAGCATATATTGGTTTGAAAGAAACAAACAGGTAAGTTGGATTCTTATTTCTTTCATTTTGATTTAGCCATCATGGTCTTTAGTCCTCAAGCCAGCCTCTTGAACAGTAAATCAAAAATTTTACGTTGCTTTATTGGATGTCAATAAATTGGACTTCAAAAGGAGGCCAAGATTTCAATGTATCCCCAGTAAAAATCCATTTCTAATAGAAGGTAGCATTATTGATAATGAGAGGAGCTGGGAAAGTATTCATTGCATCAAGGGAAGACTCTTTTTGTAGATTTAGAGGCTTGGCCTTGAGGAGGGTCCCTTGAGAAGAGCACTAGTTGCTCAGTGGTAGATGACTTGGGCAGTCACTTTAATTTGTTATTTGTCACGGTTGCTTGTGGGAGCTTGGTGGCTCTTGAGGATAAACACTGGACTGTGAACTACAAGGTTGGCAGTTTGAGCCCACCAGCCATTCGACAGGAGAAAGATGAGGCTTTCTGCTCCTGCAAATATTTCCAGGCTCGGAAATCCTATACAGGGTCACCATGAGTCAGACTTGGCGGCACCTAACAATAGCAGCATGAAGAAAGTTTTGAGTTATCTGGAGCCAACATCAGTTTTTAGTCATAAAACTCTAAAAGGGTTATAGGGTGGTACCTTGATCATTGAGACCAAGCTTTTGACATGTTCTCTAAGGTCTTCTTAAAAAATCCTAACTCTGGTCCTCGCTCAAGTAGTCATTTATATGAGCTTGCAGATGTAAATGCAGATGTAAATGACGTTACAGAAGGCATGTTGTTGTTGTTAAGTCTCATAGTGACCTTGTATAGTGATTTGGTGAGCTTGAACCGTTAACCTTTTTGCTCAAACCGTCTTTGTAGTCCAGTGCATTAACCCACAGCACCACACTAGGACTCCAGAAGGCATGTAGCTCTCTCTATATATATACTTGAGAGTCTAGGGAAAGTTAATGGAGAGTTCAACACTTGTGCTGTCATGAAATGATTGACACAGCCTCACGACTTCCCCAATAGCTCAGTTTATCACAGAATGAAGACTCAGGCTGGAATTCCTTCAGCCTTTTACCACCCATCTACCCAACAGAGCCTTAATAGGAATCAACCCTTGATCTTGAAAGGTTACTTTTGAAGTACCTTTTAAATGCTGGGCCATTTTAAAGAACATGACCAGTGATGTTTACAGAAAAAGACAAGTCTTGAAATTTGTATTATCACCGAGCAATGTAAGTCTCTTGATTCATAACATCAGGATTGGTATACACAAAAATTTTACAAACTAAAGATTACTGCCATGCAATAAGTAAGTACTTGTCTTATTTCTTTTATGGGCAAAGGTGGAGGATGCTCATAGAAGTGTTTGCATAAATTTAACATTAAATTTATTAATGTAAATCATAAATATATCTGATATCTAAGAATGCTTTAAGGAGCTCTGGTAGCATAGTGGTTACGAATCGGACTGTGAGCCTCAAGGTCAGCATTTCAAAACTACCAGCTGTTTTGTGGGAGAAAGATGAGGCTTTCTGCTCCTGTAAAGATTTACAGCCTCTGAGTTGGAACTGACTCCATGGCACATAAAAACAACAACAACAAAGAATGCTTTCATCAAGAAAGACCTGCATTACATTGCTCATCCTTTCAGTCATGTAATCATCAGATATGTACCATGTGCTTACTTCTCACCAGGCCCTGTGCCATCTACTGGAAATACAGCCATAAGCAAGGGAAACATAGTCCTAACAGTGCATATGGGCTGTTGGGGATACAGCCAAAGAGTTTGGACTTTATCCCATAGATAATGGAAGCTTTTGAAAGGTTTTAAGTAGGAAAGGCATGTGATGAGATTTCAATTTCAGAAAGATAACACTGGTTGCTCTGTAGAGTATGAACTGCAGTACTACAATATTGAAAGCATGAAGACTAGCTAAACTGTTACCACAGCTTAGTGACTGATTGTGGTAACACTTTGGAAGATACTTAGAAAGATGAGGCTAATAAGCTTTGGGACTTATTGGATGTGTAGGGAAGGGGTAGAAAGAAAAGGACACCTCTGAGGTGTCAGCTGTGGACAGTTGGTTGGATGTGGCAATGCCATTTCATGAATGTGGAACTAGGGTGTGGGGAAAAGCAGGTAGGAGGTGATCAGTAGGTTTACATAAGTTGAGTTTAAGGTGTCAGGAAGACGTACAAGGAGAGAAATCCATTAGGAAGGAGAGTATATAGACCTAGAGCCAGAAAAGAGGTGTGGCCTGAGCGATACATTTTTAAGTCATCAGTGTATAATAATAATTGAGACCATGCAAATAGATGAATTCACAAGGGAGAGATGGTAGAAGGAAGTAGAAGAACATTGTCTGAAAGTTGTTTTATATAAAAATAATGACAACAAAAGTACAACATGAGGAGTAAGAACCTGGGCTCTGGAGTTACATAGCACTGACCTCTGCTATTAGCAGCTGTGTGATCTCCACGAGTACCTGACAGCTAAGCTTGCCTGTCTTCCTCTGAAAGTGCGGCAGTGGATGTATGTTGAGTTAATGGGAGAATGAGGCGAAATAACACATGTGAAAGGATGTAGCACAATGTCTAAACCAAAAACCAAACCCACTGCCATCATGTCAGTACCAATCCCTTGTTGTTGTTGTTGTTGTACCAATGCATAGCAACCCTGTGCACAACAGAACGAAATACTGCCCGATCCTAGGCCAACCTTACTATTGTTGCCATGCTTGAGCCCATTGATGCTGCCACTTTGCCAAACAATCCCTAGCACTTAGTAAACACTTAAAAATACTATTTTTACTATCTGGATAGAAAAATTCTCTAATAATCTTTATCATGATTATTTATTCGCCATATGCAATACATATACCTAGTCTGTAGATTATATTTACAAGTGTGTGTACGAGGGGGCTTCAAAAAGTTGTTGAAAAGTAAAATTGAAAGATAATGGAATTTTCCCACAAACGTTTTGAAGCCCCTTTGTATGCGTAAGGAGACACAGACAGCTCTAATATAAAAGTAATTTCTCTAGGCTTTAAAATTCATTTTTTGACGTACAAAAATTTTTTAAAGCCATGTAACAAAAGCTGAAAACTTTGGACCTATTCCCATTTATAACTAGGTCCATTAAAAAATTTTTTTAAACAAATTTTAAATGGGAAATCTGATTTGTATTATGCTAAATTAGGCTCCTCTCTAGAAGATTGACAGTGTTTCTCTGCTATTCAGAAGTAGTTCAGAAGTACTTCGTCACTCCTTCTTCCTAATCTTTCTTCGTCTGGAAGCTCATCTGAAACCTGTCCACCATGGGTGACCCTGCTGGTGTTTAAAATACCGGTGGTGTAGCTTTCAGAATCACAGCAACTCACAAGCCACCACAGTTTGTCATAACAAACTGACAGATGAGTGGTGCACAAGACCAAAGATGTCAGCTTGAGGACTAAGGTGAGCCTGACCCAAGCCATGTTATTTCCAGTAACCTCATATGCAGGCAAAAGCTGGACAGTGAATAAGGAAGACCGTAGAAGAATTGACACATTTGAGTTATGGTGTTGGAGGAGAATATTGAAAGTGCCATGGGCTGCCAAAAGAACCAGTAGTTCCATTTTGGAAGAAGTACATCCAGAGTGCTCCTTGGAGGCCAGGATGGCCAAACTTTGTCTCTCATACTTCAGACATATTGTCAGGAGGGGCCAGTCGCTAGAGAAGGATATCATGTTTGGCAAGGTGGAGGGTCAGAGAAAAAGAAGACCCCTACGAGATGGATTGGCCAAGTGGCAGCATTGATGGACTCAAGTGTGGCAACAGTAGTGAGGTTGGCCCAGGATCAGGCAGTTTCATTCTGCTGTGCATAAGGTCGCTATGGGTCGGTACCGACTCGGTGGCACCTAACAACAACAACTAGAAGATTGAAAACTGTTATAAAGTGGATGGTAGAGGTTGCCACATCAAGAGACTAGCTGAATTTTTCTTCATGTGTGTCATGATTAATTTCTAATGTAAAATGTGACATATGAAAGGGCTTCAAAAAGTTTGTGGAAAATGTAATTTAAAGATAAGGGAATTTTTTCCATGAACTTTTGGAAATCTATTTAAGATTATTCTGATAAATTGTTGTTGCCACTGTTAAGTGTGCTATATAAGGTTTCCAAGGAGCAGCTGGTGGATTTGAACTGCCAGCCTTGTGGTTTGTAGTCCAGTCCTACAGCACCCCATTAGATTATTAAAAAAAAGAACCCTCTTTCTCACCATCGCAGTCATTTTTTGTTTCGCAGGAAAAACAATTCTGGAGCCTTGGTTATTTTCATTTCTACTCATTTTATGTAAATGTGGTAATTGATACACGTTGAGTTAATGGGAGAAGTAAGTAAAATAACACGTGTGAAAGGATAGTCATTACACAGAAAAATTACACATTACCCATTTTTTAAAACTAAATTAATAAAAAAAGTTTTGTAGCATTGTCTTACAGTCATCTGTAATTAATAAAAATAATTATATTCACTTAGAAGATGCTTAAATGCCATGTGCTGCTCTTGACCATCAACATCTCATTACCATCCTGTATTCCTTTGTGTTTTGCATTGTTGTTCCTTTTGCATGGAAGAGCGTCTGCTATGAACTGCCATGAGTTGAATGAGGATGGAGAGCTGTGGCTGGCTTATGAAGGGTTAAAACAAGCCAACAGGTTATATTTGTGTCCTCCAAAATGGGATGTTATTAATTTGTTGTTTTTCTTACTAACAGTGGCTTCCTGACTTTAACACCTATATTTCTTACGCACTGATTGTCTTCCTGGGTAAAACAGAACATTCAATCAAACACCCTCATAAAAACCTTTTCCAATAGGGAATGGAATGCCTTTACAGCTGAAACTAAATGATAGTCAATATAAGAATTTACAGCTTTTAAGTGAAGAATGCTTTCTAGAGTTCTCCTCAGGCAATAAGGTTTATGCATATCTCATAGGAGTTAGAAAAAAAAGAAAACATTACAATTATGTTCCCAAAGGACTGTAAGAGAGATTGATGCCTATTATGGAAGCAGGGATTTCTTGTTGGGGATAGTGATCACTCTACAGGAGAGATTGTTTGTGACAATGTGACTCTACTGATGTATATATTATCATAAAACTGCCAGAAAGTAATAGAAGGTGCATGATTTGGCATTCTATGTGGTTACTGTGAAATTCAAATTTGTGCTTTCCTGCACTGATTTAATTCAGAATACACCTATTCCTCACTCATGGACTAGCTCATTACCCAATATTTCACATTTAAAACAACTTTGAAAAAATTTGCAGGCAGCTTCTAAGATGGTTCAGGCCCCACGTGGGCCTGGGCCGCCATCTTTGGGCTGCCCCAATGACATACCTGAGGTTCCAGCAATGATGGGGCAACATGAGGCATGGTGGACATCGTCTCCTATTTGTCCGCAATGTCTCAGTCCCATAGAAAGCACAGGGTGACAGTGGGATGAGGTCATAGACGGGCAGCTGGCCTAGGCCTGAATGTGCCAAAGAGGCCAGTGTAGGGGAGGTGGGAATTGGAGGAGGAAGAAGAAGGTCCCAAGGAGCTGTGGGACTCAGGTATGGAGAATAGACCAACAGAGTTTCCCACCACTGAGGGTGGTAGGAGGCAGTGGGCGGAGCACGAATGGAGTCCCAGCCCAGCGATAGTCAACAGCTGACCACCTCATCACCCCCTAACCCATGTGGGCTTTGGAGTGCTAGAGAAGGCGTGGTGGGACCAGGACCCAAAGTGCTTGTGCATTCTGAGATGTGTCAGGTGCCCCAATGGACAGTGATTAGGGGTGAGAGGAAGAGACATGGGTGCTCTGCCCCCTGCCCCCTCTCCCATACCTCCATGAACCTTGTCAATAAGTAGGAGTGGGTGTAATTACTTAGATTCAATACAGTACATATGTTTTGGGGAAAGCAAATAAAACTGAAAAAGCAACACCCTTCTGTACACTCATCTGCTCTAGTAACATTTGTCTTGAATGTCTCAAAACTATCACTGTTGATTAGACTTTATACATACTTAATATTCAGTTTGTTCAAGGGGCTTTTGCTTATTCTGCTTTATTCTAATCATAAACCATTGTCATTAACTTTGGGGTGTTCATAGGTTCAAATTCTGTTGAAATTTTGTAATTATTTAAATACGTCGCATACTATTAACTTGCTTGCAACGGCATCAGGTTTTTTCGACTAGTTGGCAACCAAGCAGATAAGAATAAAAGAGTGTCTTTTCTTTCTTCATGCTAGCTAATACCTAACCATGTCTTTGTTTTGTGTTTGGAAAGGAGGTTCTTGTAGAACTGGGAGGTGCATGCTTAAGGGAGGACACTGTTACTGCTGATATTTTTTATCTTGCTCATTGTATTTATGGGGAGAGAATATGT
This sequence comes from Chrysochloris asiatica, assembly GCF_000296735.1. Classification (NCBI taxonomy): domain Eukaryota; kingdom Metazoa; phylum Chordata; class Mammalia; order Afrosoricida; family Chrysochloridae; genus Chrysochloris; species Chrysochloris asiatica. The sequence goes on from NW_006408522.1 coordinate 21,060,935, forward strand.
ATGTGTATGTGTATATGTATAAGCAAACTTCAGAACTATGTGTCTAGATTTGGGTAGATCTATATCAAAGTGGTGCCCCCGCCTTTCTGTATTGCAGAAGTATAAAGAAAGAAAGTAAAAATGGGATACTGGGCCCACTCAGTGCCTGAAATTAGCAACTCTGAAATTCTAAAATATACATTAGTTATATAATAGTTGAAAGGTTGCAATGTGGCCCTCTGTAATCGTTTTTGTGGCAAAAATACAGTCTTTTAATTGACTTATTATAGTCATTATTTCTGTGAATCTTTCAAAAGAGCTAAAGTTCCTTGTTTCTTGGGACTTTATATTTGTAGTAGGGCCCACAGTTCAGAAAGACACAATTGTCAGCACCTGTTTCCATTTCTGGCACTTTTTGGTTCTTGACTTTAATCAAGTCAGAAGGTACTTACGTGTAAGCTAAAGCCTATCCACTTTTTCTCCCCTGACAAGTGAGTACAAAGCCTTGCACCCACTGAGCATGGAGCTTGGGATGTCACATCCCTTTTCTACCTGTGTGGCTTTTCCATAGGCTCCTGGAATCCCAGCTCCAGTCACAGAAGAGGAGCCACGAGAACGAGGCCGAAGTGCTCCGTGGGGAGATCCAGAGCCTGAAGGAGGAGAACAACAGGCAGCAACAGCTGCTGGCCCAGAACCTGCAGCTGCCCCCCGAGGCCCGCATCGAGGCCAGCCTGCAGCACGAGATCACCCGGCTGACCAATGAAAACTTGGTAAGGAGATGCTCCCCACACTCATCTGCACGCAGAGCCAGCCCCTGACTCAAGGTCCTAGGTTTTGTGTGTTGTTGTTTTTTTATCAAACTCGTTTTTCTCGCTGAAAAATATCTCACCACCCTACACTGTTATCCTCACACTGTAACAGAGTTGTTGTTGTTAAGTGCCTTCGAATTGGTTCTGATTCATAGTGACCTAGTTTAGGGTTTCCAGTGAGCAGCTGATGAGTTTGATCCTCTAACCTTGTGGTTCAAACCGACCTTGTGGTTGAGTGCTTATCCTATAGCACCACACCAGGACTCCCTAACAGAGAGAGAGTTGGAGAAACAGTAATATATGGGTAGGAGTGAAAAGGCCTGTGTACCAATTATGTTTCTCACAGAAGGCCTTGAGTCTCTGAGCATTCTCATCCCTAATGTGGAGTGTGTGTGGAAGTCTGCCATCTTGACTCTACAATGGGCTCTTACTATCCTGGAGAAGTCAGGTGATTTGGCCCTTCCACCTTATCTACATGTGGGGCTGTAAGATAAGCATTAGGACGCCAGGTTAGTTTGAACCGTAAGGATGGTGGTTCAAGTCCACCAGCTGTTCCTCAGAAACACTTCATAGTTGCTATGAGTTGGAAGCAAGCCGACTGCAGTTAACACATATTGTCTTCCATCTGGAGGTTGTTGTGTGGTTACCATGACAGAGACTGGGGAAAAGCTTTGTTTACCTGTGGTCCCTCAGCAGTCTTGAGAACAGCTCACCATCGCTAGTAGTTGTAGGCCACAAACAGGAGTTGAGTTGAGATCAGGGAAGATGGTTGGCAGAACCAACAGAAGGCCTTTGACTTTGGAAACAGCTCCCGGGACAGAGAGGAGAGTCATCAGGATTCAGGTTTACAGTTTTTATGCTTTATAACAGAACTTGAGTTATGTAATGAGTAAGGAGATTAATTAAGGTTTTCCTTTCCTTCTTTCTCATCTCTCTTATTTTTATAGAAAATATTTCTTCCTTAGTCACATAACTAATTACAAATATATAATTTTTTATTCAACTTAAATTTGATAAACATTGATATATTTAAAAAAATCACTGAAAAGTTTTAATTCGATATTTCTATGTAAAATTTGTACGATATTGTTATTCTGCTTTTGAGAAAAGTTGTTTAAGACTGGAGATAGTGACTTATATTTTATTTTTAATTAAGGATTTTAATGACCAATAATGAAATACTTGGAATTTTCACTGAAGATTTAACAGTCTGCACTATCCCTCCATTACTCTCTTAGTGATCACTTACATTACAAATAGTTCTCTGGTATCACTTATTCAACCGTCTCCTGTGTAAATTAGAAACAGAACTTAAAGGTATTTCTTTACTAAGTCAGTCTGTGTCTCTGAAGACAGCTTTCTATGTGGAGCTCTTGTGGGGATGGAAGGGAAGGACTAGGACGGTGTTTGGAGTCTTTTCAAAGCCAGCAGTCTCACTCCTTTGGGGAAGAAATTCTTCTGAATCATAGGCTATTTTTGAAATGTTTTATTAATCTTAAATATATTGTTGCTTAAACTAACAATGCTTTGATGACTAAGAATCGATAACTATACTGACTAATAAAATAATGGTTGATCAGCATACAAATTCTATGCTTATAAATGATTGTTATAAAATACAAGGTGAAACCGTGAATTAAAGATGCTTCGGGGTGGTTTGTGGAACCCAGTCACTGTTTTCCTTACTTTTCAGTTAGACCGCCAAAGTTTGTTCACTAAATTAATTAAGCATTTCCTTTGCAACCTTGTTTGCAGTATTAATTTGCTTGACACCTTTTAAAAAACCTTGTTGTTGTTAAGTACTGTTGAGTTGGTTCCATATTTCTGAGGAGTGCTGGTGAGTTAGAACCGCTAACCTTGCACTTCACACCGACCTTGTGGTCCAGCACTTAACCCTACAGCACCATACCATACTCCTTTTTTATGTAGATTTCACAAAAATAGACTGGTCTCTAAATTCCAAACTATAGAGTCTTGTTAGCGAGTTTGCCTGTGTTGCAATAGGAGAATTTTTTTCTGGATCAGTTGCCTTGACTACTGATTAGGAAAAATGGATTCAAATTGAAATGATACATTTTTTTCAGAATCATTATGGTTTCCCGCTCTTACTCTGTGTGTCTCCTCAGGAAACACTAGAGCAGAATAGTAAAGCGGCAGTGGGCCTGCGTTCAGGGTTCTCAGAAACTCTATCCCACATAACCTACCCCATCCACCCCTCAACACAAACGTAAACATGGCTTTTCTCCCGTGAGCCTGCTTCGCAGGCCTCCTGTATGCTGCCTTGTGTGGAGGAAGACGCACTGTTTCTGAGCAGCCTTTCCACACTTTGCCACTGTCATCACTTCCATTATGTTTACCTTCCTCACTCTGGCTGCTATTGGCAGCAAAAAAAGGATAGCAACTTTGTGCACATGAGATGTGGCGGAGGAAAGGCCTGCGGAGTGAAATGACAGCCTTGGAACTTTGGTACCCTGGACTGCTTGCTAACCACAAGGTCAGCAGTTCAAAACCACCAATAGCTCCTTGAAAATCCTATACAGGTTGCTGGAAGTCGAAAGCAACTCCACAGCACTTAATAGCAACATACTAGAAAGATGGGCTCTGGTAGTGTAGTGGTTACGAATTGGGCTGCAAACCTTAAGGTCAGCAGTTCGAAACTACCAGCTGTTCCATGGGAGAAATATGAGGCTTTCTACTCCCGTAAAGATTTACAGCCTCAGAAACTCTGTACAAGGGTCGCTATTGGTCAGAACCGACTCCACAGCACATAATCACCACTACCACCAGAAAGTTGGGAGTCTTGGTGTGGCTTTGTAGGATAAACACTGGACTGGTAGCCACAAGTATTGGCAGTTCAAACCCACATGCTGCCAGAAATCCTATACAGGGTTGCTGGAAGTCGGAACCAACTCAACTGGCACTTAACAACAACAACATACTGGAAAGATAATACGGCAATGGTAGGTGATAAATGTTTGCCTTTTGAGGCAATACAGTTTCATTATTTTTGTTTTAAGATAGTTTAAATTGATTTAGCTGACCACCAGCATTCCTCTCAAAGATGCAGAGAAAAACAAATATCCATTGTGCCTGTTTTTTCAGTATTTTGAGGAATTATATGCAGATGACCCTAAGAAGTATCAATCCTATCGGATTTCACTTTACAAACGGATAATTGTATGTAAACCCAGAGTGCTTTTCCTGTTGTCTCTCTCTTGCGACTTCTAGGCTGTGTAACTGACGAGCAGCACTCTGGCTGCCGCCCTTCTGTAGGAAGTGTCTTCAGAGCCTCTCACACAACCTGTTTCTCCCCACAGCCGTCTTTTAGCCAGTAATGTTACCTCTATCAGTGTCCTGCGTCCGTTGTCTTGTTGGTTTGTTTTTAACACTTGATTTACAGTGTGATGGAAGCAAACTGTGACTTGAGACATCAAGTCAGATGCAAGAAGCCCAACTGAACACTTGGAATGTTAGCACCTGTGCCTTGGGAATATTTCTTTTGGTCTAGCATTTGAAGTTACTATTGTCTAAACTAGAGAATGGGTGAAAAATTACACATTTCAAAATGGTTTTCTTTTCCAATACCTGAGTAACCACCATAAATAGCTCAGATTGATTTCCCTCACAGACTTGTTTCTGTTGTTCACTTTCTTCCTAACCATTGGCCTTTTACCTTAGGTCAGTCATTTGAGGAAATTCTTGACTAAATAGAAAGCCAGTCAGTAAATATGAGATGTTGTTTGGGTTTTGTTTTATATTTTAACCCCACTTTGAATGTACCACTTTCGTTTTCTCTTTTTGCATACTAAGCATTCAGAATTATCATTTTTTCTATGACTGATGGTGGTTGTGTGCCACCAAGTCGGTTCCGTGACTCATAACGACCCTTATAGGGTTTCTGAGGCTGCGAATCTTTACAGGAATAGAAAGCCTCATCTTTCTCCCGCAGAACAGCTGGTAGATAAGCAAAATCCTATCCCCCAGTATTAGGTGTGTTATACCACCAGCCACTGAAAACTCACCATTTTGATCCTAGGTCAGTAGACTGCTGTTTATCTATTCCTGCGGGTTTATGTTCAACTTTCAATCCCCCAAACTTCTGAATTTTTTTTAAGTTTTAGAGATGGGTCTCACAAAGACCAGCACTTAACACACATGGGCTGTCAGTCAAAAGCCTGTACCAAAGTTCAGCCATCCCTAAAATATCCCACAACATGTATTGTGAATTTATCAAAATTTACTTTTCATCAAGGTTAGTGGGTCAAACCCACCAGCCACACGGAAACACAATACAGAGTTGCTATGAGTCAGAACCGACGCCACACAACTTAACAACACTCCCTTTTTGAAAACATTCCACTGAGATAACAATAAATTTTACAAGTATTTTATTTGCTTTATTAATATGGAGTGTACTTGAAAAGACTCCACAGTGACCTTGCTATCCATCACGCTGTAAAGGTTTTTACAGCATTGTATGTTTTACTATTTGGCTTTTATTGTAGCTGCATTTCCCATACCTGCCAGGTGGTGGCTCCACCACCAAGCTTTTCTGGAGCGTTTATGTAAAACTAACTGCTATTTTTTGTGTCTGCTTTTCCTCAGTCTATTTTAGAAACTCTATTTTAATCTTTTATTTAATTTTATTTTTCATTTCAATTTTTAGGATTTGATGGAACAACTTGAAAAACAAGATAAAACAGTCCGGAAACTAAAAAAGCAACTGAAAGTATTTGCCAAAAAAATTGGTGAACTAGAAGGTATTTCAACATCTTTTTATAATTATTGCTGAATTCTGGTTTTGTTGGCTTACATGGATCACCGTATTTTCTTGTGAATATTAGAGATGATCATGAAAATGACTAGGGCTCTGGGGAGTGGCAATTCCGTTGCCAGGTGGGAAAATGCTGCTCTTTTTATGTCATGTTGTGGCTGTTAGGGGCCATCACGTCGGTACCTACTCGCAGCTACTCTGTGAACAACAGAACGAAACACTGCCCGGTCCTGGGCCAACCTCACCTGAGCCCATCGATGCTGCCACTGTGCCAATCCATCTCGTTGGGGGTCTTCCTCTTTTTCTCTGACCCTCCATCTTACCAAACATGATATCCTTCTCCAGCGACTGGTCCCTTCTGACAATATGACCGAAGTATGAGAGACGAAGCTTAGCTATCCTGGCCTCCCAAGAGCATTCTGGCTGCACTTTGTCCAACACACATCTGTTGTTCTTTCAACAGCCCATAAATCATAATAATTTACAAAAGGAAGGGGATTCATTTATTATTTCAACAGATACTCAGTGAATTTTTTTCTGCCTGCCAGGGACTGTACACAGCAGTATGGATAGTGTAGAGGCTATGAGATGGGATCCTGGAGCCACGCTCTTTATGTTCAGATTCTGCCTCTACCACTTGCCTTTGAGTCGACTCCAGCTCATGGTGCCACCAAGTAGGTCACAGTAGAACTGTGACTGGTTTTTCCTAAGTAGATCACTAGGACATTATTTGGAGGTACCTCTGAATAGACTCAGACCTCCTTTCTTTCAGTGGGCAGCCTAGCACATTAACTGTTTGCCCCACGCAAGGACTTCATACCATTTATTAGTTAGATATTTGATATTGGATGGGTTATTGGACCTCTCTGTGGCTCAGTTTTCCCATCTTTTATATGAGAATGGTGATGATACCTACCTGATATGGCTGTAAGGATTAAATGAGTTAATATGTGTAATATTTTTAGAATAGTACCTGGCACCTAGTACGTGCTATATGAAACTTAGTTATTATTACTGTTAGTGTTGTTAAGGGGCCATCAAGTTGGTTTTGACTCCTAGAGACCTTATATAAACTTTCCAAGGAGCAGCTAGTGGATTTGAATTGTTGACCTTGCAGTAGCAGTTCAGTGCTTATCCTGCTGCGCCACACCAGGACTCAGCACAGCTAGGATTGTTGTTATGTGCCGTGGAGTCGGTTCCAACCCAGAGCGACCCTGTACAGGGTTTCCGAGGCTATAAATCTTTACAGGAGCAGAAAGCCTCATCTTTCTCCTGTGGAACAGCTGGTAGTTTCGAACTGCTGGCCTTAAGGTTCATAGCCTGATTTGTAAGCACTACACTACCAGAGCTCCTTACAGCTAGGATTGTTGTTGTTGTGAAGTGCTGTCGAGTCGATTCCAACATGTAAAAAAATGTGGCACCAACCATTCCTCCCACAGCACTCTCCTTTCAGCTGGTTTCAGGAATTCATTGTAGTGGCCACACTGAACTCATTCTCACAGTTACAGGGTTCATTAGGGAAAGTAGCAGCTTCCTATACAGGGTCAGAAATGCTCAGGGCGCAGTTGTTCCAGTCAGGACAGCGGGTCCTCAACTGTGCCCCCAGGCAGGCCTCTCTCTGCCTAGCCAACGTTACAGAGCTGCTGATAAATGCCCACAAGACACACCACTCACCATAAACCTGGTCTGAAAGCAGTCAGCTCTAGCTCCCTGAGTCAACAAACCTAGCTCTCCTGCTGAAGTGCCTGGAGACACGTCACTCTCCCAGCAAACCTCCTCGGAGCCAGACGTCATTTTCAGCCTGTCTTGCTCTGCTGCTGCTGCTCCTCTGCCTCTCCTTTGGTGTCCCAGCTTTCTGTCCATGGGTCTAGGAGGCTCGATGAACAGGGATTTAAGGGTGCAAAGAGTGTGCTCCCCTCCTCACTGTTCCTTGACAGTAGTGAGATTCCCCGCTTCCTGTTGCTGAGATGGCTCCTTTGATGCCTTCAAGTTTTTACAACTACAGTGAACTCTGCTAACGTCCATAGCTGAATGATGGACATCATCCTGTCAGTATCTTCTCCCACCTTCTCGTACCCAGACCCCGCAGGGCGGGAGTTATAGACAAACCTGTCTATAACTATAATATCTGTCTATAACTATAATATCTCTTCTAACCAGAAGAGATATTAGATAATTGACTACACCACAGGGATGTTAAGGTAAATGAGACACAGAGTCTGTGCCCTCAGAGAATTCAGTTTAGTGGAGAAAAAGAAAAGTAAATAAGAAAAATATGAATTGCGATAATGATAAAAGATGGGGTGCTGTAGGATAAACACCGGACTGATACCCGCAAGGTCGGTGCTTCAAACTCACCAGCCACTCCTCAGAAATCCTGTACGGGGTTTTCAGATGTTGGGAACAACTTCACAGCACTCACCAACAAGATTCTTTTTTAAACCAATTTCCATTCTTCATTCCTAATGGTGATGGAAACTTGAGAACTAATCAAATATCAAGTGCATTTTATTGTTAATTACAAATGCATCTTGTACATTAGTGTGTTTATTCATTCAACAATTATTTACTAAGTTCCTACTATGTGTTATAGACTCCTGGTGTGGCACTGTAGCATCAGCACCAGAGTGTGAACCACAAGGTCAGCAGTTCAAACCCTGTACAGAGTCGCTCTGAGTTGGAGCTGACTTGGCAGCACTTAACAACAGCTATGTGTTAGGCACGATCCTAGAGGACAGGAACATAGCAGTAGAAGACGGTTCCTAAAAGTATGCCAAGAATGCACCCATTGCTTACAAGACTTTAGAGCCCCTCTTTGGAATTTACTTTAAAACTCATGCAAGCTGTTCTCATTTTGACCAAAATAGCTATTGCTCAGCCTAACAAACCATTTTATGCTCGCAGCATCCCTCTTCCCAATCCTTGCCTGGTTGAAAGGATAAAGATTCTCTGTCTCTGCAGATGTTCAAAAGAACCTACCGTGGTTGACTCTAAATGTGGTTTTCATTCCTCACACGTGCCAGGCTCTGTCATAGCTTCTCGTGGCCAAGTCCTGTTCGTCCTCCTGTGACACCACAGTCACACCTCAAGAGCAGCCTTTCTTAATCCACTAGGCCGGCCTAGGCCACTGGTTTCTATTTCCTGTGTGGTGCTATGGGATTAAGCTGTTCAGACTCAACATCTGCTCCTTGGAAACCCTATATAGGGTTACTAATAGTGGGAACAACAGCAACAAATGAGGTTGACATTTTATTTCCAGTAGTAAATAATTTTGCTAAATAAATCATGGTTATGTTGAGCTGACATCTTTACTTCATCTATTAGTTTCTATAAATACCCAAATCTCTAGGGAGACTACAAAGGCTTAAGAAGTGCTTTAATGAAAGTATGGCAAATTTTGTCTTAGACATTTTTGACCAAAAATATGGCAAATTCCAGTTGGAGATCTTTCAAGAGGATAGTAAAGCTGTCTTTTGAAACCTGGGAGCTCTAAGTAAAAACATTTACCACTTTTATCAATTCTAAGATGCATAGTTTTTCACATTTTAACATCTCTAGAACTGGGATGTGCCATAAAATTGGTGGATTGCAGTCTAATTGACTATTTTTCCTTTTTCAGTGTTATATAAAATAATGCTGTATCTCAAGTTCAATGGCATGTTAGGTAGGATGAAATCACTCAGTTCAAAACATTCTCATGAGGTAACCTGGAGCCCAAATATGCGTTCATTGATAATAATAATAATATTTTCCTCTTAGTGTTCCTTCCTAGAAGTGTCTCTGGTGTACAGGAACTAGTCACATAGGTGAATGAGATCTTATTATTTTGATTTTACAAGTAGCATTAGGTCCATGAGCTAAGCAGGACACTTTGTGCTGCTTCATAGGGCCTGGCAGTATTGTGTTTGAACTGACTCAAGGAATAATTTATGTCAAACGGAGCAGTTTGAGTCATCTATTGTCTAGTCTTGAAAAATATATTTTACAATTTGTCCCCCAACTTTCAGTCTGCACCATGCACATATGATACTCGATTTATGGGAGTTGGCTGTATCTGTGATTTGTCCAATAGCAATATTTTTAGATTATCAGGTTGTTGATGGTTAATTCCAGTATGTGCTGCTGCACTGAGAGGTGGATGGTGTGTCACCAGGCGCCCTGTCTACCGCAGTCACTGCCCTGGGCTCGTGGTTCACGCATAAACAAGCGTATTGTCAGGTATTGGTGTTCCCCCTGTGACAGCCTCTTCCCGTGGAGCTGGTAACTAACACAGGGAACAACTCAGAGTGGTAATGAAAGTGCTCAGGAGTTAGCAGCATGAAACGCTAATGTTTTTGCAAGTACTCTGAAGTCAAATCTAATGTGTGTCATGACCACTTTTCCTTGTGGATAAAAGATTTAAAAACTTACTTACTAGCATACCAAGGGCCTTCAAAAAAGTTCATAGAAAAATTCCATTATCTTTTCATTCCATTTTTCCATAAACTTTTTCAATCCCTCTCAAATGTTCCCTTACCTTCCCTTGCATTTTCCACTCAATTCTCAACTTTGAGATGAAATTGAAAACTTTTTCTACCCTTACTTAGTATAATTCTTGTCTATCAGCTGCCATTGAGAATAGTGACCATTTTAACATCTAGAAGGTTGGTGTACTTTAATGGTTGCAACTTCATGGTAGTCTCTACTAAACATAAACCACCAAGCAAGCAAAACATTAAAGTATTAGGGTTATCATATTAAATAAAGTTGTTTCATCTGCTCATGGTTTTTGGTTTTGTTTTGTATTTTGTGAATAGGAGTGAGAGAAGTCTTTGACCTTATGATGCCTTTGTGAAAAAACAATTTTCGTTCACATCAACCAGCTGTCTTGATATGGGTTGAGCTGATTGCAATGATGCCTTTAAAGCATAGGTCAGATTTCTTTAGCAGCTATGTTCATAGAGCTAAAAAAGGAGGAAGACTCTTCTATACTCTGGTTGCTTTTTTTGTAGAATATTGGTTGTTTTCTCCTGTAATTTAAACATCTAAATAGCTAACCACTTCTGATCAGTATCAGTTAACCAAAAGTTTAAACCACTAACTTTCAGAACTTTTAGTCTATATGCAAAATAAATGGTTTGGAATCAGGTAGTAGACCTCTGCTATTGATAATAGTTAGGCACTAGTAACTGTCAGAATGATATCACCATATAAAAAGATTTTAAGCAGGAACTATGAAGTGGTAAATATAGTACATTTCTATTGTTGTAGACTATTTTAAATTTGAGGAAGATAGAACTGTCTCATCTTTTCTACCTAGAAAACATTTTCTTTTTTGTGTTTTTCATGAAGTGGGCCAGATGGAGAACATATCCCCGGGACAGATCATTGATGAGCCCATCCGTCCAGTGAACATTCCCAGAAAAGAAAAGGATTTCCAAGGAATGCTGGAGTACAAGAAGGAGGATGAGCAAAAACTTGTTAAGAATCTGATTCTGGGCAAGTATTTTCTACATGGGACAAAAGTCTGGTGCCTGGCAGAAAAGACTAGTCATTCATTTAAATTTCCCCCACTAGGGTTCCTTCCAGTCATCATTACCACCTGTGTACTGTGGTGCTGCATTCTCAGCCAACCTGTGTGGACAGTATCTAGGACCCTGCTGTGGACTGGGTTCTGTCCCTCACCAAAAATGTATGGCCTACTGTGGCATCCTAGGATAAGCCTCAAGGTTGGTGTGAGCCGCAAGGTTAGCAGTTCAAACTCACCAGCCGCTCCTTGGAAACCCTAGGGTCATAGCTGTGAGTAGGAACCCACTTGAAGGCACTTAACAACAACAAATGTCTGTCTATGGTTATAAACCCATTTAGTGATGGGTTGTTTTTTATGTTAATAAGGCAAGATTTGTGAAGGGTGTATCTTGAGTCAATTTCTTTTGCGATGTAGAAGAGATTAAACAAGCAAGCAAGCATGCATAGGGGAAGAGAACTGCCAAGCCACATGCAGCTCTCCAAGGAACTAGGACACAAGCTAGAGACAAGGGCTTTCCTCCAGAGCCAACAGAGAGAAAGCTTTCCCCTAGAGCTGGCACCTCCTACACTGTGAAAAATAAATGTGTTTGATAAAGCCACCCTCTAGTGGTATTTTATTACAGCAACACTAGATAAAGAAGGCGGACCCCCACTGAAGGATCCTTTGAGGCTTGGTGGACATTTGAATCATTTGGAAAGCTTTTAAAGTATACTGATTTATGTACGGCCTCCACGCCAAACCAATCAAATCAAAACCCCTAGGGAAAGAGCCTGTCCTTGTGTAGCATTGTTTGTGGGGTTTTTTTTTTTTTGCTTTCATTTTTACAAACCTCTCAAAAGATTCGTAAGCAGAGCCACAGTTGAATAACACTGCTCTAAGCTATTTCCTTCTGCTGTGTATAAGGTCGCTATGAGTCATACTGAATAGATGGCACCTAACTAACCACAACAGACTATTTAGATACCTGAATTTCCATATTTTCTTTCTTCCCTTGAAAAGTGTATTTCTAATATGTCCAGGAACACAGTTTAGTAATAAAGAAGAAATGAATTAAGGAAAAAAATCCAACAGTAGAAGAAAAGGGCAGGTAAATGAAATGACAGCAAAGGTAGTATCTCAAAGTAGCGTTCTTGTTAAGTGCCGTCTAGTCAGTTCTGACTCTTAGTGACCCTGTGTAGAGTTACTGAGTGGCTGATGGGGTTTGAACCACCACCAGTGTGTATCCTACAGTGCCATATCAGGACTCCATATGCCTGTCCAGTTGACCTGAGTCATCTAGTTCTGCATAAGGAACTCTGTAAGGCAGGTGGGGAAAAACCAGGGAATGCACACAAACCCAATTTTGAACTGAAAAGCTAAAAGCCTCTTTTTATCCACTTTGTAGTGTTCTTCCCCTCAAGTGCTGAAGTGACAGTTTGGCAGTTATTACTGATTTAACAGTTTTCATGGCATTAAACTTAGTACTATAGGAAAGTTTCAACATGACCTTTATTTTGCAAAAATAATGAGCCAAATGAAACAAAGTAGATGATTTGTTGAATGTAAAACTATTCTGTAAACTGTCACTCAATTCACAATAAAGAGTTTTAAAAAATAAATAAGGAACCACACTAGTTTTCAATATCTTAGGCATTAGTGAGCTGAAATGGACTGATATTTGCCATTTTGAATCTGATAACCACATGGTTTACTGTGCCGGAAATGACAAATTGAAGAGGAATGGTGTTGCATTTATTGTCAAAAAGAACACATCCAGATCAGTCATGAGGTACAACACTGTGATAGGATAATATCCATGCGCCTACAGGGAAGACCAGTTAATACCACTATTATTCAAATTTGCGTACTAACCACTAAAGCCAGTCAGGCTGAAATAGAAGAATTCTACCAGCTTCTTCAATCTGAAATTGATCAAACATGCAATCAAGATGTATTGATCATTACTGGTGATTAGAATGCAAAGGTTGGGAGCAAAGTGAAGGATCAGTAGTTGGGAAATGTGGCCTTCGTGATAGAAATGATGCTGGAAAATGCATGATAGAATTCTGCAGGAGCAATGATTTGTTCATTTCAAAAACTTCTTTAGACAGCATAAGAGACAACTATATACATGGACCTCACCAGATGGAATACACAGAAATCAAATAGACTACATCTGTGCAAAGAGATGATGGAAAAGCTCCACATCATCAGTGAAGACAAGGCCAGGGGCTAACTGTGGAACAGACCATCAATTGCTCATATGCAAATTCAAACTGAAGCTGAAGAAAATGAAAACAAGTCCACGAGAGCCAAAATATGACCTTGACTATATCCCACCTGAATTTAGAGATCATCTGAAGAACAGATTTGATACATTAAACACTAAAGACTGAAGACCAGAAGAGTTGTGGGATGACATC
>NW_006408522.1:21074972-21113288 GCF_000296735.1 Chrysochloris asiatica
GATCCGTATTTGTGCCCATTCCAAAGAGAGGTGACCCAACGGAATGCAGAAATCACCGGACAGTCTCTTTGATATCCCATGCAAGTAAAGTTTTACTAAAGGTAATACGGAAACAGCTACAATCATACATTGACAGAGAACTTCCAGAGGTTCAAGCCAGATTCAGAAGAGGCCGTGGAACGAGGGATATTATCGCTGATGTCCGATGGATCTTGGTTGAAAGCAGAGAATATCCAAAAGATGTTTACGTGTGCTTTATTAACTATGCAGAGGCCTTTGATTGTGTGGATGATGACAAGCTATGGCAACATTGTGAAGTATGAACATTCCAGAACACTTAAATGTGCTCATGAGGAATCTGTACCTGGACCAAGAGGCAGTTGTTTGAACAGAACATGGAAAACTTAATGGTTTAAAATTAAGAAAGGTGTGTGACAGGGTTGTATTCTTTCACCATACTTATTCAACCTGTATGCTGAGCAAATAATCGGAGAAGCTGGGTTCTATGAAGAAAAACATGGCATCAGGATAGCAACCTGCGATATGCAGATGATACAGCCTTGCTTGCTGAAAGTGAAGAGGACTTAAAACATTTACTGATGAAGATCAAAGAGCACAGCCTTCGGTATGGGATTACATCTCAATGTCAAGAAAACAAAAATCCTCACCACTGGACCAATAAACAACATTCTTATCAACAGAGAAAAGATTGAAGGTGTCAAGGACTTCAATCTTCTTGGATCAACTATCAACACTCAAGGAAGCAGCAGTCAAGAACTCAAACGACGTATTGCATTAGGCAAATCTGCTGCACAAGACCTTTTTAAAGTGTTGAAGAACAAAGATGTCAGCTTGAAGACTAAGGTGCACCCGACCCAAGCCATGGTATTTTCAATAACCTCTTGTGCATGCGAAAGCTAGACAGTGAATAAGGAAGACTGTAGAAGGATTGATGCCTTTGAATTATGGTGTTGGAGGAGAATATTGAAACTGCCAAAAGAACCAATGGATCCGTTTTGGAAGAAGTGCAGCCAGAGTGCTCCTTGGAGGCCAAGATGTCCAAACTTTGTCTCTCATACTTCAGTCATATTGTCAGGAGAGACCAGTCGCTAGGGAAGGATATCATGTTTGGTAAGGTGGAGGGTCAGAGAAAAAGAGGAAGACCCCCAAAGAGATGGATTGGACTCATCAATGGACTCAAGCATGGCTACAATAGTGAGATTGGCCTAGGATAGAGCATTGTTTCGTTCTGCTGTATATAAGGTCGCTATGAGTCGGTACCAACTTGATGGCACTTAAGTTTTTAAATGCTTGAGTTAACAAAAGATTCATCTATTCAGTAAACATTTCCTAAATTTCTCCCATGTACCAGACATTTTCTAGGCATTAAGTTTGGAGTCCTGGTGTGGTGTTGTGGGTTAATGTGCTGGACTTCAAGGTCAGTTTGAACCACAAGGTCGGTGGTTCAAAGTCACCAGTCGCTTTTCAGAAACCCTATAGAGGAGCACTAATAGTCAAAACCAACCCCACAACACTTAACAACAACAATAACAAAGTTTTGTGCAGTGGGATAAGCACTGGACTGGTAACCTGAAGGCTGATGGTTCAAACCCACCAGTCACTCCTTGGAAATTCTATACAGGGTCGCTATGAGTCGGCATTGACTTGATGGCACTTAACAAAAAGAAGTAATGAACAATGTCAAGTCCCTATCCTCACGAAATATATGTTCTAGTTGGGATAAAATAGAGAAAAACAAAATAAATAAATATATAATGAAGGTTCAAAGAGTAGAATGAAGATAGGTATGCTGGTTTATATAAAGTTACCAGGAAAGGCCCTTTTGATAAGACGATTTTTGAACATAGATAGACTAAAGGAAATGAGGAAGCAAGTTATGCCGATATTTGAGAAAAGAATATATCAGGCAGAAAATGGCCAGCTAGCTCAAGGCCCTGATGTTAGAGCATGCCTGGCTCATAGGCTCATGTTCAGACAATGATAAAAAGACCTCTTTGACTAGGCTAGAGTGAGCTGAGGCTGGGCCTAAAGGGAACAGAGCCAGATCACATAGCGAAGATTTGGGATTTTATGGATGAGTGAGATGAGAAAGTACTTAGGAATGACATCATCTGGCCTACATTACTCTTCTTGTGGTGTGGGGAAATGCACTTGGGGAGCAAGAAATGAATTGAGGGGAGCAGTCAGAAAGCTACTGTAGAAATACAGGAGAGAGATGAGGGTGGCCTAGGCTAGCTAGTAGAATTGGTAAGAATTGAATTCTCTATAGATTTTATTGATAGACCTAACAGGATTTGTTGTTAGATTAGATATGGTGTATGAAAGAAAGAGTCAAACGTGGTGGCAAGATTTACAGCCCGTGGGACTGGAAGCCTGAAGACTGGAGCTACCGTTTGTGGGGATGGGTCCATAGGGAATCTGGAGTCTGGTTTGGGAAGGGCTCTGTTAGATGTGCCTGAGCAGAAATGTCAAGAAGGTAGCGAATGCGCGAGACTGGAGTTCAAAGGAGAAGTCAGAGCAGGAGCTATCAGTTTGGGAGCAGACACCCAAGATTCATATGCCCACCGCCAAGAATTTTTCCACTTAATAAGCTACCAAAATATCCTTTTATGTGACCTACTTACCCTGAGGACTTGAACTCTTACATGATAATTGTGCTTTTATATCTCACAAAAGACTCCTCATGAAGTCTCTCAATGTTATATAAGATTATTTTTCTTTTATTTTTCAGAACTGAAGCCACGTGGCGTAGCAGTCAATTTAATCCCAGGGTTGCCAGCGTACATCTTGTTTATGTGTGTTCGACATGCGGACTACCTAAATGATGACCAGAAAGTGAGGTCATTGCTAACATCAACAATTAACAGCATCAAGAAAGTATTGAAGGTCAGTTCATGTCCCACAAAATTTTCACTATGAATATTAATGATGTGGTTTATCTTTGGTAGAAGTAATTTCCAGCCTTAACGAATCACTTCTTTTGTTACTTTCATATGCCTTGCAATGTGTCTATCTGCCTTCTTTCAAAACAGAGTTCAAGTTGAACTAAAATAAAAGTTAAATCTGGTATAATTGCCTTTAATTATAAAGCAAACAGCTTCTTCATTTGGATTTTACTTAAACTGAATTTAACATATTTACTGGAGTTCATTGACACAATATATAGGAACTATGATGTTGTCATTAAAACAGATGTTAGTTCAGTAACATATGGCTTTGTCATATAAAAAATGTTTGATAAAACACTAATATTTGTCGTTCATCTCTTCTCCCTATTCTTCTCTAGCTCACCCTAAAATGTAACTTGTTATCTAACGTGCCTGGTTCCATGTGAGAAGCAAAACACAAATCTTAATCAGAAAAGGAGTATTTGGGGGAGAGAGCAAAATTATGTAACAGAACAGAAAGGCCCACATAATCACTGAGTCACATTGCATAATGCTCCGCTTGACTCTCTAGAAAAGCAAATGAATATTATACTTAATTTTAACTCAAGTGTTTCTGTGAGTAGCTCAGATAATGTATTCTAGGTGCTTTGATTTCTGATGATCCAACTTAATGAGAACTTGGAGGATGGAGGTGAATGGATAGTTACTATGTCCAGTAGACTTTTAACAAGTGCTGTGTCTCAGTAAGTCCCTATCATGCAGATAGTCTGTGTAGAAGCACTCCCAGTGGTTACTAAAATGTGATGTTTCTGAAGATTTACCATAAAAAACATGGATGTCTTCCAAATCTAACTTGTTGAATTTTTGGTGTATTGATGCTATCTTACACTTAAATAAGTAGCAAGTTTTACAACTTCTAAAGTCAACTCCTAGAAAAAAGACAACAAAACCAAATCATAAAGTATTGTTCCTCTGATCTTAAAGATATTAATTGAAGGAGACATCTGTCTAGTTTGACTGATTACTGGGTCAAATTATCTAAAGGTTAAAATCAGTGGGTACTAGAACTTAATACTGTTTTGATACCATTTGAAATGTGCATTTGTCTCCCATCCCAGTTTTGAATTGAAATATATTTGTGTCTTGCATCCTTGTTTTGATTTTAGTAAATAATTTCTTTCACAGTGGCTCTAAAGGAGCATATATAGCCAGAGGTATATAGAAAATTCATGTTTGTGTGTGTGTAGATTCAAATGCTGTGTTTCTCCCTTTAAAAGATAGTTAGTAACACATTCAGCGATTATTACAATGACAGTAACAGAATGTCATTTTATAAAATGCGTTGTGAAATACTTTTCACAATTGATATTTTTTTCAGTAATGTGTTTCCAGTTTCTGAGTTAAGAGAAAAACAGGTGTTTGGTTTAAATGACAACATACAAATCTCTGAGACTTGAACTGTTTTCATGTTTATCAGTCATATTTGAGTGTGTCAGTTGTTAAATCCATCCATAGCAAATAGAGAATTCAGTGATTTAAGACTGAACAGTTTCCAAACAAAACAATATACAAAGCTACTCCTTCTTATACTTTTCATCTTTAGCTTTGTACTCTATAAATATATTCTGGCTACAGAAACTCATTTATTTACTATCCAGAAATTTTTACACAAATTTTCAAATGGTTCTCTCTTGATACAATAATGTACTTCACTAGAAGCTAAGTTATACCAGAAGACCTGTATTTCTATTATTTATGAAATACACAGATATGACAATTTTGTACTCTAAAATAGTTTCACTTTCCGTTATTAATTTTTTTAATATAACATAAAGGAATAGTTACAGAATTTGGAACAAATCTGTTATATTCATATTGCTATTAGTAATTTTGGAGTCCTGGTGTGGCTCTGCAGTACAAGTACTGAATTGAGTGATAGTTTACATGGGAGAATATCAGTTTTACACTCATCATTTCATTACAATGATTACAATTTCCTCTGTGCATCATCATTCAACAGTATTTGCTTCTATTCCCTCTGTTTTTGTTTTTTGGGAGGATGTACACAAAAACACTCAGAATATATAATCACTTAAAACAACCCAAGGGCACATTCTGCAAGCCTGCCTCCTGGCTGCCAGCACATAGCCTTTCTCTTTCCGTGAGTCTAGAGTCCTCAGCTGCTCCCTCTCTCCATGCCATCACCTCTGCCTCCATCTCTGGTGTCGCTGCTTCTCTGGATAGGGTTCCACATTCCACCTGTGCTCTTCTCCCTTGATGGTCATAGGGTGACCATTAAATTAGATTTTATATTTTCTAAAATTAGATTTTATATTTTCTAAAATTAGAGGGGAAATAAAAGACTCTTTAGGAAAATAAAAACTGAAGGGTTTTTGTTTTTTGTTTTTTTGTGTGTTTTTTTTGCTTTAAAAAAGTAGCTGTTGTTTATGGTAAAAACAAGCAAACAAAATCTTGCAAGAAACTTATTTTTACCTATATATCTTGCTCTCCTACATAAAAATTTGACCACAGGACAAAAGGCTAGTATTCTCATACAACTTCTAAGCATCTGCATTTTGTACTAGTTATTAGGTGGTATAATGTAAAAATAAAATAGAATGAGCTTCTAAGATCAAAACATGACCATTTAATGCCTGAAACATGAGACTTTCTGCTCCCGTAAAGATTTACAGCCTCAGAAACCCTGTACAGGGTCGCTATGGGTCGGAACCACATCGACAGCACTTAACAACAACAAAGTATTTTAGGTTTTCCTATGTAAGTTCTGAGTAAAGGTATAGACAAACATTGAAATTTCTATTAGTTTGCAAATCCAAACTTGTCAGTGATGGATGTCAGTCACAAAAGCACAGCCCAGTGAAGTGTGCCTATCAGTCAGCCCCTAGGGCTGAAAGACCCCTCTCAGCCCCCATGCCTTCTCCGTGCACCAGCAATCTGTGTCTTCTCTTGGCCACTGTGGCCCAGCTCTGGGGGACGTCCCTATATCTGAACAGCTCAGGGCAGGACTTCCTCAACCTAGCTCTGTCTTCATTCTCAGAAAATTTATCTTATTCCGCGTAAGATTGTTTATGAGTTTAAGTGATTCCATCCCTTTTAATACTTTTTATTACAATATTTGACTCCCCATTTTTGTGTTGTTTTAAGCTCTTACCCTTTTTGTATTCCCTTCACTAACCCCAAGGGAAGTGGGTTTAGGTGAGCTGTGACTTGGTGAAACTTTTATCACTTAAAGGGACAGCTATGTTAACATCAACTGAATAAATGGGAATCATTTTTCTATTGGCAAGCAAAGTAACAACCAACCAAAGAGCCCATGTGATTAGAATTTTGTTAGCAATGATGTAAGACTTTATACTTGGCAGTGTGATTTATTTATTTGTGCAGTTGCTTACTGTCGCAAATGAAAGAAATGGGCTTTCCGGTATCTGTTCAGTTGTTGTTGTTTTTTCCCTAAGGAAAAAACATATTTAGACTTATTCTCTGTTTCAGAAAAGAGGTGATGATTTCGAGACCGTCTCCTTCTGGCTCTCTAACACATGCCGATTTCTGCACTGTTTGAAGCAGTACAGTGGCGAAGAGGTGAGAAAACTTTGATTTGAAAACTAGTATGCTGTACTTCATTTTGTCTGTGTGTGTTTTGTTTGTTCTTTTAGTTAAGTTCTTCCTAATTGTTTCATTGACTTCACTACTAGAAAGCCTTAAATGCTAGGCTGGCAAGTTTACATATTAACCTGAGACATTAGGAAGTAGAAGTGAGGGTATGATAGAAACATGTAACTATGCATGAGCATTTGAGAATGATTATCTTGGTATTTACGTGTGGGATGGAGACCGGGATGACTGGAAGGTAAGGACATCTACTAAGACGTGGTTGCAGAAATCCTGTTTCTGGCTTAGGGAGATAAGGTAAAAGAACGAAAAGAAGCCTTGCCTCCTTGGAGAGAGTTAAAAAGCCTCTGAGGATGTTGATCAAGCTGGAGACAGTTACCAGACAGAAGGGCCATTACACTCATGTATGTGTTGACTTTGCACTGTGACTCCAGGGATTTATGAAGCACAACACATCTCGCCAGAATGAACACTGCCTCACCAATTTTGACCTGGCTGAGTATCGGCAAGTGCTGAGTGATTTGGCCATTCAGATCTACCAGCAGCTCGTGCGGGTATTGGAGAGCATCCTTCAGCCAATGATTGGTAAGGCCTGGGCCCCATAAGCACTGCAGTCTATCCACCACAGCTGCCCGCCCATCCATTACCACCAGTGGTACAGGTTTTGGGGCATGTATGCTTACAGAGGAGTCCTGGTGTGGCGCTGTAGGATAGGCGTGGAACTGCAAGCCCTAAGGTCAGCCTTACGGAAACCCTCCTTATACAGCAAGGGTGGGGGACATCCACAAAATCAATTGGCCTGACCCTGCTACGGCAACTGTAGTTACTTACATTTGTTGTTGTTAAGTGCTGTCGAGTTGGTTGCAACCCATAGTGACCCTGTATAGCCATCATGTTGTTGTTGTTAAGTGACACTATCAATTCCAACCTATAGCGACCCTGCATAGGGTTTCTGAGGAGCAGCTCCTGGGGTTTGAACTGCCGACCTTGTGGTTCAAACTGACTTTGCAGTCCAGTGCTGTATCCTATAGTGCCACACCAAGACTCCAGCCATTACATTTGTTGTTGTTGTTATGTGCCGTGGAGTTGGTTCCAACTCATAGCGACCCTGTACAGGGTTTCCAAGGCTGTAAATCTGTACAGGAGCAGAAAGTCTCATCTTTCTCCCACGGAACAGCTGGTAGTTTTGAACTGCTGACCCTGAGGTTAGCAGCACGATTCATAACCACTATGCTACCAGAGCCATTCCATTGTTATTGTTGTTGTTAAGTGCCATCGAGTTGGTTCCTACCCATAGAGCCATTACATTAGGGGTGAGTTAATTAAATGTTTGACCAAATATAGCAGGCTAATTTTTAAGTTGATAATTTTGTATGGCCTGCAAATAATGTTATAAGTTTTGAAAGAAAAAAGATTCCCCACCTGCTAAACAGGGTCACTAAGAGTTGGAACCAACTCATTGTTACTTAACAACAACAACAGTTCTTACAGAAAGGAGCCCTGGTGGTCCAGTGAATTAAGCATTGAGCTGCTAACTGAAAGGCCAGTGGTTCAAAGCCACCAGCCATCAGGAGAAAGATGAGGCTGTCTGCTCCTGTAAAGGGTTACAGTCTCAGGAACCCTGAGGCATAATTCTATACTGTATCCTATTGGGTTGCTATGAGTCATGATCTACTCCGTGGCAGTGAGTTTTGGTTTGGATTCATAGAGAAGAATAGGAAGTAGTAAAGGAATTTAGGTGGCAATATGGACAAGAGGGACCAGTCTTGGTAAAGTGGAAGGTCAGTAAAAAGAGGGAGACCCCCAACGAGATGGATTGGCACAGTGGCAGTAGCAATGGACTCAAGCTTAACAATTGTGAGGATGGCCCAAGACTGGGCAGTGTTTTGTTCAGTTGTGCTATGAGTTGGAACTGACTTGATGGCACCTAACAACAACAGTGGGCCTAAAATTAGCTGAGGAATCCCCAAAATCCAGCCATGAACAACTGGGAATACATCAACATCTCTGCTCAAAATGGCAGCATCTGGTTGTCCTACCTGATGCAAAATGCCTCTCTCTGAAGATGTTACAGTTTATACTCAGCGGTAGGTCTCATACCTTATCAAGTTTTCAAAAACATTTAAAGTGGTCGAGGAGGATACTACAACGTAAGGCTTCCTATGGGCCCGTTTAAACTAAGGTGGTTGGTAATGTGTACACTTCGCTCTAGAAAGAACCAGGAGCCAATAAAACAAAACAAAAACAGTCATAACTGTTGAATCAGTTGTGACTCATGACAGCCACCTTCTTACAGAGCAGAACATGGGGTTTCCTTAGCTGGAATCTTTATGAAAGCCAATCTCCAGGCCTTTCTTCTGTGGTTCATGCTAAGTTAAACACCTGATGGGCCTTGTAGAATTGTTATAGGCATTTTGGTTTAAAATTGTTGTGTGCTGCTGGGAGTGGCTGGTGGATTTGAACTGCTGACCTTCAAATACAAGTCCAGTGCTAACCCTGCACCACTACACCAGGGCTCTGGTTTAAAGTTGTTGTTGTTAAGTGCCATCAAGTTGTTTCCAACTGACAGCGACCCTGTACAGAGTTTCCAAGCTGGTGAATTTGAACTGACGACCTTATGGTGGTACATTATTGTCAGGAGAGCTGCTTAGTGGCTGGGGTGTGGGTGTGAATATATGTGTATCCAGTTAATCGTGTGATTCCATGCACCTCTCTTTATGTGTGCACTCCCTCTAGGTGTTAATTTATGTACTGTGCTATCTGTGTTCCTTTGAAATGTGAAAGGAGGTAGTAGAAATAGGAATTAGGAGGCGAGCACAAATTGCAGGTTACAAAATTTAATTTTGAATGCACTGAACTAAAAAACTTAATTTTTTAAGGTTCCCAAACTTAACATTAGTCCCAGTTACTTTCTTTACGCACTCATGTTTCCCTACAACTTTTGCACTTCCCTTCTTTGGGCTCATAGTATTTCATTTTCATGAATAAGGCCCACAATTAACTAGCTAGAAACAGAAAAGCTATGGAAGACAGCACTCTTTTCACTTGTCTTCTATAATTGAATTTAAAGCAAACAATGCAAGAGGTAACACAGATGTAAAGAAGGTCAGCTTCAGCCCATCTTTTTTTCTACTTGTTACGAATCAGGCTGTGAGCCACAAGGTCTGCAGTTTGAAACTACCAGCAGTTCCGTGGGAGGAAAATGAGGCTTTCTGCTCCCGTAAAGATTTACAGCCTCGGAAACCCTGTACAGGGTCGCTATGAGTCAGAACCGACTCCACGGCACATAACAACAACAACAAAGGCTAAAAGAAAGTTCTTTTTATCATCTTGCCTCTGAGAATCCCCACTCTAAATCCCTCTCCGCATCTCCCAGTCATTTCACGTTTCCACAACAATAATGACAGTAACAACGACAGATGTGTTGAGTCAGTTTAAAATTCTGTGGAAGCTGCATTCAATCCTATGAGACAGACACAGCAGTGAGCTAGGCATAGCCCCGCGCTCCAGTAACAACGACAGATGTGTTGAGTCAGTTTAAAATTCTGTGGAAGCTGCATTCAATCCTATGAGACAGACACAGCAGTGAGCTAGGCATAGCCCCGCGCTCCAGAGAGTGGGCATCCTAGAAACATCCTAGAGAGGCTGAAGTCAAATGCTGCGTGAGCACAATAGAGGGGATAGTTCCAGAGAGGAAAAGGCAAGCCTGGGAAGCCTCACTGTTAGGCGAGAAGCCCAGGACAAGAGCCCCACTCTCCAGTCCCACACTCGTTCATACTCCCAAGTCTCCTCCTAGACCGTTACCCAGAGCCTGCCCTTCTGGCTATTTGGTGTTTGGCTCTGGAGCTCAAATGTCACTGGTGACTGCTTATTTCCATCTTTTATACAATGAAGATAGCACACAGTTGTGCTATTAAAAGGTTACTGCTTCTTACTATAGAAAGCACACTACTAATATTTTAAATTTCATAGTAACTTTTATATTAAAGAATTAGTCCTTCACTAAAGTTAAAAATCCAGAGATTGTTTTCCTGTGGTGGTCCTTTTTGCGCTATCTTGGTGCTCAGATCATTTTCCTAAATTGTGTGTATGTGTGTGTGTGTATGCAAACACACGTAAACAGCTTTTCTTCCCAATTTTCTCCTGCAGTCTCAGGCATGCTGGAGCATGAAACGATTCAGGGCATGTCCGGGGTGAAGGCCACGGGACTGAGAAAGCGGACCTCTAGTATCGCCGACGAGGGCGCCTACACACTGGACTCCATCCTTCAGCAGCTCAACTCCTTCCACTCAGTCATGTGTCAGCACGGCATGGACCCAGAACTCATCAAGCAGGTCGTCAAACAGATGTTCTACATCGTGGGGGCCGTCACACTCAACAACCTCCTTCTGCGGAAGGACATGTGCTCCTGGAGCAAAGGCATGCAGATCAGGTGAGCACAGGTCCACACCTTGCGGCTTCTTCAGAAAACTGGGTCATGGAGAGCTGATTGTTTTGAGATCAGTGCACTGAGGTTCATTGCCAAGCAGCCAAGCAGCAAAGGAAGAACTGGCTTGATGCCATTTTCTTTTGCCCTGGCTGAGTTTCTCTACATCATTTTGGTTCTTGCTCCTTGCCTAGTCTTGTCAGTGGAGGCATTGTTGGAAACTTTGTTTTCCTGAGAAGTAAACTTATTTGAGGGAGCATAGCGATGATGAAGACATACATCAACATGAAATAACTCCTTCCCCTCATTTATGCTTTTTAGTTTTACGGCAATAAAGATCAGATTACAGTGACCTCTAATGCTTAATTACTCTAGAAATATGTTATGACAAAATAATTTTGTGTACCTATGGCAACCAGAACACATTTAACAGATCTTTTACTAACACTTGAAATATGCCCATCTACACAAAAATCCTCACCACTGGACTAATAACATTCTTATCAATGGAGAAAGATTAAAGTTGTCAAGGACATCATTCTTCCTGGATCAACTATCAACACTATCAAGGACTTCATTCTTCTTGGATCAACTATCAACACTTACGGAAGCAGCAGTCAAGAAATCAAACGATGTATTGCATTAGGCAAATTTGCTACACAAGACCTTTCTAAAGAATTGAAGAGCAAAGATGTCAGCTTGAGGACTAAGGTGCGCCTGACCCAAGCCATGGTATTTTCAATAACCTTATTTACATGTGAAAGCTGGACAGTGAATAAGGAAGACCATAGAAGAATTGATGCTTTTGAGTTATGGTATTGGAGGAGAATATTCAAAGTGTCATGCGCTGCCAAAAGAACCAATGAATCTGTTTTGGAAGAAGTGAAGCCAGAGTGCTCCTTGGAGGCCAAGGTGGCCAAACTTCGTCTCTCATACTTCGGACATATTGTCAGGAGGGACCAGTCGCTGGAGAAGGATATCATGTTTGGAAAGGTGGAGGGTCAGATGAAAAGAGGAAGACCCCCAACGAGATGGATTGGCCAAGTGGCAGCATCAATGGACTCAAGAGTGGCAAAAGTAGTGAAGTTGGCCCAGGATTGGGCAGTATTTCGTTCTGCTGTGCATAAGGTCGTTATGAGCCAGTACCAACTCGATGGCACCTTAACAACAATATTTAAAATCGACTCCTGGTGTGGCGCTGTGGGTTAATGTATCAGACTGCAAAGCTGTTTGAACTGCAAGGTCAGTAGTTCAAGCTCACCAGCTGCCCCTCAGAAACTGTATACAGGGTGGCTATGAGTCAGAATCGACTTAATGGCACTTAACAACAAAAACATTTTTTAAATGGAGTCCTGGTGTCGTGCTGTGGGATAAAACACTGGACCGCAAGGTCGGTTTGAACCAAGAGGTCAATGGTCCAAACTCACCAGCCACTCCTTGGAAACCCTATACAGGGTCACTGTGAGTCGAAACCAACTCAATGGCACTTAACAACAAATATTTAAGATAGTGCCAGAAGATGAGCCCCTCAGGTTGGAAGGCACTCAAAATACGACTGAGGAAGAGCTGCCTCCTCAAAGTAGAGTTGACCTTTAATGACATGAATGGAACAGTTTTCAGTACCTTCATCTGCTGATGGAACATGACTCAAAATGAGAAAAAACAACTGCCAATATCCACTGATAATCGGAGCATAGACTGTACAAAGTATGAATCTAGGAAAATTGGAAGTCATCAAAAATAAAATGGAATGCATAAAGATTGATGTCCAAGGCATTAGGGAGCTGGAGTGGACAGATATTAGCCATTTTTCTTCAATGGTTTACTATGCTGGCAACGACAAATTGAAGGAGAACGACAGTACATTCATCCTCAAAAAGAACATCTCAGGATCCATCTTGAAATACTATCTATGCATGTACAAAGAAAATCAGTAAATATAGCTGTTATTCAAATCTATGTTCCCAACACCAAAGCTAGTGATAAAGAAATAGAAGCATTCTACCTACTTCTTCAGCCTGAAATTGATCAAATGTAAACAAAGTGCATTAATATTTACTGGTGATTGGTATGTGAAAGTTGGAAATTGAGATCGGTAGTTGGAAAATACAGCGTTGGTGATAAAAATTATGCTGGAGACCACATGATAGAATTTTTGTAAGATCAATGACTTCTTCATTGCAAATACCTTTTCCAGTAATGTAAATCACAACTAAACATGTGAACCTTGTCCGATGGAATACACAGAAATCAAATTGACTATATCTGTGGGAAGAAACGATGGAAAAGCTCCATATCAACCAAAACAAGGCCAGGGGCTGACTGTGGAACAGACCATCAATTGATCCTAAACAAGTTCAGGCAGGTTGAAGCTGAAGAAAATTAAAACCAAGTCTATGAGAGCCAAATTAGGACATTGACTATGCCCCACCTGAATTTAGAGGCCATCTCAAGAACAGATTTGACACATTGAACACTAATAACCAAAGACCAAAGGAGTTATGGGATGGAATCAAGAACATCATACATAAAGAAAACAAAAGGCCATTAAAAAGACAGGAAAGAAAGAAAAGACTAAAATGGAGGTCAGAAGAGAGCAGCTAACATGAATGGAAGAAATGATGATGTAAGAGAGCTGAGCAGAAAATTTCAAAGAATAGTTTAAGAAGCTACAGTAAGTATTATTATGAAATGTGCAAAGACCTGAGGTGAGGAAACCAAAGAGGAAGAATACGCTCAGCATTTCTCAAACTAAAAGAAGTGAAGAAAAAGTTTAAGCCTCAACTTGTAATATTGAAGGATTCTATGGGCAAAATAACCCAGCTTCTTGGATTATTTACTCAGCATACAGGTTGAATAAGTGTGGTGAAAAAATACAGCCTTGTCGCACACCTTTCTTAATTTTAAACCATTCAGTGTTCCCATGTTCTGTTCGAACAACTACCTCTTGGTCCAGGTACAGATACCTCATGAGCACATTTAAGTGTTCTGGAATACTCATACTTGGCATTGTTGTCCATAGCTTGTCATGATCCACACAATTGAAAGCCTTTGCATAGTCAATAAAGCACAGATAAACATCTTTCTGATATTCTTTGTTTTCAGCCAAGATCCATCGGACATCAGCAATGATATCCCTCGTTCCATGACCTCTTCTGAATTGGCTTTAACCTCTGGAAGTTCTCTGTCAATGTATGTTTGCAGCCGTTTCTGCATTACATTTAGTAAAACTTTACTTGCCTGGAGTAAATATCAAAGAGATTGTCTGATGATTTCCACATTCTATTGGGTCAGCTCTCTCTGGGTCACCTCACCACTGGACCAATAAACAACATTTTTATCAATGGAGAAAAAATTGAAATTGTCAAGGATTTCATTCTTCTTGGATCAACTATCAACACTCACAGAAGCAGCAGTCAAGAAATCAAACGACGTATTACATTAGGCAAATCCGCTGCATAAGACCTTTTTCAAAGTGTTGAAGAGCAAGGATGTCAGCTTGAAGACTAAGGTATGCCTGACCAAAGCCATGGTATTTTTCAGTCACCTCATATGGA
This sequence comes from Chrysochloris asiatica, assembly GCF_000296735.1. NCBI lineage: Eukaryota > Metazoa > Chordata > Mammalia > Afrosoricida > Chrysochloridae > Chrysochloris > Chrysochloris asiatica. The sequence goes on from NW_006408522.1 coordinate 21,089,495, forward strand.
TGCAAAATCTGGGCAGTGAATAAGAAAGACTGTAGAAGAATTGATGCTTTTGAGTTATAGTTTTGGAGGAGAATATTGAAAGTGCCATGGGCTGCCAAAAGAACCAATGGATCTGTTCTGGAAGAAGTGAAGCCAGAGTGCTCCTTGGAGGCCAAAGTGGCCAAACTTCGTTTCTCATACTTTGGACATATTGTCAGGAGGGACCAGTCGCTGGAGAAGGATATCATATTTGGAAAGGTGGAGGGTCAGAGAAAAAGAGGAAGACTCCCAATGAGATGGATTGGCCAAGTGGCAGCATCGATAAACATAAGTGTGGCCCAGGATCGGGAAGTGTTTCGTTCTGCTGTGCATAAGGTCACTATGAGTCGGTACCAACTCGGTGACACCTAACAACAACAACATGGGCAGAATATTGAACAATACAGGAAATAGCAAAAGAGAATGGAATACACAGTTATTATATCAAAAAAATTGTCAATGTTCATCCATTTCAGGAAGTAACATATGATTAAGAACTTTTGCACTGCCAATGTAAGCATAAAGCAAGGCTCCAGAAATTGACAGAACATCATTTGAAATCTTTCAACAAACTGATGCTGTACTGGCAGCACTCACTAGTCTATGCCAAGAAGCTTGGACGACAGCTACCTGGCCAACAGATTGGAAGAGATCCATTTTTGTGCCCTTTGCAAAGCACGGTGACAATAGAATGTAGAAATTATCAAACCAATATCATTAATCTCACATGAAATAAAGTTTGCTGAAGATAATTCAAAAACAGTTGCAGTATTACATCAACAGGGAGCTGCCAGAAATTCAAGATTCAGAAGAGAATGTGGAACAAGGAATATCATTGCTGACATTAGATGGATCTTGGTTGAAAGCGGAAAATACCAGAAAGATGTTTATTGACTATGCAAAGGCATTCAACTGTGTGAATCATCACAAACTATGGCTCACATTGTGAAGATTAGGCATTCCAGAACACTTCATTGTTGTCATGCAGAACCTGTACATAAACCAAGCAGCCGTTGTTCAAACATAACAAGGGGATTCTGAGTGGTTTAAAACAAGAAAAGATGTATGCCAGGATTGCATCCTTTCCCCGTACTTAATCTGTATTCTGAGCAGGTAATTTGAGAAACTGGACTATCTGAAGAAGAATGAGGCATCAGGATTGGAGGTAGGCTCATTAACACCCTGTGGTATTCAGATGACACAAACTTGCTTACTAAAAGCAAAGAGGTCTTGAAGCACTAAAGATGGATATCAAAAAATACAGCCTTTAGTATGAATTACAATTCAGTGTGAAGAAAACAAAAATCATCCCAACTAGACCAATAAATAAAATCATGATAAATGGAGAAAAGATTGGGGTTGTCAAAGATTTCATTTTCCTTAGGTCCACAATCAATACTCATGGAAGCAGCAGTCAAGCAATCAAATGATTGCCTTAGGCCAATCTGTTACACAAGACTTCTTTAAAATGTTAAAGAGCAAAGATGTCACTTTGAGGACTGAGGTACACTTTACCCAAGCCATGGTATTTTCAGTCACCTCATGCATGTGAAAGGTGGACAGTGAATGAGAAAGCTCATGGAAGAATTGATGAATTTGAACTATAGTGTTGTAGAAGAATATTGAAAGTACCATAGACTGCCAGAAGAGTGAACAGATCTGTCTCAGCAGTACAGCCTGAATGCTCCTTAGAAGCAAGGTTGGTTAAGACTTCTTCTTATGTACTTTGGACATACTATGAAGGACCAGTCCCTGGAAAAGGACATCATGCTTGTAAAGTACGGGGTCATTGAAAAGGAGGAAGAGGTCCACCAAGTGGATTAACACAGTGACGGCAACAGTGGGTTCAAAGATAGGACTGTGAGAATGGTGCAGTTTCTTTCTCTTGTGCATCGGATCTCTATGAGTTGGAACTGAGGCTTCAGCACTAACAATATATTTTAAGAAAAGATACACTCAATTGTATGCCCAGCAGCGCTCCAGCATAACCTCATTATCATAATATAATTTATTATTTTAGTTTTGCAAATATTTATTTTAAACCAACTAGAACCATCACCATAGGAAGGAGGGAAAAAAGATTTCCTGTATAAAAGTCTTTCAGTTAAAGCTCAGAAAATCTTGACATTTTTCTCAGGTTTTCTCTTCTGACACAAATTCAATGACTTGAAGAACAGAATGCATTTCACTCAGGAAGTCCAGTTGTTTTCTCTGTTAGCTTTGATTATAAAGATGAGGTTTTCTGTTGTAATGGTATAATGCCTCTTCTTAGCCAGTTTACTAAATTCTGACTGTGTGTCCATTTATATCAATTTCCATTTGAAAACCATTGTCACTTTGGAGCCTCACCATCTGTGTAGTTTTTGTCTGTCTTCTAGTGTCTGTCACTTGTCCTGCTCTCCTTCCACTCCAAAGCAGTCCAGGCCTTTATCTTCACTACCTGGGCTCCTCCCCACTTAAGGTGTGAGCACACGGTAGTTGTGGGGCAACTTGCGTTTGCCTTGATAAGCTTGGAGTTTGCCTTAAGGAAGAGGAAGTACTTAAAAGGTTATTAATCCTTACCTCCCGAAAGGAACTCATATGTGAAACTAAGAAGCTATGAAGTGTTTCCTGGTCAGCTGTTCAGTGAGAACACAATAATATTATGTGTTCTGTTTTGTTTATTAGCAAGCCTTACTTTGTAACATATGTTTTGTGTGACTACATTTCTACCTTCAGTTATATTCTCAAGTCATTTAATCTTATATAAATATGATTATAAGCCTTACAACTATTAATAATGATAACATTTTAAGCACAGATGATGTGATTTAAGAAAATTGAACAAAAATACTGCCTGTCATTTAAACATAAAATCCTGACAAGGCAACACCAAAAAATTAAGACATTTATGACAACATTCAGCACATTTGTATTCTCTCTGTCTCACGCTCTCTGTTTGGCGTAGGTACAATGTCAGTCAACTGGAGGAATGGCTACGTGACAAAAATCTGATGAACAGTGGGGCTAAAGAAACTTTGGAACCTCTTATTCAAGCTGCTCAGCTTCTGCAAGTGAAAAAGAAAACAGATGAAGATGCAGAAGCCATTTGTTCCATGTGCAATTCTTTAACTACTGCCCAGGTAAGGCACCTTGGCCTGCTATGAAATCAGTCAACATTTATTAGAGATGATTATTTGGGAGGTAAAGGGGTGGTACAGATATTCCTCATGTCTCTAAGCTGACTTCATTTGTATCAGAGAAGGAGTATGTAACTACAGATCTTGAAGAACAATTTTTCCAGAAAGTAATCCATTTTAGTGCTAATCACAGCCATCCATATTCAATATTCTGCAAATATTCAGAGTGCCTACAGTGTTCTATAAGGAGCTCTGGTAGCACAGTGATTATGAGTGGGGCTGATAACCTTAAGGTCAACAGTTCTACACTACCAGCTGTTCCACGGGAGAAAGATGAGGCTTTCTGTTCCCGTAAAAGATTTACAGCCTCGGAAATTGTACGCAGGGTCTCCAAGAGTCGAAACCGACTCCGTGGCATATACCACCATCACAGTGTTCTATAATGTCCCATGCACTTAGCTACATTCACGAACAAAGCAAAAGTCCATGCTCCCATAAGGTGTACATTCTATGGAGTTTATATTCCATAAATAATTACTATATGATTTGGTAACTGAGTGATTCTTGAGTCTTCTCTTTTTTAAGACAGATAATTCTTGTTCTTTTCAATTCAGCTAGTGATTGAGTTGTCTCACAGCACCACACTTGTTGCTAAGGAGATAGTTCAGTAAGTAAAGAACATGTCCTGCCTTATGGAGCTTACTGTCTAGTAGGGAAGACAGCTGTGCATAGTTGGCCCTTATCAGAGCATCTGACAAGGCATGAAGGAAGCTCTGAAATGTGAGAACTGCATTGGCTTAAAGAAGGGTCTAGTAAGCTGTACCTCAAAGGGTGTTCTAGAAAACGAGGCTGGGGAGGGTATTTGAAGACATAGCAACAGCATGAAGCAAGACATAGGCATGGACATGCCCATTTTTCTTTTGCCCAGTTATTTTCTGTACTGACGCTTGACCTCCTTAATATCTGTCCCATATCTGATAGCCTAGAGATCTTCAGTTGTGCCCATAATGCAATCAGAACTCAGTTAGTAGATAATGGGAATTAAGATCTGCAGCTCCTTGTTGCTGAACTCCTAGCTACGTAATTCTCACCAAGAATAAAACAGAACTACATTACTACGTAATGGTCTTCAGACTGCTCGCAATGTGCAGTATTAGAACACATTGGGGCAAACCTGACTTCACAGAAATCTGCTGTCATCTAACTTTTAAAGACTGTACTTAATGTACTTGGTATACTTTAAATACGTTTCATAGAGTGAGCTAGAGCTATAATTCATTTAGCAAATTTTATTTCACAAAGTGGTCTGACTTTTTAAAAAGTCCTAATACTTACCCCTGAGGAGTGATCCCCTGATTCAGTAATTACTCACATAAGAGACATTCCCATTTTCTAATTCATAGCTCTCTGGTGTTTCATTTATTATTTGCCTCTGGATAAGCACTATCCAGTTGACTTTTTAATTTAAATTTAAATATCCAAATCTGACTGGTGGTTACTGTATTGGACAGCACAGCCCTAGATAATACTTAGAAAATGGAAATGCCTTTCTACCTTAATTGACTGTAATTAGAAGAGAAATGTGACGATTTTACACAAGAAATTGATTGGAAACCTTTTTAAGCCCTTCCTAACTGGTGTGGCTCTGTAGATTAAGTATCAGACTGTTAACCACAAGATCAGTCACTCCTTGGAAGCCCTATACAGGGTTGCTATGAGTTAGAACTGACTCTTTGGCACTTAACAACAACTTGTATTTAATAGGTTAATATTAAAGGCATTTGATACTAATCTTTCTGTAAAAATATGATTTAAAAGAAACATTTCATTCCATTACTTTGTATATGAAGAGAACCAGTTGCATAATGCTATTACAAGAATATATAGAAAATAGAACATATAATGTATAGATAATAAAGTGTATAATGTGCAGAAAATACCTAAGTGGTTACTCAGGACACTGTTAACAATTCCTTCTTTTGGAGACTGGGAATGACTTCGGCTTTTCATGCTGTATTCTTGTGCACTGTTTGATTATGCTCCCAAACCTATTGTGCTTCTTCTAAAATTATACAAATATTGCATGAATATGTTCTTATAAAAATTAAAATAATAAAAGCCTGCCCTTAGGCTCAGTTCCCTCTGCCCTCTCGTCCTGCCCATCCTCAAGCAGAGTTGATGAATGTGTGCACAGATCCCTTCGTTTTCAGGCACTTGGTTTGTATTTGATAATAGACTGAAACCTGCCACCACCTCATTTCTTACAGATTGTCAAAGTGTTGTTTTTGTATACTCCAGTCAACGAGTTTGAAGAAAGAGTCTCTGTATCATTTATTCGTACTATACAGGTAAGATCTCCCAAGATGTTTGTTTGTTTGAAAGTTTACAGGGCAGATCATCAGTTTTACATTCAACAAATCATACACCTTGTTTCATTAGTATGATTATAATCTCCTCCATGTACCATCAGTTAACAGTATTTCTATCCACTTAAGCTTTAAAAAAAAAAAAAAATCACTCAGGCATATATAATAATTTACATCTCCAAAGGGCACTTTCTGCAAGTCTGCCTCCTGGCCACCAGCTCTTAGTCCCTCTCTTCCCATGAATCTAGAGTCCTCAGCCACTCCCTCTCTCCATGCCCCCATCTCTGCCTCCGTTTCTGGCATCTCTGCTTCTCTGGATAAGGTCCCATAGTCTACTTGTGCATGCCTCTCTTGATGGCCCTAGGGTCCTCTGTTTCTGGACTGTAAGATTAACCACTCCCCTGTTTTTGTTACAAAACTTCTACCTTTACAGTTGTGACAGTCGCAATTAGTCATGATAACAGTTAATCACCATTGAATCCTATGAATCTTATCCCCATCTCTTTTCACCAGACCCATCTAGACAAGATGACATCTACTCAGTGGGGACTCTTTCTTTCCCCCTATACTCTTAAACTAAAGTCCCTCTTGAAACCTTGTAAGTCAGTAACTTCATGCTTTTATCAGCTCCCTCATTTTAGGTAGCCAATGTCTACGTTGCCTGTCCTTGTCTACCCTGTGTGCAGAGGGGATAGCATTGATACTTGATGTGAAGACTCCCTCCCTGTCTGTTGGTATTTAGAGTAACTACCTCTCTGAGTATAGGTCAGGTTCATCAAATTGTAGCAATTTACCCTTGTTTCCTTTATCAAAAATAATTCATTTATTTTTTTGTAATCTTCCTCTAGTCAAGTTCTGATTATTGAGCCTTCGAGGCTAGGTCAAATGGGTACTGTCTGCAAGTTTGGGTGTTCTTGTGCATCTCCCCTCACTTCATATCAGCTGGATGCTTCACTCTCACTCTAGCCCTCTGTGGCTATGTCCTTATCCATGGGCTCAAGTGTCCTCAGGTCTCACCACACTTTGGACCAACCAGCCCTTCCTCATCTTTCTCTCATCTCCAGGTCAACAGGAGTCAATGGACTGTGGTTGAACTCAGCCCATTTCTTCATTGCTGTCTTTCCCCCTCTTCCACTCACCAGTAGACCAGTGTGGTCACCAGCAAGCTTACATGCTTGTTTGTGTGTCTAGTTTCAGTCTTAGAGGGGAGTATGCCCTGAAGGCACTTGATTGCTAGCTTTGGTGTATTCCTGGCGAACAGCTTGCTAATTCTTGTAGTAGCCAGTCATGCTGACATTTTTGTTTTGGGTTTTTCCTAATGATCTTTCTTTGAAGATGTATCTTCTGTCACTGTAGCTGTTCCAGGCTGATCTGCTTGTCCTGGCTATGGAAATGTCCCACCTCATAAGGTTCTGGATGGGACTCAGGATTCCACCTAAGGTCCTATACTCTACAAAGGCTTTGCACGAGGCCTATTTCACTGGGCAAGTTCTAGAACCCCTTTTAGGTATTCCAATCAGTTATAGGCTGAAGATGAGCTTACAAGTTTTCTCTAATCATATTTCCCAACATTCCTTTGTATCCCACTCAAGTGTCTACTTTACAGTAGTAGGCAAGGGAAAATAATATTCATAAGACAGTCAAGCATTTTACTATTATTTCCCATCTTCAAGCTATACCTAGATCCCTGTATCTGAGAGCTCTGTTGTTCCAAGGCTGAGCATGTGTCACTATTTACCTCTGTCCCACTTAGGCCATGCAAGTGTTCCCCTGTTTATCTTGTTTTTCCGCCTCCTCCCTGCTTCTTGTATTGCCTCCCCAACACCCAAACTAAACCCCCCACCCCAACCCCATTGTGGTTACCTTATATTCCATTAATTCTTCCTTAAGATGGTCTATTTTAATCCTGTAATCTACCTGACCTTCCCACCACCTGGATCTTTGTTCCTCTGTGTTTACCATCTTTCACATTGTAATTGTTTTGACCATAGACTTACCTCCCAGATCCTCTGTTCTTAAATTTTTATTCTGTTCTTGACTCTTCCATTTGTCAATTGAGTTCAAGGTGATGCTGCCACATATGTCATTCTCTAGTTGTTATCTGTTCTTGTTGGTTCTCAGTCCACAGCACTTCCTTTAGGATGTTTTTCATAGCAGGGATGGCTTTGGCAAAATCCTTAAGCTTCTGTTTATCCTGGAATGTTTTGATCACACCATCATATTTGATTGACAGCTTTGCCAGGTAGAGGATTCTTGGGTGGCAGTTTTTTTCTTTCAGAGTTTTATATATCTCTCCCCATTGCCTTCTTGCCTGAATGATTTCTGTTGAGAGATCTGAGCTTAATCTGACTTGCTTGCCTTTGTATGTTACACTTCTCTTTTCCCTAGCTGCTTTCAGGATTCTGTCCTTATCTTTGATTTTGGAGAACTTGGTTATTATTATATGTCTTGGTGATTGTCTTTTAGGGTCTATCCCTCCTGGGGTTCATTGAACTTCTTGAATGCTTATCTTTTCACTTTTCAGGATGTTTTTCTTCCAGAAGCTCTTCAACTATCTCCTCTGTGGACTTGTGTGATTCTTCCTGTTCCAGAATGCTGATAATTCTTAAGTTATTCCTCTTCATGTTGTCCAACATGAATCTTAGGCCTCCTTTACATTTTTTAAATATTTTTTTGTGTTTGCTCTTCTCTCTTAGTAGTGTTGAGAGATTTATCTTCTAGCTTACTAGTTCTGGCTTCTAGCTCTTCAGTCCGACTCCTTTGCCCTTCAGTGTATTGTCCATTTTTGATATTTTATTATTAATCGTTTGAACCTCTTTTTGTAGGTTTCCAATGCTGTATTTATCTTATTTGATTGTTCCATAGTGCTTTCCTGACTTCTTCCTTATTTTTCTCAACTCCATTATATTGTGTTTTGATACATTTTATAATCATTTTTCTGAATTCCTTCTCAGGCATTTCCAAAGCCTGCCCATCATCTAGTATGGAGTATAGGTCTACTTTCAGCTCATTTACCTCAGTCACTTTATCTTGTTTCTGTACATGTGCTGAAATGGTCATCTGCTTCTGTTTCTTTGGCATATTCAGGAGTTATCTGTGGCCTTAATACTTAGATGAGTGTGTGATTTGGGTTTTTTTTGTTGTTGTTGTTGTTTTTGCTTTCTGATTGCCTCCAGGTAGATACGATCAGAAGATGGGCTTCCCTTTTCACTCTTCTTCATGAGAAATTTCAAGATGCCACTATTGGTCATTGGGACATAACTCAGAATTTAATTTCTGGCCTATTTCCTTTTTAGTCTGCCTGTCTCGCTCCACAATTCCCATTCAGGCCTTTTTTCTAATTATAAACAGTTCAGAGCCGGCTGTGCCTGTTTGGTTTTAAGTGAAAACTGTCTCTAAATTTTGAGGAGATGTGTGTGCATGCATAGTAGAACCCTCTGGGTTGGGGGTGAGATGTCCACTCACTCAGGCACCCCCTCTAGTCACCAGAATGGTGGTGTGCAGACAGCATGAGACCAATGAACAGATACCAAAAAAAAAAAAAAAAAAAAGAATGTCCACACCTTTATCTCTGCGGTTCTGTCAGGTATCTGTGACTACTCTGATCCTTCCCCAACTTGGTGTCGCCCAAGGTGGTGATTCTGGGAGCAGCTGAGCATCTTGAATTGGAAAGCAATGGATTTCTTGCTTCTGCTACAAATTCCCCTAGCTGTTAGCCTTCCAACCTTCTAAATATTTCTTTATATGTGGTTCAGAGTTCAGGCACCATCCCCTGAGCCTGCTTGGTCCGGTATTCTGTGTTGTTGCTGACGGAGCTCCTCACTGCACTTCCACCCAAGCTGCCATCTTGTTTGTTCTCCTCCATATATTCTTTTAGAATGAAACATTTACAGTTGATTAAAAGATAATGTATTTTTATCTTGTGATTATGTTATTTTATCTTTTATATAATACTTGAACTTTTGGATTAAAATTTTTCTGGGAAATGGAGTGATTTAAAAACAAAGATAAGCAGTCTTCATTAGGTAAAGATTTTGGGGTAGAATTTTTGGCAGAAAAATTATATTTATAAATTCACAGAATTAATATTATTTTTCTTTCTTTTTGATCACCTCAGGTGCGTTTACGAGACAGGAAAGACTCTCCTCAGCTGCTCATGGATGCTAAACATACCTTTCCTGTCACCTTCCCATTTAACCCGTCCTCCCTTGCACTAGAAACCATCCAGATTCCAGCCAGCCTGGGCCTGGGCTTCATTTCACGGGTCTGAAATGGATGTCAAGGCAAACATAGATGATCATTTCTTGCCTGAAGAAAGAACTCATTATTTCCAGTGAGTTACTGAAAACACAGTTTGAAAGATAAAGTACTGGTTATCGCCCAAACGAGGTTATTAACTGGAAATCTTCTTAGCATACTTTCATCACCCAGGAAAGAAAGATAGACTTCTCATGCTGTTACCTTTTATAGCAACACTCATCCCTGATCAATTAGGTATCCCAAGTTTACATGCAGGTGAATAATGGAAAGAAGAAGAAAAGGGAAGGAGGGAAGCGTGAAGGAGGGAAAAGTGTGTCTTCAGCTACCAACATTTATTTTAAATCCTTAGTATTACATTTAAATGGTATACAAAGCATAAATTCCATCCCTGAGCTGTTGTTAGAAAGGAACACACAGAAGAACGGAAAGAGAGATCACTACTGAGTCCAAATCAATTTAGGAATCAATTATGTTGGTACTGTCAAACTGGAATGAAGAAATAAACTGGCAATATATAAAGTAATTGGTCAAGTAACTTCCTTCTTTGTGTCACCGTTATATAGAGATACTCAAAGAGCTGTTGCATAGATGTCCTTTTGTTTGTACTGTAGTCTACTGAGCATTTTAAATTGCTGCTACTTACTGTGTACTTTAAAACGTAAGTGATACTCTTATTAGGCACTACAACAATAAGCTTCTCTTTTATTGACTCTGTTTACAATGCAATCCAATCACAGTTTTAACTGGATTAAGTGCAAATATCTACAGATTCACCTGCCAAGGAAACTGGTGACTTAGCATGTAAGTAGCAGACACTGGGAAGTTATGTGCTTCTGTGACTGAATGTTTGACATTTAGGGGTAGAATTAGACAAAGTGGCTATTGCTGGTATCGTTATTTATTCAGGATGTATTATATGGATCTGCTCATTAATATTCCTGGGTAGATACTACATCAGGAAACAGTGTTCTGTGAAGTGACTTATGTTTAATTATCAGCTTTGATTCCTGCAGTGCACATTTTCAACCTTAACAGGTTTTATTTCTTCTTCTTAATTTATTAAGAATTAATCTCAGTCACTTCTAGAGAGGATTATCAGAATATTCATGATTCAGGTCTTAAAACCTTGATTATCCTATAAATTATGCAAAAAGAAGGTGTATGATAAATATTTCATTATGATCCCATTTCCTTAGGCTATAAATGTCCTCAGATATCATTAGATACTTTAAAAAGCATCATGTTAGAAATACTTTAAGAAATATAGAAGATTGTTGAATTTTATAGAGGATTTGGTTTAATAAGACCCAGATTCTGTAAGTTTTCATTCTGAAATTCTAAGTAAACGTAGTCTCTCCATTTCCCCTAGAATCTCATATCATCAGATTGTGCAAAATCTAATCATTAGTTTTTATTAGAAACTCTGGTTCCGAACTACAATCATGTTTATATAATTTCACCCTTAGATGGTCTATAAAACTGACATCTTATTAAAATATGTGCAATATTAATACAAATAAAAGTTTCAAATCAGTGAAAAAGATTATTGAAAGATAAACACTGTCTTTTAACTTATTTCGGCCTCAGTTTCTTCGTGTGTAAAATGAGAGGGTTGGACAACTGGTTTTTAAGGTCCCTTGCACCTCAGATTTTCTCCTTTCAGTACTTGGATCCTAGAGAAGCAAAGTGCAGTTACAGAATGCGTTCGCCCTCTGCTGGACAAACCAGTGTTTGGTGCCTGTTAATTCTGAGGGATTCATGACTACAAATTTCTTGTAGCCATAACCTTTCTTAAATGTACATGATTTATGCACATGCCTTTAAGGAATCTCACTATATTTTTATTATTTGAAAATTTATTAGTTCAGTGATTATTATTGGATCATGTACTGCTGTGTTCTGTTGAATGTTTAGTTGTAAAATCAACCAAAAACAATACTGATCCAATCAAAATTGCTCAGTTTTCCTTGATTGCCAATGTGGCTTTCAATGAACAATTAACTCTTAAAATCATGGTTAGTACTGAATGTGGCAGAGTCCAGTGCATAGATGGAGATTGGGTCAGGGAGTTACTGGGAAACAAAATGCAACCATGATGTAGGCTGCTCACTTCAAACCTGGAAACCCTCCATACCAGCTTAGTTCTATGTAACATGTTCCACATACTCCCTGAATCTTGTCAGGTCTTCAAGACCACACTGTACCTCCCACGCCATCACAACCCATTAGAGTACTCCCAGACCCTGGAACCTTCTCGCCCCTCCCATCTCTCCACTGTGGAGTGCTGGAGCCCTGTTCCATACTTTACTGGGGCTCTCCCCACTGCCCTGTGCCAACTCTAAATGCACAGGTTCCGCTGTTCCAGGATTCCACCTTCCTCCATCAGAGAAAGATGGCGCGGTCTGCTCCTGTAAAGATGTATAGCCTCGGAAACCCAAAGGGACAGCCCTAGTCTGTCCTGTAAGGTTGCTCTGAGTTGGAATTGACTAGGTGACAGTGGGTTTTGGGTACCTTCTTTCAGGGTCTACCAGACTAATTAACCTTTTAGTAGTCTGAAGATTTTTAGTCATAGTACAAATAGCTTGCAACCATGTAGCTCCAAGACCCAGTTATGACTCCAGGCATCACTTTCTTGAGGATGCAATGATAGTCTGCTCACTGGAGAACTCCTGGCAAAGAGCTGTAGGATTGGCACTGGACTGCGAACCACAAGGCTCACAGTTCAAACTCCTCAGCTGCTCCTTGGAAACCCTATACAGGCTCACTGTGAGCTGGAACTGCCTCGACAGCACCTAACAACAGTAGGTATTCTTTGGCCCGTTTGAGGACTACTCGCTCTTCCTTCTGTCCATCTGTGCTTTATCATCCAGCTACAAACACAGCTCCACGAGCCTCCTCTGGTTCTTATGTATGAATTCACTCTTTCTCTTTCCTCAACTGAATCCGAGAGCCCATCACCTGCTGTCTAGCCTGCCCTTCTTTTGGTGAAGACAAGTGGATGCTATCCATGCTCAGCGCCCCACTGACCTGCCAAGAACATATCTACCAGGCAGTCTGGCACAACTTCTTGCTGCTCTCACTTCTCTGCAAAACACTCATTAAACTTACCACTGTTTCTGCTTTTTCATAATTCGCTTATGGTACACAATAGGATTCAAAGGAAGATTCTGAAACCCACAACAGTTCTTGATTTGAGGAGCCCCTTAATCGTGTTCCCCCTCACCGCACTCCCTGGGAAGACAAAGCTGAACTCTTAGAAGCAGTTTCCCTTCTTGCAGAAGGCATTGGTGTGCCTAGGAGTAACTCTAAAAGAGGCAGATAGATAGGGGATAAAATCCAGAGTGTAGCTTCATAATTGCATGGGAAGTTTTGACACCTTTTTGAGTGCAAAAGCAGAAAAAATATATATATATTCCTAAGCTAACTGATTAGATAACAGAGGACTTGGGTCAGGTTGGATGGTTCGTTATGTTGTTCCTTTCTTTCCAATGGATAACTGAGAGTCAGTACTTACTTGCTAAGTATTTGTAACGTAGATCAAATCTTACATTAATAGTCAGGGAGACTATGAAAAAACTTCATTTTTCTAAAATTTCACTGAAAAGTAACTTTTCTTGATCACTCTAGGAAAAGGGCTATCTGCCACCATCCTGGGAAGTCCTCACAGTTTTAAGTCAGTCTCTCTCTCTCTTTATTTGGTTAAAAGTCAGTCTCTCCCTCCCCTCACCTTTCTGGCTCTCAGGCTCACATACAAACTTCTTCATGAGGCATAATCAAAGATCCTTTGGGTAACTTCAACCATCTAGGCAAAAATTGAGCGAGTGGTCCTTCTGCGCTGCTACTGAAAGTCATCCAGAAACAGAATTTGGTGTCCTGAATGTGCTGTACTTCAGTGCTCTTTCTCTGCGTTACTTCATTTTAGCTTCACAGCCACACACAGAGAAGGAAGACACCATAGGCCGATGGCGAAGTGAGCTTCAGCTAACGTCAGACTGAGGTCTCATAGTCCTCAGCACTTTCTCAGAGGCCACAGGGGCCATGCGGGTAAATGTGAGGCAGAGGACTTTAAAGAGTGACTGTGGTCAGGTGACATTCTCTTCTTCCTGGTACTTTGAGGTCAGCAACAGATGTGTTTTCCATCAGAACTGGCAACTGGCATCTGGGATTAAGCAAGTGCCAGGTACCACAGTATTTGTTCTAATGGATGAAGCAGCCTGGAGCCAGGTATTCTTTCCTTTCTGTCACAGTGACCTGTTGTGTGGGGGTTTGACCCTTGGAAAATATAATGCTCTGTGCTTAGGTCATTAATTAGGTATCAGGGTGGTGATGTTATTATGAAATGCCATCACGCCGTCTCCAACTCATAGTGACCCTGTATAGGGTTCTGGGGCTGTAAATCTTTGCAGGAGTAGAAAGCCTCATGTTTCTCCCACAGAGTGGCTCAATCTGTTGATCTTGTGGTTCAAATTCCAGTGCTTACCCTACAGAGCCACCACATTCCCCTTCTCTGTCTAAGCCAACCAAAGAGACAGGAAGCAATGGAAGCCTCCCTACAGTTAGAAGGAAGGTTTTTCTCAACACACTCTTCCCAGAATCCCTGTTAGAGCCATCAGGTGAACCGTGCAGCCTGCAGAGAACTGCAGTTGCAGGCCAGGCCCCCAGGGTATTCAGCTTTGGCCACTCTTTCTCATTTAGAGCCTCAACACAGAGTAACCCAAGCCACTGGGTACCTCCTGAGAGCTGTCCACTGGGCTGGCCAGCTACAAGTTGGCATGGGATTAGACATTAAAATGTGTGCATGCCTGCAAGTGTTTGCTTTAAGCTAGAAGATGTGCTACGTCCGTGCATGTTAGAGAGGCTCTGTGTCGTGCTGTGGCCTATGTTCATGATAAGTGCATTGTAATTTGTTCTCAGGCAGTGTTGTGAGGGCCGCCTTAACCCCTGCTCCCTTCCCTGCTAGAGCTGCCTTAAAATTCTCTGGAACTTTTCCTGTGTAAAGGCTATCTTGCCTGAAGAGGATATTTTGCCCTGTTTCTTATAGTTGTGTTGGGTATTATCTCCAAACCACTAAACCCTTTCTTACCTTCTTGCATGACCCTCGCTTCCATTGCTTTCTGTTATTTCCACACAGGGACCTGCATCATGGGGCAACAACAATCTCAGAGCCAATGAAATGTCAGCTTCGAGAGTGTTCCTGAGTTAATGGGAACTCTTTGTCATAAAGAAGCAAATAAACATGTGGAAGAAATAACAGAGATAAATTAGATTCTTGGTAATAGTTAAATGTCTTATTTTCCCTTTTTAATAAAGGGTACAACTCTAAAACCTTTTATGGGCAATCTTTTACAAAGAACTAATAAGAACCCTGTAATATAAAGAAGATTCAGTGAGAATAGGAAAGAATGCTGTAAATTCTAATTCCCTTTATTGTCTTAAATCAACCTGAAATTGGAGTCCATTTTCTCCATAGATCAGGAACTGGAAACTACTATGTAAAATGTCTGCCAAAATACATTTTATAATTTTATTTTATAATTTGGTTTTGCTAAAATGTTAGCTTAATCTAATGGGTATTCTTAGATTCATATAATATCTGAAAATAACATTTCCTTAATAGTATAACATTGCTTGAACTGTTTGAAAAAAAAAATGTTTTTTGAGTTAAAGCTGGTATGTATAATTTAATACTTTGCAGGTCAGTACATTTTAATGCATTTTTAAAGTCACTAGTTTCAAATATCTTAATATGTGTTGAAAAAAGTTTACATTTCAGCTCTCAAAAATGACTTGATCCCCACAAATAGATCTTTTCCCCCCTTTTAAAAGTGTATATGTGTGTTGTAATTTATAATCCTTATTATATATTTTTGTGGGATTCTGGATTAGCACTAACTTTTTTTTTTTAATTGTTCTAGCAAGGTTGCAGAGAAATGACATTTAACATATTGTATTTTGTATTTAACATAATTTTTCTGTGAAATGGATATGCCGTTTAACAACAATGAAATGGAACATGGCTAGTTTTTCAAAACACTTTCCTGGGTTGAATCTGGAGAAGGAGTTTTACTTTGATCTGCATAGAAAAAAAAATGTGGTGTAGTTAATTTGTGAAAAGTTCTTAGGCGCACTATTCATCCATTTTAAGAAGCAGCAGAAAGAAGTGTTGAGAAGTGAAAGCCATTAACAACCAAACTCTAATTTTATACTAAACCCATTACAGCATATCTCACGTGAAGTTAAGAGGGAAAAAAAAGTTAATAATTCACCTCATAGCAACAGAAGCCTTTGAAACATAAGTTTTCACTAGAGAATCATCTACTAGTGCTAAGATGAAAACCAAAACAATATTGGAATGACATTTATGCTCTAAATTTGTAGATGTCTCATGTTGTACTTAGTAAATGTGCGTCATTAATGCTGTACTCTCCTAGCTGTTATAGAAGATTGTTCAAATAAAGATACAGATATAAAGATTTGTCAGTGTCTTTTAAATTATCCACAGCACATGTAAAAACAGCAAAGTTAATTGCTGAGTTTTTTTGTTTTTTTTTTTAAGGATACATGAATATAAATATGATCTCTCCTCATGGAGGGTTTTTTTTTTTTTTTTTAACAGTTCATCTGTGATATTTTATTTGCTAACTTTTGTTCAGAATGGAGGCTGATGTGTTTTCTCACCTTGTACAGTTTCAGGCCTTCACAGAAAAAGAAACAAACTGCCCACTTCTGTCATCCTGCTTATAGTTTGTTGTCAAGAGAGCAGGAAAAATGCTGGAATTATGTCTTTTCCTCCTCATTCTAAAGGCAGCACATTAATAATATGACATCAAGAAATACAATTTGGCTTATGAGTTCAAGGGTAAAGAATTTTAATTGTTAATAAATGTTTATTGATGCCAGGATGTCTGCAAGGCACTTGCCATACCTTGTCATTTTGTCTTCATGATCAGATTGCAACCAGTAGGTAGTGTTGGCCTCATTTTATGGGTGAGAGACTGAAGTTTCAAGAGGTCAGATAACTTGGTGCACAGCTCACAAGTGATGGCAGTAAGATTTTAGCTCCAGGTTTGTCTGTCTGACTTCAGAGTCTGACTCATTCCATCATCTAGAGTCACCTTCCAAAGGAGCGGAAGGGCCCTTTCTCACCTGTTATCCGCCATTCTTGCCATTCTTTTCTTCCTTCCTTCTTTCCTTGATATCTTTGTTGTTGTTAAGTGCCATCGAGTTGGGTCCAACTCATAGCAACCCTGTATAGGGTTTCCAAGAAGCAACTGGTGAATTTGAACCTCCGACATTGCAGTTCAAACCGAATTTGTGGTCCAGAGCATTGTCCCTCAGCATCACACCAGAAGGCCTTGATAATACCTTTTCTTTAATATGTTCTTTAGTCCATTGGACTAATTGATTCCAAGCATCTTCAATTCTCAACACTCTTCTTTCCTCTGCACATTGAGAGACCAATTGTTGCCACATTTTTTTTGGCTGCAGAGTCTTTACTCACTTCATGTGACAATGATTTTCTAATATTCTCTAAAAATAACTCAAACTGTCCTCAAACATGGTTAATTTACATATATATATTTATTTAGGTCAAGAAAATCTCTATAGTCTTTCTTCTGATTCTGTTTCTCCTCTGTTGTTAGATGCCGTCAAGTCAGTTCTAGCTCATAGTGCTCCTATGTACAACAGAACAAAACGTCGTCTGTACCACCCTCACAAGGATTGCTATGTTTGAGCAGATGAGTGTTTAACTGTGTGTCACCCAGGAACTTACTGTTGCAGTTCATCTCATTGAGGATCTTTCTCTATTTCACTGACCACCCATGATGTCCTTCCTCAGGAACTGGTCCCTCCTGATAACATGTCCAAAGTACATGAGAAAAAGTCTCACCATCTTTGCTTCTAAGTAGCATTCTGGTTGTACTTCTTGCAAGAAGGTTTCATTCATTCAGCAGTCCATGGTAAGTTCAATAGTCCTCGACAACAGCATAATTCAAAGGCATGTGAAGTGACTAAAAATACCGTAAGAGCCCTGTGCACAGCAGAACGAAATATTGCCCAGTCCTGTGTCATCCTCACAATCCTTGTTACACTTGAGCCCACTGCTGCTGTCACTGTGCCAGTCCATCTCATTGGGAGTCTTCCTCATTTTTGCTGACCCTCTAGTGTGTCAAGCATGATGTTCTCCAGGGACTGGTTCTTTCTGATAACATGTCCAAAATATGAGAGACAAAGTCTAGCCACACTGGCTTCCAAGGAGCACTATGGCTGTACTTCCAACAGAGATTTGTTTGTTCTTCTGTTCCATGGTACTTTTAATATTCTCCTCCAGCACCGTAATTGAAATGCATTAATTCTTCTACTATCCTCCTTATTTACTGTCCAACTTTTGCATGCATATGAGGTTATTGAAAATACCATGGCTTAGGTCAGACGCGCCTTAGTCCTCAAACTGACATCTTTGCTCTTGAACACCTTAAAGAGGTCTTGTGCAGCAGCAGATTTGCCTAATGGAATACATAGTTTGATTTCTTGACTGATAATTCCATGAGTGTTGATGGTTGATCTAAGCAAAATGAAGTCTTTGACAACTTCAATCTTTTCTCCATTTATTTTGATGTTATGTATTGGTCTGGTGGTGATGATTTTTTTCTTTACAATGAGATGCAACCCATACTGAAGGTTGTGGTCTTTTATCTTCATCAGTATTTTTCTTTCAGCAAGCAAGGTTATCTCATCTGTATATCACAGGTTCTTAATAAGTCTCCCACCAATCCTGATCCCACATTCTTCTTCATATAATTCAGCTTCTCCAACTATTTGTTCAGCATACAAACTGAATAAGTATGGTGAAAGGATAAAACCCGAGCCCACACCTTTCTTGATTTTAAACCATTCAGTGTTCCCTTGTTCAGTCTGAACAACTGCCTCTTGGTCTGTGTACAGGTTCCTCATGAACACAGTTATGTGTTCCAGAATACTCATTCTCTGCAGTGTTGTCCATAACTTGTCATGATCTACAAATCGAAAGTCTTTGCGTAGTCAATAAAGCACAGGTATTCTTCCTGGTATTAACTGCTTTCAGCCAATATCCATCTGACGTCAGCAATGATAGCCCTTGTTCCAAGTTCTCATCTGAATCTGGTCTGAACTTCTGACAGCTCCCTCCCAATGTACTACTGCAGTCATTGTTTAATTATCTTTAGAAAAACTTACTTGCATGTGATATTAATGATGTTGTCTGATGATTTCCATATTCCATTGGCCCACTTCTCTTTGGAATGGGCACAAATATGGGTCTCTTCTAATCAGTTGGCAGGTAGCTGTCTTCCAAATTTCTTGGCATAGATGAGTGAGTGCCTTCACTACTGCATCAGTTTGTGGAAAGATTTTGATTTGTATTCCATCCATTTCGGGAGCCTTGTTCTTTGTCTGTCTCCAGGGCACCTTGGATTTCTTCCTTCAGTACTGTTGGCTCTTGATCATATGTTACCTCTTTCTGTTACAGTAACTTTGGGTATTCCTTCCATTTTCATTTGATGCTTTCTGCACAATTCAATATTTTGCCCATAGAATCCTTCAATATTACAAGTTGAGGCTTGGATTTTGTTTCTTCATCAGTAAGTACCTCACTTTCAACAAGGAAAGTTGTGTCATCTGCATATTGCAGGTTGTTAATGAGTCTTCCTTCAGTCTTTTTTTTTTATTGATTTATTTTTTAAGTGATAGCTGAACTTTCATTGTAGTTTATTTATTTAAAAAAAATTTTTTTTTTTTAGGTTTTTATTGTGGATTGAGTGAAAGTTTACAGGGCAGATCATCAGTTTTACATTCAACAAATCATACGCCTTGTTTCCTTACAATGATTATAATCCCCTCTATGTACCGTCAGTTAGAACAGTATTTCTCTCTATTCACTTTAGCTCTTTTTTTTTCCCTTAATCCTGATGGATGTTTTAAGGAATCTTGGGAATTTAAAAGTTGATGAGCCTTCCTTTTACACTGGACGTCTTGGCAATATATATGATACAGAAGAGATACTGTTCACCACCGAACAAACAAGTAAACACAGAAATGGCAGCATCTTTCCTTCCAAGTAAGTCACACCTAGATCTATCCGAATTCTCTGACAAAGAACTAGGTTTAGCCAAGGGAAAGTTGGTGTAAGTACCTTTTTAGTGGTCTACTTCTGAAAATCAGCGAGTGAAAAACCATATGGGTCACAACAGTCCTTCTGCAACTGATCGTGAGGTATTTCTGTAGGTTCAGCATGAACCAGGAATGACTCAACACCAACTAACAGCAACATTTGTTGTTGTCAGGTGCCGTGAGTTGGTCCCAAATCATAGTGACCCCGTGCACAACAGAGCAAAACACTGCCCAGGCCTGCACCAACCTCAGTCATTGCTATCCTTCAGGCCATTGCTGCTGCCACTGTACCAATCCATCTCATTGGAAAGGGGTCTTCCTCTTTTTGGCTGACCCTCCACTTTACCAAGCATGATGTCCACCTGATAAATATGTCCAAAGTATGAGAGACAAAGTCTCCCATCCTGGCTTCTAGGGAGCATTCTGGCTGTATTGCCAACACAGATTTGTTTGTTCTTCTGGCAGTCCATGGTACTTCAAATGTTCTCCTCCAACACCATAACTCAGATGCATCCATTCTTCTATGGTCTTCCTTATTCGTTGTCCAAATTTCACACACATATGAAACTATTGAAAATACCATGGCTTGGGTCAGGCACACCTTAGTCCTCAAACTGACATCTTTGCTCTTCAACATTTTAAAAGAGGTCTTTGCTCTTCATCAGTAAGTATTCCAAGTCCTCTTCTCTTTCAACAAGCAAGTTTGTATCATCTACATATCACAGGTTGTCAGTGAATCTTCCTTCAATCCTGATGCCACATTCTTCTTCATGTAATACAGCTCCTCAGATTATTTACTTAGTTTACAGACTGAATATGGTAAAAGAATACAACCCTAGCACACATTTTTCCTACTTTTAAACCATTCAGTGTCCCTTTGTTCTGTTCAAATGACTGACTGCCTCTTGGTCTATGTACAAGTTCCTCATGAGCACAATTAAATGTTCCAGAATACTCATTCTCCGCCATGTTGTCCATAGCTTGTCATGATCCACACAGTTAAAGTCTCTGAGTAGTCAATAAAGCACAGGTAAACATCTTTCTGGTATTCTCTGCTTTCAGTCATGATCTGTCTTGCTGTCAGCAACTTTGAAACGATTGAAGATATGATTCAGTATCAAATGCTATGTTTTGAATACAGAAATTGTTTAGTATAGGGTCAAAGTAGCATGCAGATGTATTTCTTAGGCTGCATTAAGAAAGAATGGGGTTGTCCAACAGAATGGCTGAATTAGCCTCAGCATTTGTAACAATACATGGTGCTTACGTAGCGTATGTAGTTACTACCTCTAGGTCATTATGCATCCATCCAGCTCATTTGTCCTAGACATACAGCCCTAGACATATAGCAGCATCCAAATTAGATTCAGTCACTAGCCCCATAGACTACAGTTTAGAGGGACACAGTACGCTGCATGTAATTAGGCATCAAAGTTGCAAACTCCTTGTATAAGGTCAGTATTAGCCAAACCTGGCAAAGACTCAAGAAAATATCACATGAATATGGATATAATGAACATCAACAACTAGTATGAAGCGGATTCCTGCAGCATAGGACAGGAATTATACAATACATTCAGTGGAATTTATCCTAGAAATACACAGTTGAATTAAAATCTAAGAATCAATTAATACCATCAAGTTGATCCTGTCGTCACAGATATCCTATAAGACAGAGGAGCACTGCTCCTTGTTAAGTGCCATCAAGTCAGTTCCAACCCATAGCAACCCTGAATAGGGTTTCCAAGAAGCAGCTGGTGAGCTTGAACCGGTGACCTTGTGGTTCAAGCTGACTTTGCAGTCCAGTGCATTAACCCACAGTGCCACACCAGGACTCCTTAGGATTTCCAGAATTGTAAATCTTAAAGAAGCAGACTGTCTCTTCTTTCTCCCATGGCAACTAGTGAGTTTGAACTATCTACCTTGCAATTAGCAGTCCTATGCTTAACCCATTGCACCATCAGTAGGTTATTCCATATAACAATATCTTATGTCCTATCAACAGAATAAAAGAAAAACAACATGATCATCTAAATCAGGTGGGGAATGTCCAGCCTGTTAGCCATACGTTAAGTTGTTAAGTGCTGTCGAGTCAGTTCTCATAGTGACCCCTCTATAGGGTTTTCTAGGAGTGGCTGGTGAGCTCGAGCTGCCAACCTTGTAATTCAAACCAGCCTTGCAGTCTAGCACATTAACATGCAGTGCCACACCAGGACTCCAACCGCAGGCTGTATAACACCCATGAAATCATATGGTCTGGACATGCCAAGGCAACGGCAGTTCCAGGCATCATGTTGTTGAGTGCTGTCAACTCAGTTCCGACTTAATAACGACCCAGTATAGGGTTTCCGAGAAATGGCTGATGTGTTTGAACCACCAACCTTGTAGTCCAGTGCCTATCCTACAGCACCACACCAGGACTTCAACCATTACACTGTTGTTTTTGTTGTTAGGTGTCATCAAGTCAGTACCAATTCATAGAGACCCTATGCACAACAGAACGAAGCACTGTCCCAGTACTAATTCAACCTCACAACTGTTGCTATATGTGAGCCCACTGCTGCTGCCACTGTGCTAATCCATCTCGTTGGGGGTCTTAATCTTTTTCTCCAACACTCTACTTTACCAAACATGATATCCTTCTCCAGGGACTGGTCCCTCCTGACAATATGTCCGAAGTACGAGAGATGAAGTCTGGCCATCCTGATTTCTAAGAAGCATTCTGGTTGTACTTCTTCCAGCACAGATCTGTTTGTTCTTTTGGCAGTCCATACTTTTAATATTCTCCTCCAACACCATAACTCAAATGCATCAATTCTTCTATGATCTTCCTTAGTCACTGTTCCACTTTCACAGGCATATGAGGTTATTAGAAATACCATGGCTTAGGTCAGGCACACCTTAGTGACATCTTTGCTCTTCAACAATTTAAAGAGATCTTGTACAGCAGAGTTGTCTAATGCAATACATCGTTTGATTTCTTGACTGCTGCTTCCATGAGTGTTGATGGTTGATCCAAGCAAAGCAAAGTCTTTGACAATTTCAATCTTTTCTCCATTTATCAAGATGTTGTTTATTGGTCTAGTGGTGAGGATTTTTGTTTTCTTTACATTGAGGTGCAACCCAAACCGAAGGCTGTGGTCTTTGATCTTCATCAGTATTTCAAGTCCTCTTCACTTTCAGCAAGCAAGGTTGAATCATCTGCATATCGCAGGTTGTTAATGAGTCTTCCTCCAATTCTGACATAACGTTTTTCTTCATATAATCCAGCTTCTCAAATTATTTGCTCAGTGTACAGATTGAATAAATATAGTGAAAGAATACAGCCCTGGCACACACCTTTTGCCAGTTTTAAACCATTCAGTGTTCCCTTATTTTGTTCAAACAACCACCTCTTGGTCTAGGTGCAGGTTCCTCATGAGCACAATAAAGTGTTCAGGAATACTCATTCTCCACAATGTTGTCCATAGCTTGTCATGATCCATACAATCAAAAACCTTTTGCATAGTCAATAAACATCTTTCTGATATTCTCTGCTTTCAGCAAAGATCCATCTGACATTAGCAATGATATCTGTCTTTTCATGTTCCTCATCTGAATCTGGCTTGAACTTCTGGAACTTCTCTGTCACTATATGTTTGTAGCCATTTTGGGATTGCCTTTAACAATGACATATTAATATTGCCCGATGACTTCTGCATTCTGTTGGGTCACCTCTCTTTGGAATGGTCACAAATATGAATCTCTTCCCATCAGCTGCCTAGGTAGTTGTCTTCCAAATTTCTTGGCATAGATGAGTGAGTGCCTTCAGTGCTTTGTGAATTTGTTGAAAGATTTCAATTTGTATTCCATCAATTCCCAAAGCCTTGTTCTTTGTCAGTG